>NW_025766965.1:0-507500 GCF_003918875.1 Haliotis rubra | reverse complement strand
CATGGACTGAATAAGTATTTGAATTCGACCTTGTTGAATCCTGGCCCATGCCTCTTGCAATGCCTGCGACAGTTTATCTAACTCTGAGGCGCCGGTTGAAAGTTTACATATTGATATCACCTATGCGTTTCTTTTTGGGGAAAGTATACAACAAAAAACAAGCATATTTATTCCATTGCTTCTATAATTTTTATTCAAAGATTTTCGAGTAAATTCATGTATTCAGAAACGATCTGAATTAGAGGGGACTTCAATACTAAATTTACATTACTTAGTTTATAGGCTTCAACACGAAACTTTAGGTAAAGGCTTCATCTATCTGGCCTTTGCTCAAGAAACAAAGTATGCATGTTTTCTCTACGACAGGCTCTTTTATAACCTTGACGTGAGCTCGTATAAACAGGATTTAAATCATTAGCCAATATTTTTATTCATAAACACATTAATCGTGAGTAATGGCTGTTTTTCCAACTTCAAATCACTTTCCCCCTCAGTGCCTTGCTGATCACGTTTATGAACTTGAAGTAACTTTTGATGTGTTTTTCTGCTGTGCAATGATGTACATTTGAGATAAGCTACAGTCACGCCTTTATACAACACACTGCTTTAATGTTATTTCCATGTACAGGATTCTCCTAAAGATCCTTGAAGTAGTGATGATGAGAGGCAGGTTCTACCATCAGGCATGACGGGAGATATCTTCTGATTTTGTCTAGACAGGCATCAAACGCTGGAAACTTGCTGGATAATAGTTTATTAGTTGCTGGCTAGCAACAAGGTCACGTCACTCACTGAAGGTCAGGGAGGAGGATATGAGTTATTTACATCCCCCGATCCATCAAAGGTGACAACTGGAACTGTCATACTCAGCAGTCTATGGTGGTAAGCATGAAATCATTGGAGAAATCCTTCCAGCTCTTTCTCCAGGCCAGGCTTTCAATGACTAACCGCTGCCAACCGGCATGGCAGATAGGTGTCGTAACGGGATCATGGAAGTCAAAAGGGTTTCGCCTCAATCGATAAGTAACTCTGGAATTCTTTATAGAACACGGTCGTGAATGTGCGTGTTACTTGGTGATCCTCCAAATGCACATTGTGCCTGACGAGAAGCCAGGAAACTGTTTCATCGTTAGCCATGGCTGGTCTGGTCCTCTGTAAGAAGGATTGCATCATGGTATTTGATTGGGAGGGTCTGCGGCTGATGATAAGATACGTCACAATACCTGATCTGTTCAGTTTTGCCTTCTACAGACGGTCGGAACAGATCCGCTAATTAACTCCGTGGAAGCTTCAGGGGAAATACCTTGGTGGGGCTTGAAACCGTTTGCAAGATCAATGGGTGTACAATTATATGTTTGGATGTAATTTTGGGTAAATCGATAGAATGTTCCTTTGGAAGTAAGAGAAAAACCAAAAAAATATATAGCTAAATACATGTAATGTTTTCTCATTATTAGAGTCCCGGTAATGAGTGGCGAGATTACATACCATGGTTCTGATACACAAATGATAAGGTATAGTTTTATGTTCCTCTGCTTGAAGCCTGCTGTGGACTTACACAACATATATTACATTTTGGGATTACACTTTCTCAGCAGATTCTATAACTTATTGGGGTTGAGTCCCATCCGGGATTCGAACCCACTTCTCAGAGTGTAGCACCTGATATACTGGCCAGCGACTAACTCATTAGGTGCTCCAGTCTGACGTTGCGGGTTCGAATCCCGAATGGGACCCGACACCAAAAAGTAATAGAAAATGGTACAACACTTTGAAAATGCAATCCCAAATATAGCATATTTTGCATCTGACCACTTTCTTATAGTCATTATGTATTCGTCTTATACATAGTTTCGAAATAGGACTGTTGTTCGTATAATTCAAATGTAATTTTAGAACTACGTTCAATCTGACAAAATGTCATTTCATAGTTACAATTGCATAATAAAGGGTTTTGGAAGATCAAAATGACCTTTCATGTTATAATAGCATTGTTGACAGCATTCTAAACAAATGAAGTTGAGTATTTTATGCATAAAATATGTCCCAAAACACATCTGCAATATGCCATGAACGTATGCGTGTTCTTCTTGGGGGGTCTTCCGGCAAGCAAGTAGGCTGATGTTTACAAAGGTCACGGGTACTAAAAACGGAAACGTGAACATGTTTTTCCGGTTTTCCAAGAAACAGCTATGCTACCACAGACCTAAACTTCTGGAAATAAATTTACTTATGACCTTTTGCGTCGACACACATCAAGACAATATAAAGATCTGTGACATTTAATCAGTTGACTGCACGACCTAATCAGATTCCCAATGCTCGTTCAAGTCTCCACCTTCAGATTGTTGTGTCTGGTCGATCGGCTAGCGTGACCCCTCGACTTGCACACTTAAACACCGGTAAATATTTAAAGATGAACCTCATTGACCACTAACACTTTGATTTGGATGGTGATTTGCATCTCATCAATAGGGTGTTGTATATACAGTCACTGGTATTTACTTGCCAGATTTGGTTATCATAATGAAAACATTGATTAGAATCGACTGAACCTAGATGGTTTGCTGTCCCGAGCTCCTGTCGACAAGGCCTCATGACAAGGCCTCTGTGTTTAGAGTATGCGAGTAGGACAGTCTTAGCGCTAACAGTGCTTTCTGAAACGAAATTCGCACAATCTAACATCTCTGGCCACAATTCAGAACCACACTCAGTAAGCGAGTTGCCAGATCTCTGTAAGTTTGTATCCACAACTCTCACAAAGAAACGCTAATCCGGCACAATGTTCTGGAACATGCATATGGCTGGGTTACGTTTCAGAAAGCAATTATGGTACTACGCCTTTGACCCATGAATTGGTCTGCAGCAACCCATGCTTGTCGTAAGAGGCGACTAACGGGATTGGATGGTCAGGCTCGCTGACTTGGTTGACACCTGTAATCGTATCCCAAATGCGAAGATCGATGCCCATGATGTTGATCACAGGATTGTTTAATCCAGACAATGTTCAGGCCGCCGTCAAAATGCTGGAATATTGCTGAGTGCGGCGTTAAACAAACATACAAACAAAAGAAACAAAATGCGAGTTTCCAGATAGCTTGAATGTAAGTTTGTATCCAAAATAATCCAAAGAATAATCCTTTATCCGGCAGAACTACACATGTTCTGGAACGGGCCTCGTTTTACAAAGCAATTATGGTGACTAACGGGATCGGGTGGTCAGGCTCGCCGACTTGGTTGACACCTATCGTATCCCATTTGCGTAGATCGATGCTCATGATGCTGATCACTGGACTCGATTATTTACAGACAACAAACAAACAAAAGCAACCATGGTACGGCGACGTCAACGGACCCACTGACTCACTGAAAACGGGACCCCGGTTATATTGGTTTTCAACATTGAAAAGGGTCTTGAAAAAGGAAATTCATAAATTGATACTTTAACGTTTCTCAAACAGAGTGAATAGAAACGCATGTGCTATAAATACCACACGTTTTGTGTCCTTCGGATTATGTGTACATAATTCCAGCGTCATTTCAACAGGATCTTTCTGTACTTTGCCTTCCCTGGAGCTGTGTCTTTCATCTTTCGTTCTGGCGAGTGACATGTGATTATGGAGACGGCTGTACGAACTTGAGTACCGGTTGTGCTAGATGCGCCTTACAGTTTCAATGCAACTCTCTACTCGAGTTTATCTGCACCAGACGTGGGGTCACATTATCAATAGGCTTACACGCCAAAGCCGTCTCTCACAGCAACCCTTGAGTGTAGGGTTACGATAGTCCACGTAGATACTCTGGGCATCTTTCTACAAAGGGACTTCATCGATACACCTATATATGTCGACAGTGTTAAAGTACGGAGATGCGCTAAGATCCTATTGTCAACGAGTTCTTGGACTGAGTTAGATCGCGAGTCTAAGAAACACGAAAGGAATGATGAAGTGAGAACTCAGACTGCTGACGACCAAAACATGGTCCTGGTTCAGAATAGGTCTCTAGTACATCGTGAACGCGAAACACGGATGACTTACTATCCTTTCATGGTCCTGGTTCAGAATAGGTCTCTAGTACATCGTGAACGCGAAACACGGATGACTTAATATCCTTTCATGGTCCTGGGTCGGAATAGGTCTCTGCTACGTATTGAACGCGAACCATGGATGAGCTATCATCCTCTGATGGTCTTGCGTCAGAATAGGTCCTGGGTAAAAACGTCTTGTAAGAACGAACTACAATGGTGATCTCATGGACAGGCTCTGTGATTTGTGATTTCCAGCTTCGATACTCATACAATCAAACACTGGGTTTTCTGTTCCGTTGTGATACAGCTTAAAATTGCTACTGCGCGGACAGATATCATCCTATCACGAATTCACTCAGGACACGAGGTTAGGCGGGCCTGTTCTGCCATACAGCTACGGGTCAAATCAAGTAAGAGAGTGAGTGAGTGAGTTTAGTTTTACGCCGCACTCAGCAATATTCCAGCTATATGGCAGCGGTCTGTAAATAATCGAGTCTGGACCAGACAATCCAGTGATCAACAGCATGAGCATCGATCTGCCCAATTAGGAACCGATGACATATGTCAACCAAGTCAGCGAGCCTGACCACCCGATCCCGGTCAAATCAAGTACCTACCCACGGTAAGGTTCTTCTTCTCCGCTGCCTCCTGACCCGGGCACACAATGCTGATGTTCTTCTCTGCCTTCGTCCTCGTCCACTCGATGTTCTCCACGGTTTCCCTGTTACACTGGGCACCTGGTGAAACAAGGGGACATGTGTGTATAAAGGTAGCCATCGATCGATAGTTATAGTCTAAAAGACCTAAGGTGACATGTGATATGAATACTTTATAGGGGAATTCTCTTCCCTGGACCCACGTGTCAAATTAGTCGGGACACTTTTTTCCATGTTTGCCCATGATACATACATACATACATACATACAAATACTTATATAGCGCCAATATCCGTAATCCGCTCAAAGGCGCTCTGGCTCTAAGATGGTCAAGATATCACATATAGTTCAAATGCTTCACCAAAGAGACATGTCTTCAGATTTGATTTAAAAACAGCTAAATCTGGTTGTGTTCTGAGGTGAGATGGAAGATTGTTCCAGAGATGAGGCCCAGCCATCTCAAGTGACCTGTCACCATATGTTTTTGTCCTAGTCACAGGAATTGTCAAAAGACACTGGTCATTTGATCGGAGAGAACGTACAGCAGTATAACGGTGGAACAGATCACAGAGGTACTGAGGAGCTAGACCATGTAAACTTTTAAAAACAAGGAGTAGAGTTTTATATTTTATGCGGTAGTGGACGGGAAGCCAATGAAGTGAGTGAAGAACAGGAGTAATGTGGTCCGATTTCTTTGACAGAGAGACCACTCTGGCTGCAGTATTCTGCACCTTCTGAAGCTTGTGTATAAGATTGTTTGGGAGGCCAGCAAGAAGCGCATTACAGTAGTCAAGACGAGATGTTACATATGCCTGAACAAGAGATGCTGTAGTCTTGACGTCCAGGTATCGTCGAATCATGCCGATGTTACGAATGTGGTAGTACGCCCTTCGACAGATGTTATTGATGTGTGGCTCCATGGACAGTGAAGAATCAAAAATAACTCCCAAGTTTCGCACCTCATGGTTTGGCTGAATCTCACACTGACCGATGCTGAATTTAGGAAGAGAGATACTGGGTTGGAGACGCTTAGGGTGGAAAACTATGAGTTCAGTTTTATCATCATTCAGTTTGAGGTAGTGTGACGACATCCAGATTTTGATCCGTGTCATTTAGTCCATTAAAGTAGAAATTGATATAATATAATAACATTCTATATACGCATGGCTTGAATTGACCTTTCAAAAAAACATTAAAAATCATTTTCATTATGTATTGTTTGTAGACAATTCACAGGCGATGATGGTAGATCATGCTATTTTCAGTTCTCAACAGAAAGTTTCTGTGCCTTCTCTTTAGATCCAGAGCTACGATGACGTCAACTCCCGTCGAGAATGTAAAGCAAAGAACTTCAGTCCCAAACTGAACAGTCAGCAAACAAATCAATACACACGATCGATTCGTTTGGACCACTGCATCACCTGTGAATACACAACATGCAATGGCGGTGTTTCTTAGTCGCTGCAAATGGTGCCCAAACTTCAAAGAAACAGCCCAAACACATACTTAATTCACTTTTATAAAAAATGTATAAACTTGCCTCTAAATTTTTACAATTTAAAATATATATTTCACTTGCGTTGGAATAAAAAAGCTTTAAAGGTGTTCTATCACAGGCCTAGTTGTAACATGTTTTCTTTCTCTGCAGCTTGCTATTTTTTAAGAAGGTAATACATTTGTGTTTACGAAGGCAAAGATCAAAGAAAGCCCACGGCGAAGTCGTGTCCGTATTGTTTGTTTGTTGTGATGGATGGTTTTCCGAGCTCAAAGATAAAACACCTTCAGATAAAGAAGATTTTTCTAAAAAAACGAACTGATGTCTCCAATTGTCTGCAAACAGAGAGGACCATGTCGTTAATCTGACTCTTCTTAAAGTCATACATTCCCAAGGGAATTGAAATGTCACGTTTCAGAAGAATGTACCAGCATGTTTTGTTACATTATCTGTGGAGCAATTACCCCAAAATATTCATAGGGAGAGATACGTACTTATTGTCTCTAAACCACTGTTCTCGGCAGTAATGTGCTTTGTTATATTTGACAGGAACAATGTAAAATTCATGTGACATGTATCAAACACGTTCATTTCAATATAATCTGATATATTAATATACATATTCGACAACTTAAAAGTGTGAAAATTGTTTGATTTACGACTACAGCTTACTTATTCTCGTTTGTATTAATCATAACTGAATATACTGCCATTATGTAAAAAGAATGCCAGCAAACTGTCGATGCCAGGGGAATACAATAGTGTTTGTTGTCACGGTATTGGTAAAACGTGACAGCAATGGTAATCTGTAATGTCAGGAATACAGACACAATTCCAGACATACACGCGAATCATGGCACTTGTTGATTCAAAGTGTTTAACTTATGACATTGGAGGCATCTACAGGTGATGGGTTTCTTCGCCTTTATTAATCATGTATAACCGAGAAACAGAATCACAGTGGGAACACTTAGGAGTGCTGTACAGAACTACCACAGCTCGTAAGGATCTCTGTGTAATGTACATGCAAGTGTATCCTTTCTTGGGGTTATCAAAGGCTGTCATATCAGAGATAATAGTCTTCATCATTAGGCGCTCTCTCGGTCTCCACTGTAATTGTCAGCTAAAACATGGACATTTCAAGTTCGAATTCGTGACAAATAGCTGAATTGCCAACACCGATATAAATTTGGTTATAGAAAAACGTGAGGAAAGTAGAATCAGCTAGATTTTAGTTGTTCAAATACCTTTTTACAGAAAATATCAGCTAATGAACCATTTCTAATCGCCACCCACCATCGTGATTCATGTGAATTTCAGACATAAAAGTTCTTTAATTTGAGCATGGTCGGTTCCTAAATCTGGACTCTTTCGCGAACACCCGGTGTCATTATTGATTTTCTGTGAGTCATTCATATAGTTTCATGACTATTTTGCCGTTTGCGCTCTCTGGAATCTGTTTTAGCAGACGCTTGAGTCTGACCATTCTCTGGTGTTAACGTTGTATATGATTATCACGTGGAGTAAGAATGTGTGTACTGACAATACAGTCTGTTTGGTAACGGCATACACAGAGACGTGCGTAACGAAGCGGCAGGGGCCATCAACATCTCGCCCGCTGTGTTGTAAATGATCTCATTCAGAAACGGGAAAATATAGAAAATAATTTCCAAAATAAATATAATTTGGAACCCGATCGTGTTCGGTTGTTTAATCCTATGACAAGCAATTCAAATTTAAATAGGCCAATTACAGCAAAGATCAACACATGGACGTGCGTAGGCTGGAATTTCTTGAATTCTCTAAAGGTTTTGTTCCTGCGTAACGATGTTTAAGAACTGAAAGTTTTACACTTTAACGTTTCTAACCCAAAAAATATATGGTAACGTGTGAAAAAAATAGGATGCTATAGTAGTCATGACAACGCAACCTATATGCTCCTTGCCCTTACAAACACACACCAGTTCAAATTAAAGGATTCTTGATACCGAGAGGCAAATGAACCTTGAAACAGTACTGCAGGCTGTTAAATGGCGGGTGATGCCGGTAAAATGCATTATATGCTTACTCTTACCCTTTCCGCGGAAACGGCGGTGGAGTAGCCTAGTGGTTAAAGCGTTCACTCGTCACACTGAAGACCTGGGTTCGATTCTCCACATGGGAACAATGTGTGAAGCCATTTCTGGTGTCCTCTGCCGTGATATTGCTGGAATATTGCTAAAAGCGGCGTAAAACCATACTCACTCACTCACTTTACGCGGAAACCCCGATTATCCGTGATCCGTGTTGGTAACTATTTTCGTCTTCTACATCTAGTGGAATAATCAAGACTGGTTATTCTCTGGCGTTGATGCATTATATTAAATGATGAGTATAACACATGGCCATTGTATGATACGTATTGTTCATGTACAAATATGTAGGCATTGTGAGATCAAAGACTGTAGACACATTGGCTTCCAAATGATAATTCTTGGCTTGACTCTAAAACCTGAAAACATGTTCATTCCTCTTTTATACTGGATTCCAAACCTCCATAAAAATCCATACAAAGAGAGAGATATTCCTGAATCAAACATTAACCATAATCCTTACTATTATCAAGAAAGGGCTCTCACAGAATGTATTTGAATGTGGAATTAATACCATATGGATTCTCAAAAACGCAAAGGAATTGCTTGAATGTTGACAATCTCAGCAAAGACTTTCGGAAAGTTCAGTTCTGTCAAAACATTGTATCTTTTTGACTTTCAACGCCACTATCCCAAATGACAAATTTAAGTTAAAACGTCATTCTTTGATCCATGGGCCATTAGTTAATAGAAACCTAGACCATAGATATACAGACATATCTATCTTAAGGGGTTCAGGTAAACTTGTACAAATTGAAAGCAAATGGCAACTGAATGAATGGTAATGAAGTTGACCAAGGAAACAATATATGAAATGCCGGACTTCCTCACTGATTACATATATGTGAAATTTGGGGTAAAGTATTTAGACAAGAAGTAGGCATCCCGGTAGGCACCAGTTGTACTCCCCTCCCTGGGGACCTGTTTCTTTATGCGTTGGCAAAATCATCAAGGTTATTTGGCCAAGGTGTTTAACTTCCTAAAAAGCTTTAGAAATAACTGGGGCGGTGGGGTAGCCTCGTGATTACAGCGTTCTCTCGTCACGCCAGGTGCAATGTGTGAAGCCCATGAACAATGTCTCCCGCCGTCATATGGTTGGAATATTGCTAAAAGCGGCGTAAAACTAAACTAACTAACTCTCTCACTCAGGAATAATGATATCCTATATTGTTCAATAGTCAATTCCTGTCCTTGATGTACCCACTTGAACTTGAAATAAAGGAAAACACTGAGACCGCCTCATGAGACCATTTCATGTTAAGATCTAAGCATAAAGTGTGACAAGACTGTATGACAAAACTGTATGACAAGCCAAGTCACGAGGGATGGTTCCAACTTGCCAATAGTCAACTTTCCCTTTGTGGGATGGTTCCAACAGACCTTGGTGTTTACATTTCATACAATCTGAGGTAAACTCGAGCCTGCACTTTCACCAAGAAATTAAAGACCAAGGTTACACCATTCACCAAGGCCTTAAAGCCTTAATACTGCTTTTAAAATGTTTTGAAGTGGACGTGTGGAAAACACTTTTCCAAATCTGACGCATCAGTGACAAATATGATGTCCGATTCTGTTCCCTATTTTCAGCTGCACTATAGCGTCTCGTGTTTTGACAGGTGGTAATTGACTAGCGGTTGCATGTGTTTGTGATGGGTGTCACCGACTGGCCAGGATATGCTCAACCTGTCGCAGACACCTGGTGTCATCACTTCTCTATACTAATTCATAAACACATTTTCATGGTATAGTCGAGATCGTACAATCGATAGATACATTGTTTGTGGATGTGCAAGGGTTCTTGTTGCATGTATTTCCCAGGACTGGCATTCACCGAACCTTCGCGCTCTTTTAGCCCAGTAAATGAAAGGTCTCGACCTTGTTATAGATCTTGTTTCTTATCTGGATCAACATTTTCTTTGCACAGTCCATTAGGCACGTGAATAAAGTGCTGCTTAAGTGATGGAACTGATGAGGAAGATGATCAGAGCTGCAAGCATGCACGCAAGCATATATTGAAGCCATGTAGGTATGTATGCACTTGAAGTGTTAAACTATACCCCACAATGTCTTACTAACCTTCAAACTGTCACAGTTGTAACCCAACTTGACGTGAAACCTCCGTGAGGACATTAACGTTGAGCTGGCTTAATTATCATTGGCTTTTTATCGACCTGCATGACACTGCTTTTCAGTGACATAGGGTAAAAACCCTGATTCCATGTGTCGTAAATGACGATATCACATAAAAGTGTCACCGTTTGCCTATTTCAGTATCCTGCAAACAATAATTGTTAATAATAACTTGTAAAAGATTTGGACCTCTATCGATCAAATTTGAGTGCGAGAACCCGTCAAACCAATGAGACTGCGCATATGAAAGTAGACATTTGGTCAAAGAATCCTCGCTGTGCTGTTTTTTATGAGTGAATGAGAACGGTTTGTCGCCGCATATTGCTATGTTTCAAAAATATCATAGAAAGCCAGAAGTGGGCTTCACAACTTGTCTCAATGCATGAATCGAACGTGGGCATGACGAACGGGCGCTTTAACCACAGTGCAACAAGGTACGCTATGTTTACAGGTATACCTGCAGTGGAACATAGCAGTGGAACAGAACTGGTTTGTTTGCTTGTTGGTTGGTTGTTTAAGGTGACACTCTTCGATTATGCTAAACCGGTTTTGGTTTCGGGAAAACCATGCACTCGATTATGTCGAAACCTAAAACTGGTTTCTGAAACTTCGAAACCATCTCCGAAGCAGGTTTCGCAGTTTCAGTTTCGCGTTCTCTTACAACAAACATGGCGGAAACGAAAGCGCCAAGTTCAGCTGATCTTGGTGGCAAAATAGAGCAGCAGTTTTGGAACCAAAATATTGATAAAAATCAACTGAGAACTAGGAAAATATTATTTAAAACCCCAGTCTATTGAACATGACTATTTTATGTAACTTGTATTTATATAATTACTTGTAACAGTATAATTACATATACGCAAATATTTACCTCCAAAAGCATCTCATCTCTTTATTATTTGTTAATTCACTGATAAAATGAAAAATATATGCTGTCATCCAATTCGTACCACATATACATTAGCTGAGACATTTTTTGGTATCCATTTTGAAACCGGATGGTGAAACCATCCACTCGTTTATAAAACTAGAAACTAGTTTCACTTTGAAACCATGTATCCGAAACTAGACACTCGTTTATAACAGGAGAAACCAGTTTCAAAAACCAAAACCAGTTTCGCAATAATCGAACAGGCCCCAAGACTGATGCAGCACAAGTTGGCATAGTCCTTCGCTATGCCTGATTGCGCGAAGACGGATAAAATAACACGAGTTGCCGCTCGCCTTGTTATAGAAAGACCTATTTGTATACTGGTAGACATGAAAGCCCTTTTCTGAAACACCTGACATGACTTTTTGAACGTGAATTATATTCATGCTTGCGATATAGTCGGAATCGTACACTGGACTCGTTATGATTATTAAGATGGTTTAGTTACGATATTAAGAAACTAAAAGCAATATAAGCATATCTACTAATAATAAATAATAAGTCATCTTCTATAGCGCACGTTTCCAAACACCAAGTGATTGCTCGCGGCGCTTAATCAGAATCTGATTCTTATTACCCCGGATAACCCAAGCTGCCTGTTAGGCGCTAGAAGGTTATAGTCACATGACTTTATCCAACCGGGTACCCATTTTCTGCTGGGTGAACAGAAGCAATTTTGAACAAACTCACCTAAGGTGAGACCACATGGATCACATGTGCTTCGTTGTTGGGCAGGACTGAAGTCCTAGAAACTCTCAGGAGTCAGGCTGCCAAACACGGTCACCCATCCGAGGATTGTCCGAGCTCGACGTTGCTTAACTTCAACTGATTTGTGACCTGAGCTCTGTGCACAGGACCACGCGCACTAAAGGCAGTACAATTCCGACTATATCATGAGCATGTGATAAGCAAATCCCAATGATATTTAACACACACACAAGGACATGTTGTAATGCCTTCCATGGATTCTGTATTTCATTATAATATAGTGAATTTCAAATCTGGCCATACTTCATTACGACTTTGTATTCCCATAACATCACATTTTTTTCTGTCAGATAACATATATTGTCATTCATCGATAAATAATTTCACACTCTGGCGAACGTTCCATGTAGCGGTCCCTCTACTGATAACACATTGTTGTGATTGTCCGTCGCTGAATCTACTCCATATGAATGTATATTTGCCCCAGACAGCGGAAGAATAAATACCCAATATAGCTACAAAAATGTCATCTTTCGTTTCCCCCGTATGCCCTCAAGTACAGATTAACAATCATCACAGTGACATAACCTGTGCTTATTCATTTGGTGAAAGCGATACTTTAAGCCCATCGTCCTTATTATGTGTGTCGATTTCCTTGGCAAATTGACTCTTTATTGCCAAACCAAATTGAAAAGTGTGGTCAAAATATTAAATCTGTTTGCCGATCTGTAAAATGTCGGGTTTAATGTAATGCAATTTCAGCTGATTGACAAGATCAGTGTTTGAACGTTAACGAATGGTTACATTTACTGTCTATATGGCCGGATGACTATCGTTCCGTCAACAAGAACTTGATTGTCGTCATGGTGTGCGAATCAATCAGCAACATGGACAGTATCTCTAAAATTACACTGTCGATCTTTTTTCCACTTTGCTTGTATGTGATTGCGTTGCGGCACTGATGCAATTGTAATTTTATACACATAGATAAAATTTCTAAGTTGAATTCAATCATCGAGCGATGCATTCTTGACCAGACAAAATCACACATCTCCCGAACCGTCGAGACGATCCCGATGAAACAGGGAATAACACGGGCCGGGCTACCTAAATGCACTTTGTAAAATAAATTCGCTAGGAGACGATTGAATTTCTCGAGAACACAAACTAAGTTAGCAGCTTGGATGTTTTGAGCCTTCTTGGGAAACTTTGTTTGTCGAATAACCTTTTGGCTTGAAGTTCATTTTAGAGATGAATTTCAAATCATTTGTAGTCAGCATTGCAATATCCTAAAATACCAGTGCTGAAATGGTTGTTGCTTTCTTGGAAATCTGCACGTCATTAATACCGCCTTAATCCAAACTCAGAATATTGTTTACTTTAGATATGTCAGTAGAATGCTTATGATATGAATTTCACTTGCGCTGAACTAAGGATAGCTCGATAGAACTTCACGTTTTCAAGTTAACACTTGTTATTGGATGCCGACATACCCCTTCATCAGTTTGTTTCCACGCCAGCTGCTATGAACGTCCATTCAACGAAAGGGATTAAGAGCCTCCCGTTATTACGCACAGCTTCCCATTATTGCGTTATATCCGTTATTCCATAATGTAATGAAATATAAACGTGTAGAATATCCACGCTTGGTGTTATAACAATACGGCTGAAAATAATCTTAAGATAAAGTTCATTATTCCAGAAACCTACTTCTTCAATTCCGAATTTGCAGCAAATGACAGGTCTCAAATCCCATAAAACCTCTTTAATTGGCACCGCCTCCCTAAACTGTGTAAAAACAATCATTTGAGAAAGATGCATTACCACGGCAAAATGGGATCAATGGGTTCTTCAGCTTAGTAACTCAACGCGATCATATTTCATAGCAAACCTTTACTATCAAGACAGCAGTCGGTTTAAGGCAATATTTCATTTCGAGCGGCAAGAATCTTTCCGAATGCAACATTGGCGTACAAAAATGTAACCATAAACTACAGGAAGAAGTGAGATTATGTGGAAGATGTTGGTTCCACGAGACAAGACCTCCGATAGGAATGGTCGTAAAGAGAAAGCAAAGCGGGACAGAAGAACGGTAATCACCAGAGGTTTCTGATCTATATCGTCATTGCTGCCAGGAGTAGAATAATGGCATGCTTCATAAGTTCAATTTACAGGCTTCTTGCGTGCAACCTCCGAGGCAGGACCGCCTGAGCAGCAAGAAGATCGTGTTCCCTGGCTTGACGGTAGCTGCATCCAGAACTGCACCCACCAATGTATCAGGCAACCTGGACATTTTCTGGAGAGAACTGATCGTAATGGATAACGGGGGCTGGCCTTTACTCGTGGATAATTAAGTAATCGACCTTGTCTTTGGAAAAAATCTATTTCAATCACATGATAGAAATGTGTCATTGAAATTGAATACGTGATTTGCTGTTGCGATCAATTTGCGAGGAATTACTTGTGTATTTTACCAACTGGATCAGAGAGTACTTCCATTGTTCTCTGACATGTGCTTGAAGATTTTCGCATTTTTTTACTATGTCTTCTCCAATTGAAAGAATTATCCAGTACTTTCAATCTGGTTTTCTATTTCCGAAAGAAGATTGACTACCCCGCATATGTGGCGATAGACTGCTTCAAGTGGATCAAAGTTAGTTACGGTGAAGGAGGACGGGTCATTCACTTCTACGATTGGAGTTCTTTAAGTCAGAAACGATCTCTTTGTCCTTCCACCAGATGAGCTCAATTCATTCAACGTATTAAAACTTTCGATCGTAAGATTGTTCCAGAGAAAGTTCGCTCTATGACAACCCTGACAGGGACGTATCGGACACCGGCATGACTTCAGTTCATTTTGTCAGACAGTTGCTGCTACTTACATAATGTCCTTTCTAAAGTATATATAACCAACAAAAGCATATGAATGTGTGACTGTTGGTAAATGCATGGAGCGATATGCACCATTCTCATTAGTCGACACTATTTATTATGGTTGTGTAAAAACATAACGGGTTCTGTTTGATGATCAATATACTTAGCGTATTTATGTGTAATATGAGACAATAGGTTTCATAGCTATATTCTAGTAGTAACAGCAGTAGTTGCCCCAGCAGTAGTAGCTGTAGCAGTAGTAGTAGCACCAGCAGTAGCAGTTGTAGTAAAAGAAGTAAATGAAGTAGTAGTAGACTGACTGACTGAGTTTGGTTTTACGCCGCTTTTAGCAATATTCCAGCAACATCACGGCGGTAGTAGTAGTAGAAGAAGAAATAGTAGTGTTAGTAGTAGTAGAAAAGGTGGTAGTAGTAGAAGCACTTAAAGATGTAGCAGTAGAAGAAGAAACAGTAGTAGTAGTAGAAGCTTCAGCAGTAGTAGTAGCACCAGCAGCAGTAGTAGCAGTAGTAGAAGCTTCGGCAGTAGTAGTAGCACCAGCAGTAGTAGTAGAAGCTTCGGCAGTAGTAGTAGCACCAGCAGCAGTAGTAGAAGGTTAACGGTGGTAGTTGAGCAGTAGTTTAGATAAACTTTCATAACTAATCTGGTGATCGCTGTACAGTTAGACGTCTTCCTGCTACGCACCTTGGGTTGTCAACATGTAACCGGGCTTGTGGGCCTGTTTCACATAGTCTTTCCCTCGTACATTATGTGGACACCCTTTGTCATAGCTGAATGACACTGATCAGAGCAACGATAGACGCCCCTCTCGCATGGGTCATTTAACACCATGTAAATGTGAGAATGTAATTCACCAGGGCAACTATTCGTAAATACACATTTATAATATATTTACATGTCAAATATTCATTTGCATACTTCTATCTTTCATGATTTTGATTTTGTCCTCCAGGGGCGTAGCTACCATTTGTAAAAAGCCCGGGCTTACCCATGATATTTGCTAAAAAGGTTGGGCAAGCCCTCAATACTATCTAAATATAAAGCTTTGCAACCTATCGGGCTTACACGAAAAAAATGGCTTGCTACGCGCCTGTCCTCCAAAGGAAACAGTGGACATTGGGTTCTCAGCACTTCACCAATCAGTTGCCACGTCTGTCACATGATGAATGAATTAGTTATACTCATCCTGTGGGACATTACAACCCTTACAACCGTAATATGCGAGTGAGTGAATGTTGTTTCCCGCCGCAGCATATCGCCTGTGAAATGATCAACGCCATGTAGTGAGTGAGTGAGTTTACTTTTACGCCGCACTCAGCAATATTCCAGTTATATGGCGGCGGTCTGTAAATAATCGAGTCAACAATCCAGTGATTGAATGAGCATCGATCTACACAACTGGGATACGATGACATGTGTCAACCAAGTCAGCGGGTCTGACCACCCGATCTCGTTAGTCACCTATTACGACAATCATGAGAAACTGAAGACCAATTCTAACCTGGATGTTCACGGGATTCAACGCCGAGTAAGACAACAGATAAGAAGCCAGGTTATGGAGAGGGACCACCCACAAGACAACACACGTGCTTACCTATGAGGTCGCTACAGAAGTTGTCACACGTTTCGGCGGCAATCTTCTCCGTGAAACACTCCCCAGCTGTAAAAAAGAGAATTCTTTTCATCACACATTCCAATAATTATCATCATTTCATAGGAATTAGTGTTTTGATGGTAAATTTGGTTTTGTTATTTTTTCCCTGTAACTTTTTTCTTCGTCCTGCACCGTTTAAAAATTCCGATGAATGAGCCTATTCTCTGATCATGGCGTTCACGCTCTCCATTAACTTTATTCAGATGCGCGTCTATGAAATAAAGAACGCAGAAAAATGTTCACTGCAGTACTTCAGACGAAATTAGTTTTTTGTCAAGGAGATTAAAACTTCTTTACGGAAGCCCAAATGCTATTTATGATACAAATGTGTTGTCGGTGATACTACAAGGTTATTAGACCACCCCTGTTTTATCTTCAGGAAGGTCGGTAACATCTTCAAGCATTTATGATGCAGACCAGTCAATATTCCAATTTCTAAATTTCACGGCTTCTTAAAGAATACCACGGATATTTGCCCCACGGAGTCAGAATAACAGCATGTATCTTTTGAACTGGATGTCCAATCTGTCTATATAACATGGCGTAAGAAAGGTCAAACAAGATTCGTATAAGCATAAAAAAGAAATTCAATGGTTCGGAGACGCAATGATAAAATGTAAAAGTATCAAAACTCATTTTCGGAGCCACCAGACTTTCTAGTTTACAATAAACACGCATTGATCGGACCTTCTGACCTTCATATAGTTTATGCATCCATGCAGTATCAGCTTAAAAGAATCACTTGATATGATGATATAATATTTTGACATCTTTAAGGCAGCTTGAAGTTTTACTCTGGGATGAATGTGAAAGTCCATCTTAATTTCTACATATCATGACACAGACATGCCAAACATGACCATAAATCATAAATGTAACATGTATCTCCACGCTAAAACTTCGATACATCAAGTTAAAACCTTCAAGGCATGGCATCGGTATTGGGAATTCATTTCTCTGGATCCTCGTCCAGCATAGAGTCTGGCTACAACTTGCTGTCTGCGTTTCAACAGAGGATCAATAGAATGGTTCGATTTTAACTGATTGATCCGTGACTCAGATGTAGAACTAACAGATCATATCAAAGGCTCTTTGGTCTGACTGAGGGAGAAGATGTGAACGACATCGTCGGGATGGCGATGAGACGGGGACGGACACGGTAGTTGCAACCGAACACGAGGGGTTTAAGTGCAAGCCAACATTATGGCGACTCTCTTTAAATCAGAGTAGAAAGGACAAAGCAGAGCTTTGAGATAAGAATCCTTTTGATATGCTGGGAGTTATATTTATACGATAAACCAAGTCATTATTTATGTATACAGTAAAATCGGGTTATGGCGTCCTTTATCAACTCGAATGAATAGCCCAGCAGTTAAATCATTCAATTATCACGCAAAGGGCTCGGGTTCTATTCCACACAGGCAAAATGTGGGTAGACAATTTCCTCATTCGTCATATTGCTAAAAACATTACTTAAACAACATAAACCATGCTGTCCCCCATTCACTCACGTATTAACGGCAGCACTCCGGTACTCTCGAAGTACGGATAAGTCGATATATGGCCTAGTTAGATTGCCGTTTCCTTGACAACCGAAACAATTCGCTGCGGTATGTACGTAGCTTTGCGCTGCTTCTTGCAAACTGCTGAAATTTCGACTCTGAATACGGCTCCGAAAAAAGTCAAGCTGACCATGTTCGACCGATTCAAATACAACTAAGGTGTTTATCTGTTACAGTAGGGGATTAAAATTTTCATTTTTAATGAGGACATTTCAACAGATTGTGTTCTGGTATATTTATAGCTGGAATTGTAAGGTTTAAAGAAGCCTTTGTTCCAATTTTGAATATACAACACTGCCCCATATGCTCACACTGATATGGTCAGCTCGGATTACAAACATTCACCGCGCCCATAGTCTAATAGGGCAATATGCCGTACTATTAAATACGTTAATAAAAAGGTACTCTATTCTGATTATTATGTTTGCATGTTATTCATTAGCTTGCATGCAGCTTAAAAGCTTAAAACAACCGCTGCTCATTAAACAGAACCGTGTTCTTATCCACGCGAAGCATAAATGTTTATGTTCCATTACAGACCAGATGGACTAGTATCTGCAGGTACCAAATGATACATTGTCAAAAACAATTACCTTGATATCGTGCCAAACTAATTCCCCATCGAACGTTACTAAACTATTTATTTCGGCTCACACTATGCCCTTAAGCCTTGAACGTAATGAGTATGAGTGAGTGAGTTTAGTTTCACGCCGCACTCAGCAATATTCCAGCTATATGGCGGCGGTCTGTAAGTAATCGGGTCTGAACCACATAATCCAGTGATCAACAATATAAGCATCGATATACGCAATAGGGTACAATGACATGTGTCAACCAGGTCAGCGAGCCTGTCCACCCTATCCCGCTTGTCGCCTCTTAAGACAAGCGTGGGTTAATGAAGACCAATTCTAACCCGGATTTCACGGGTCTTGAACGTAATGGCAACAACAATGCATTATTTAATAAAGCCAGTGTTATATAGAGATGTATCATGTAACTGGTAACGTGGCCATACATTTACATGAACACCCGGTGTCATCACAGATTTTCAGTGATCCATTGGCAAAATGTTTTGTTGTTTCCTTTTTGAGGTCAATGGAATCTGTTTCGGGGGACACTACGACTAGTCATTCTCTGACATTGACGTTTTAAGTTTTAAAATGAAATAAATTTGATAAATTTAATTCCGCGTATAGCATGCTAGAAACATTCACTTTATTCAAAAGTGCGGAAAAGGTGTTTTCCTTGATGATTCAAGTGCCGGCTATGTTTTGTCTGAATAATTCAAGCCTCGTTGTAATCAATAAGTGGTTGCCCCTTAATTCGTCCACCCTTTCACTGACGTACTTACTGAGAACACCGGATGGCCATCGCATCTTCATGGCTCCCCTCGTACCGCTTCTGAATTCGACCCACTCAACAGCATTGCCACAATACATGAACTTGCAAGATGCGATTATTTGCTTTAGCTCCGGCTCCTCCATTGTGTAGTCCCAAATATTCAAATGCGCCAGGTCCCCATCTAGTCCGTATGTGACGTTGAACAACACTTTATCCTTCGGGCGTGATGACTGGCCGAGAACGAATTCCCCGCCCAGTGGAACAGGTCGTAGCACTTTGTCCATCACACCTCTGTGTCGGCTTTCCCCATTGAGAAACAGTGTCCATCTGCCGTCTGGAATTACAGACCGCGGTTAGTGAGTGAGTTTAGTTTTACGCCGCATTGTTTGTTGTTTAACGCCAAACTCAGCAATATTCCAGCTATATGGCGGCGGTCTGTAAATGATTGATTCTGGGCCAGACAATCCAGTATTCAAGATCATGAGCATCGTTCTACGCAATTGGGATACGATGACATGTGTCAACAAAGTCAGCGAGCTTGACCACCTGATCCCGTTAGTCGCCTCTTACGACAAGCAAGGGTTACTGAAGAGCAATTTTAACCCGGATCTTCACGGGTTCAGACCGCAACGAACATTGAAACAGTTATACACATGATGATGAATTGCAGTGTGCATTAAAGCCGGGGAAAGAACGTATACACTTGAAAAACGGATTTGACCCAAACATTACAGGCATTACCAAAACACGTCCCCGAAACACGTCAGGTTCAAAACAAAACTTTGACCGTCTTAAATACATGTTCATCACCATCGAATTGTCATCTTCGTGTTGTATCATGTTTAGACACCCTAACACATGGGGTGTACAACGTGTGTTATCATGCAGTTCACGATGATAACGTTTGTGTGTTGTTTATTCATTTTCCAGCTCTTTGACGGCGATCTTTAAATAATCTAGTCTGGAACATCGAACAATCGCAATCGGGATACGATGGCATGCGTCAACTAACCAGAGGGCCTGCCTGACGACCCGGTCCCGTTAGCCGCCTACTACGATAAGCATGGGTTGTTGAAGATCAGTTAAACCCATTAAGATTTCAGACGTTTACCACTTTCGTGAAACCAATGATCAGTCTAGGACATACCAAGGATGGTAATCCGGGTGAAACTCGGAATCGAACCCCAGACACACCGGCTACCCGTCCGACTTCAAGTCTTCATATTCAAACCTTCACCACCGAAATGTTAGCATTAGGTTACTCAGTCCCCTTGCCCAAAATCCAGCAACTCAAAATATACTGAGGGAAACAATTAAGGGAACACCACTTCATGGCAGTGTTCCTTTATTTATTCTTCGATTTCCTCCCACAGCGCTATTCAAAGCTGGTGATGAAAACTGGCAATATTAAATGAACGCTTGAATTTTCCTGTGTTCCCGTAATTTTCTCTCTCAGTATATATTGAGGGAATAATGATTTGGTCCGAACCTCTTACCTCAGTACGTCGCCCTCTGAGCAATTTGTACCCAATATAGCAGACAGAGGGCGAAACGTCACGTGAATGTAGAGATTGGTCACCTTTAAACTGATGACCGAGTTCTGTTCGATACGGAACCCTTTTCAAACAGACTTTTCTTTGTTTGATCTTTGGGTCTTGAAAACGTATGTGTAGGTCAGGAGTAGCGTTTGTTCAAGATGAAGGTGAATAGCTATACGTAACGATCCACTATGATATTGGTTTCAAATGGTAGGTGTTACGTTTTGCAAACAGACTTCAAACAGCCCCAGAGCTGCGAAGGGACATCAATGAATGGCCAGAAACATAGCAGTCTTTAGGGCACACAAGGGACTGAAAACGATTTCCTTGTGTTAAGAGGCTTGTATGCATACTGCGATATTGCCATTGATCAGACGCTCAATGGTTATAGATTCGACTTGTGAGTATATGGTGTTATGCGTACGGGAAACGGATGTGTATTCTGTGAAGTCTGTTTGCCATTGATTCTGGCCAATGAGTTGGTGTAATGATGCAGAGATCTAAGGTTTTAGTATTCCTGCAGTGTGTTGCAAAGAACACTTCAATTATTGGGCGACCATAAATCATAATAAACAGCCAGACTAAAAATGCACTAATGTGTCCTGGTGTCTAAAAATGAAACACAAGAAATGGTTACTCGATGGTGATGTATGTGATGACGATGATTACCCTGTTTCGGCGACTAACTAAACCTCGTAACGTTTTGCTATTGTTTATTTCGTTCTGGCCAAATCCGTTTGTAAGTGAAGACCTTTTTTACACGTAGGTGTATTTCAATGCTTCAGATTGCCATTGTACATTGAGTGGAACTGCATCGAATACTGGAAACATTTCCACAGAAATATCAAGTAACTCCAAGGAATGTGATTCCAATTATCCGACACGTAGCGCTACACCAAAGTTAATCTGCGTCGATGCTGACGATGCTGTTGATGCTGAATGTGTTTGGGCATTCCTATATGAAGTAGCGTTCATTACAGATGTACATTGTAAATGTAATATCACAATATGGGACCGTTCATAATTTATGGCTAGGGGGTGATGATGATTTTATGGGGGAGGGGTCGGGGGTCACCCATATTGTTCTGGGGAGGTAGGGGGTCATCAATTTTATACACATGTACTAGGAGGGTCCGCAATTTTGTATATTAAATTATTAAAGAATGATGCTTAGAAAGTTTGGGAAGTGGGGGTTGGGGGTCATCGACTTTGCACATGATAAATGCAGGGGTGGTTGGGTGTCACTTTGAACATAATATGTTAAAGATTTTAACTTTTCGCTGATAATGGGGAAAACTGCCAAAGATATTAAATATTTTCCATTCATTGTACATGACTCTCTATATGAATCATCTTCATCCCCCTAGACATAACTTATGAACGGTCCCTAATCATACGAGAGTAATACTCTAAAGTTTCAAGTTGAAGATACGTTTTCAATTAATTAACAGACCCTAAAATACCTACTCGATGATGTCCATGTCCACATGATGTGGTACCACACGTGGGGGTCAAGTATTATCTCTGTGTCTTCCCTCTGACCCCAGATTTCAAATTGCAACGTTGGGCCGCTCATCATGCGCAGAAGGTTCTCCGTGTCGCCATGTTTGTATGACAGAATAGTCCCCGGATGAAGTGGGTCGCTTACGTTCATCCAAAAAGCAATGGTAAAATCGTCTAATTTTGGAAAAGCTTTTCCAAGTAGCAAGGTGTATCTGGCAGGGGTTTGGGCCTTATATTCAAATCTGGAATCGATTGCTGAGGCTGCAAAAACGAAATGATACTTGAGTAAATCATGAAAGAGCACTCGTGGTGACGATAAAAAACGGAGGTGACATGAAATCGTTAGTAAGAGGTGGCGATACCTCTTACAACCGCAGCCCATCACTCGACACAGATAGCTGATAAAATGTAGAGGGTTATGGTAATTTTAGCGTCCTAATGCATGCCGTCTGGCCCTGTTTCCGCTAAAGCAAGAATGGAAACCTTTGAACAAGAGTAAAGGCTACAAGGCGTGACGAGGGGGCATCGCAAAATGCAAGGAGGTTGTTGGAGCTACAGCAGTCTAAGACATGCAGTTCTTCACTGTCAGATTCCTTTGTTGTCTGTAGACCTATAGATCTGAAAGATATTTACCATGGGAGACTTACGCAGGGTCCGGAGAGCTTGGGTACTTAAGGGTGGTATTACATTTGCCGTCGCATTAACAGTGGACACGGGCCCCGCTAACGTTGTAATGAGAGGTTAAGGGGGCACATTCGTTGTAGTCCCTATCGATAAAATACAGGTTTGGCAAGAAAAATCTCACCTTGACAATTTGATAACGCAAGTATAGTTATAACTCGTAGATGGATTTCCATCGAAATGGAAATGGTATTTTAGCGTTAGGATAGACGGATGGACATCGTAATAGAAATGAATTGCCCCTAAATATGTTTAATAGTGTATGATTTGCAAAGGGCCACTATCCCCTTTAAGGGAAGTTGTGATAGCAGCAGGATTAAGATCAGCTGATTAAATTATGTTACTGTCAACAATGTAAAAGCTGGTAAATTATTGCAGCAATCTATTGAGACATGTGGCCGGAAATGTCAGTTAACGTACCAAGTTAGAATAATTCTTTTGTTACAGTTATTGGAAACGTTATGGCTCAGTAGAAATTACCTCCATTTCCATGATAATAGAAGAACTTAATAATAATATATTTCTATGTTTAGTTATACAATGCCCTACTGGATGCAATGTTAAACTACCTCCATCTGAATTTAAGCAAAAAAAGAAGTAAAAAAAATCCAGATTTTGTACAATATCGCAATTTAGCCCATTTTTCTGACTAAAACAAATGTATTAAAAATTCTAGATTACCCCTTTTCACGGATAACCTCTCGCGAGGATGATCCCACATACCACAGTTACATATAGTCAGCAAGGTCATGCAATGGAACTGCCAATATTGGAGTTAGCTATGTTGGTTATAACGGGATTGTATAACAGTACTTACACATGCACATGTAGGTGTTCCAGTGGAACCCAGGGCCACACTCGCACCCATACCCGTCGGGGTGGTCCACACACTCGGGGATGGTGTAGTAGAACGGGTGACAGTCGTACGGTGGCTTGATGTCTGGAACCAAGAAGAAAACACATCCAATAGCGAAAACCCGTTTATTCGGACAATAAACTTTGATATGAAACGCCCGGAAAAGCAAATGTCTAGATAAACAAATCACGGTTTATTAATTATGATTTGCTTTCTTATAACAATGTACAGTTGAACCCCGTTTATCCGGACATTTTGGTTACACTCAGAAATCGTCCGGATAGCGAGGCGTCCTACTAACTGGATCAGACAAGCAAAACGTATTGCCGATGTATATTGAACATTTATTCATGTACATGTATATATATATATATCAATAAATCAATAGTCAATATTTACAACTGTGCAACGATATTCAAATCATTGGTCATCAGAAATCAGCTTTTTAGCCCCGTTTCACATTGCGATCTAAGGTAATCGTAATTCATAAGCTTACGGTCATCGCTGCGCTCTAGGGAACCGGGGGAGAAAAATTTTAATTTAAGACTTCCATAATCATGATAATTATCTGTCTAAAGAAGCGACCATTGTGCGATTCCGACTGAGCCAGAAAGCTATGTTTGCGAATCACCATCAAACAGCAGGTGAGCGTATCCTGTCCCATCGTGTCATTCGTCACATGTTAGTTTTGTGTGTGTGTATATATGTTTGTTGTTTAACGCCGCACTCGGCAATGTCCGGCAATGACTGCAGTCTGTGAATAATGTTGACAAGACGGTTGACTGTTTTATGAACAACGATCCACGCCATTGGTGGTCCATCATCGGGCGACCCCATACTTTTAGCCACTTCTTACAACAAGCATTGGTTAGGTTCTTGAGAGGCATTTAGAAGTTGGTGTTCAAATAAAACGCAAATATTATGTTCTTCTTTATTGTATTGGTTGCTGGGAATCTGGCAAAGATATTTAATTTAAAAAGTATAATCTGATGATCAAACATGTTCCCAAGGAGCCCATTCCATAAGTTGCGGTATTTTGCATATATACTGAGCGAAACAAATAAGGGAACACCACTTCGTCGCAGTGTTCCTTTATTTATTCTAAGATTTTCACCCACAGTGCAATACAAAGTTTGTCAAGAAACCTGGAAAAGGATAAAGGGACACTTGTACTTCCATGCGTTCCTTTATTTGTTTCCCTCAGTATATTTGCAAAGTGTACTGACATTTGGGCAGGGTACACTCCAGTTCCTACCAAGTATCATCAATACATGATGCTGATTCATACACATATGCTTATGATATAGTCGGAATCGTACAATGGGCACTGAGGGTTTTATTTATGGACGATAAAAAGTTTCTTGTCATTAATTAACAACACATTAATGCCCTGTGCCAGCTGATATAGACAGACAGCTCCAAGATGTATAAACAAAACCTGATGTGTTGAACTTTGATGTATCGAAAGGAAACTTTATCCTTTCATAAGCTTATTCATCATTTTCGATTGTGTCAAAACCCGGTTAACCCGAAGTATGTACTTTGGTCCCTTCAGCGTCGGGATTTAACGCTGCCTTAAACACTATGATTGTTTTATCAGGGTGTGTCACCTTAATGCCCAAAGAGGAAACTCAAAGAGGGGGCTCAAAGAGGGGACTCAAAGAGAGGGGGCTCAAAGAGGGGGCTCAAAGAGAGGGACTGAAAGAGGGGGCTCAAAGAGGGGGCTCAAAAGGACTCAAAGAGGGGGCTCAAAGAGGGGACTCAAAGAGGGGTCTCGAAGAGGTGACTCAAAGAGTGGGCTCAAAGAGGTGACTCAAAGAGTGGGGCTCAAAGAGGAGACTCAAAGAGGGGACTCAAAGAGGGACTCAAAGAGAGGTGACTCAAAGAGAGGGGACTCAAAGAGTGGGGACTCAAAGAGGGGCTCAAAGTGGGGGGCTCAAAGTGGGGGCTCAAAGAGGGGCTCAAAGAGGGGGCTCAAAAGAGGGACTCAAAGAGAGGAATCAAAGAGGGGACTCAAAGAGGGGGCTCAAAGAGGGGATCAAAGAGGGGACTCAAAGAGGAGCCTCAAAGAGGGACTCAAAGTGGGGGCTCAAGAAGGGGACTCAAAGAGGGGCTCAAAGAGGGGCTCAAAAAAGGGGACTCAAAGAGAGGAATCAAAGAGGGGACTCAAAGAGGGGGCTCAAAGAGGGGACTCAAAGAGAGGACTCAAAGAGAGGACTCAAAGAGGGGGCTCAAAGAGGGGACTCAAAGTGGGGGCTCAAAGAGGGGGCTCAAAAAGGGGACTCAGAGAGAGGAATCAAAGAGGGGGCTCAAAGAGGGGACTCAAAGAAGGGGCTCAACGAGGGGACTCAAAGAGAGGACTCAAAGAGGGGGGCTCAAAGAGGGGACTCAAAGTGGGGGGCTCAAAGACGGGGCTCAAAAAGGGACTCAGAGAGAGGAATCAAAGTGGGGGGGCTCAAAGAGGGGCTCAAAAGGGGACTCAAAGAGGGGGGCTCAAAGAGGGGCTCAAAGAGAGGCTCAAAGAGAGGACTCAAAGTGGGGCTCAAAGAGGGGCTCAAAAAGGGGACTCAAAGAGAGGAATCAAAGAGGGGGGCTCAAAGAGGGGGCTCAAAGAGGGGACTCAAAGAGAGGGCTCAAAGAGGGGACTCAAAGAAGGGGGCTCAAAGAGGGGACTCAAAGAGGGGACTCAAAGAGGGGACTCAAAGGGGGCTCAAAGAGGGGGGTCAAAGAGGGGACTCAAAGAGGGACTCAAAGAGGGGACTCAAAGAAGGACTCAAAGAGGGGACTCAAAGAGGGGGCTCAAGACGCAAGACGTAGGTTTTACAAGTATTATTTACACAAGTGTCCATGACATACAAAAGAACCAAGTCGAAACCCACTCCAACTCGTGCTTCCTGGGACCCTCTTTCCCTCTTATATCTGTAGACTTGTCAGTTACCAAGTCTAGGATGATGTGATTGTGGTGAGACTGACCTTGGTACCAGGAACATACTCAAATATATTCGTGTGATAAAAAACCCATAGTATCACGAGGCACTAAAGGTATCTAATGAGCCAGCACCACGCATGCAGCACGTCTCTGCATAATGAATGCAGATTGCATTATTGAACTAAGGATTGGTGCACAACGTGAGTTCAAGGCTAAGAATATACTCGGCATTGGCCGATAGACTAGTGGTATCTCGAAGGAGGTTTTGACGACTGTTTACAGGATTCTGGTGGTCAGGATGATGGTTCTCGTGTCGTCAATAAAAGCGACAAAACAAACTTTCCATAACCATCAGAAACCTATGCTAAATAGGGTACATTGTACTATTGCGTCAATATCAAGAGCATGCCTTTATGAATCACTATCAAGTGATGATACCATGAATATACCCAATCGGTCGTACATGTCATAAACACACGTAAAGGCACGTCATTTGTTCACACGAAAACACGGGAAAATATGGTACAATCAAAACAGGGAATTGGATAAAATTAAATATTATCGGATATAATTTTTGTCACTGTTGCTTCAGATTTGGAAATGTTATCCACATGTCTAAAGTATCATAAAAGTAAAGCAGTACTAAGACCTTGAATGTTGAATCATTTATCAAACAATGTTTAAACAAAAGTAGCCATACACTCTTTGAAATGTTTGCAACCGAGTGTCCACTGCTAGATGTGTTGCTGAGAGAAGCTTTCGAAGATGTGATGGTCATTTACAGCCCGAGCATGGCTGACTGTTTAAGTTTCAAGTATAAGGCGGATGCATCCATAAGGAAAAAGGAACGTTCATGCTAGGCCAACTTCACACTAGCTACACGCCCAATTTCACGGGAAAATCTGCATTAATGTCTGATTGAAGGTCTCATATAGTGTTTTTCAATATCGTCGCCGTGGTAACCACACATAACATCGATGGTAACGATTTGAAGAAACTTCAGCTGTTTCGAGGAAAAGTAGAAAATATTAAAAATCATCTCTCCACGTTAGAACTCGGTTTAGAGATTTTCAAATGACATATGAATTATGGTTAGCGCATCGTGGTTGTCTTAGGCCTGTGGTACTAATTAACTGAGATAGAACATCATAGGTGAGGTGAGGTGAAATTGGGTTTAACGTCGTGCTTAAGAATATTTCGCTCATATGACGATAGAACATCATAGAGCACGTGCATTACAAATATATATGTACGTACAGATTATACATGAGGTGAAGCGTTTCTTACTTTACTTGCCTTAGCATACGCATTGACGGGTAGTGAGTGGTGAGTGAGTGAGTGAATTAATGAATGAACGAGTGAGTGAGTAAGCTTTTATGCCGCTTTTAGCAATATTCCAGCAACATCACGGCGGGTCACAAGAAATGGGCTTCACACATTGTACCCATGTGGGGAAACGAACCCGGGCCTTCAGCGTGACGAGCGAACGCTTTAACCACTAGGCTACCCCACCGTCCCTTGACGGGTAGTGTCAATGGAGCTGAATACGTTATCTGGTATCATCACGAATGTGGTAGTGGTTCATGAAAACAACCTTGTGACAATGACTTGTGCTTTCTAAAGAAGTCAGAACCATATGACGTGAGAACTTACTGTTCATTATGCTAATCAGTGCTATGTGCAAGCTTGATATCAAGATGGAGGCCCTATTGTTGTGTTTACAGATTAAAGTTTAGACAGAAGGGTAGAACGTTCATGAAACAATCAAGCGCATACGTACGCATCATTATGAGTAAGTGAGTGAGTGAGTTTAGTTCTACGCCGCTTTTAGCAATATTCCAGCAATATCACGGCGAGGGACACCAGAAATTGGCTTCACACATTGTACCATATGCGGAATCGAACCCGGGTCTTCGCCGTAACGAGCGAACACTTTAACCACTAGGCTACCCCACCGCCTCCGCGTCACTATGAACTGTATGTGAAATGTCCGTGTATTCTGGAATAACTGGCTGAATGTATCACTCCACTCTGAAAGGAACATTTCAGAAGCACTTTATCTTTAAAACAGTTCCAGCTCTCTTACCTGTCTTAGCGGAAGACTGCACAGCACCTACAACCACCACCAACATCAGCAGCAGCAACATCGTGTCGTTCTGTACTGATCGCTACCTCCTTCTCTTATCATCAGCCATCGCTTCAAAAGGCATCATTTCGTCCAGAGGAACAATTCATGCCGAATTATGAAATACGTATATTCTTCATCACCCGCATCTTAGGGAAGATCTGATGTGGCCGAATCTACATCTCTACAGTCCATAACCAAATCGTGTCTTGTCCTCCAGACTTGACCATTAGACCTTGTCATGTGATGGTCCAGTCAGAATCTTCCATCTGAAATAAAATCAAAGAGTATTGGTCCGTGGAGAACATATCATTGGTCACGTTGATCTGGTCAGCGGCTCTGGAAACAGGATCAGAGATGGCAAGTCTCAAAGGACCTGATTTACGACGTTTATGGGACTGTAGGTGCAATTTAAACGTAATCAGCGTTGTTTGGGAGATTTGGGAGAAGGAGATATGTGATGATGGGTTTATGGTTGTCCCATACATTGATCAAACGAGACAGAAGTAATCACCCTTTAATCAGTGGTGTAAATCTCTCCTCTCGAGTCGAGATCAGATGACTATGTCTGACATTTGCTAACATTTGTTAACAGTTGTTACCCAAGTAGTATCCGACCACATCTCTATCGGGTACTCTACTCCTAATGTTGCAATGGGATATACGATATTGTCTCACACGTGAGTGTAAATGACATTGCAATGAAGAAATCAATAAAGTTTCGTGAAAGTAGTGACTCAGATTTAACCATTTTATTTAATCAGTATCCCTTGGAGCGGTATTTCAATATGAATGGATCGAAGCTGGACTAAAATAGCATGAGATGCAAATGGATTTAAGAGACAGATTTAGAGATCTCCGATTTTTAGATTTTCATCATTATTCACAGGTCAGCACAACATTCTATGGTCTTATTTTAACAGTTTAAATTTTCGTTCCTTGACGTTCAACTTTATTACATTAGATGCAACATGATTATGTCAAGATGAACGCAACTGATACAAGTGGTTATCAGGCATCAGAATGCTTGAATGATTCCACTGCGTTGATTGACACTAGGTCCGTTTCAAGTAGCCGTCAAATATGACCTCCATTGTACTTGTAGAACTTATCAAACCTGATTGATTCCTGTCAATATTTCTACACCCATCAGTCGTTTGTATGTATATCTCAGTATCTATCAAAATATCATACTGATGATCAAGTTGATAAATTCATGGAAAGAATTACGTAAATGTCATAGTCGTAGCAATGCTAATTTATAAGCCACCAAGGCATCGATGCAAGTAACACAGAAATCAAACAATCAATGCAAATTGAACACTCATCAAGGCATCAATGTCAATACCACAGTCACCAAAGCACCAGTGCAAATACCACAGCTAGCAAGGCAACAATGCAATAACACAGGCACCAAGGCAATAGCTAGACCAACATGCCATCAATACAGATGCATTGACCACCAAAGCATCAATGCAGGTAACACAGCCACTTAGGCATCGATGTCAATACCACAGTCACAAAAGCATCAATGCAGGTAACATAGCCACTTAGTCATCGATGCCAATACCACAGTCACAAAAGCATCAATGCAGGTAACATAGCCACTTAGGCATCGATGCCAATACCACAGTCACAAAAGCATCAATGCAGGTAACACAGCCACTTAGTCATCGATGCCAATACCACAGTCACAAAAAGCATCAATGCAGGTAACATAGCCACTTAGGCATCGATGCCAATACCACAGTCACAAAAGCATCAATGCAGGTAACACAGCCACTTAGTCATCGATGCCAATACCACAGTCACAAAAGCATCAATGCAGGTAACATAGCCACTTAGGCATCGATGCCAATACCACAGTCACAAAAGCATCAATGCAGGTAACACAGCCACTTAGTCATCGATGCCAATACCACAGTCACAAAGCATCAATGCAGGTAACACAGCCACTTAGGCACCGATGCCAATACCACAGTCAAAAAAGCATCAATGCAGGTAACATAGCCACTTAGGCACCGATGCCAATACCACAGTCACAAAAGCATCAATGCAGGTAACATAGCCACTTAGGCACCGATGCCAATACCACAGTCACAAAAGCATCAATGCAGGTAACATAGCCACTTAGGCACCGATGTCAATACCACAGTCAAAAAAGCATCAATGCAGGTAACATAGCCACTTAGGCACCGATGCCAATACCACAGTCACAAAAGCATCAATGCAGGTAACATAGCCACTTAGGCACCGATGCCAATACCACAGTCACAAAAGCATCAATGCAGGTAACACAGCCACTTAGGCACCGATGCCAATACCACAGTCACAAAAGCATCAATGCAGGTAACATAGCCACTTAGGCACCGATGCCAATACCACAGTCACAAAAGCATCAATGCAGGTAACATAGCCACTTAGGCACCGATGCCAATACCACAGTCACAAAAGCATCAATGCAGGTAACATAGCCACTTAGTCATCGATGCCAATACCACAGTCCCAAAAGCAACAATGCAGGTAACACAGCCACTTAGGCACCGATGCCAATACCACAGTCACAAAAGCATCAATGCAGGTAACACAGCCACTTAGGCACCGATGTCAATACCACAGTCACAAAAGCATCAATGCAGGTAACACAGCCACTTAGTCATCGATGCCAATACCACAGTCACAAAAGCATCAATGCAGGTAACATAGCCACTTAGGCACCGATGCCAATACCACAGTCACAAAAGCATCAATGCAAGTAACACAGAAATCACAGAATCAATGTAAATTGAACACTCATCAAAGCATCAATGTCAGTACCACAGTCACAAAAGCATCAATTTAGGTAACATAGCCACTTAGGCATGGATGTAGGGCTTCAACGAGTCCATTTTTTTGGACTCGAGTACTCGAGGGGTGAGACTCGACTCGGACCCGAGTACTCGAAATTCATACCTTTCAAGCAAACGATCAATTGTCAAGATACTTACCTAATCATTTTAAGAAGTGAAATCTCAATCGATGTATAATATTTACTCTCATCTGCAGACTTGTAACAAATAATACCATACAGCCACACCATGTGAGGAGTAAACTATTTAATCTAGGTGTTAATAAAAAACATTATCAGATGGGTTAAAGAATTCAGGGTACATAGAACTCAGTATGTCAGTGTCAATGGCTATCAATCTTCTTTTCTCTCAACCTCTACTGGAGATCCACATGGCTGTGTTCCTTCATCCGTACTCTTCGTTTTGTATACTTATGACTGTTACTTGTCAATATATGACTTGTTTACTGTGAAATTTGGATATGACGCCACTGTTACTTGCCTAATTTCTGATTCTGAACATTATTATCGTCAAGGCATTGACAAAGCCGTAATGACAGTTTTTTATCAAACCTTTATTCAAAGTGTGTTGACCTACAATTTTCTATGTCGGTATGGGGATCTGTCTCATCGCAACAAATACAGACTTTTCAAAATTGTTCATACTGCTTGCAAAATTTCTGGAGTGTATTTCGAGTATAGTCAAAAAAGCAGCTAACATTAGATTTGATAGTTGACATATTTGATCTCACAATTTTGAACTACTTCCTTCTGGACGCTGCTGTCGATTACCTGCCCTCGAAACAGTGCTCGGCAGTCTTTCATACCATCAAGTATTCGTGAATGCAACAAATATTTTGAATCACCATCATGTGATTACAACTAGAATTATTCAGCCTCTTTACCTATGTGGTTAATTGAATTATATCATGTCAGTTTTATTTGTAAATAGCATTCGTTTTGAGCATGTAATTATTGTGTACATTTTTGGGAACTGTGTATATATTCATTTTGAGACAGTTTGGATGTATGAGAATTTCCTCTGGGATAATAAAGTTATATCTTTTTCTTAATATTAGACGTTAACGGCCGCTCATGCTTAGCACATGGCAGACAGTCCGTCAACGTCAATAATTCGAGTTATCTCCCCTTTTCGAGTCCTCGAGTCCGTGAAAATGGACTCGAGTCCAGCTAAACCCGACTCGACCTCGAGTACTCGAGTACCCGTGGAAGCCCTACATGGATGCCAATAACACAGTCACTACGCCGCCAGTGCACATACCTTGACCACCAAGGCAACAACTAGACCAACATGCCACCAATGCAGATACATTGACCACCAAGGCATTAATACAGGTAACACAGCCACTAAGGCATTAATGCAAACCACACAGCCATCAAAGAACCAATGTAAATAACACAGTCATCAAGGCACCAATGCAAATTATGCCAATAACTAGACCAACATGGCAGTTATGCAGATAATACAGCCATTCAAGAATCAATGTAAATACCACAGACACTGGGGCATCAATCCACACAACACAGGCACTGGGGCATCAATCCACACAACACAGGCACTGGGGCATCAATCCACACAACACAGGCACTGGGGCATCAATCCACACAACACAGGCACTGGGGCATTAATTCCAATAACACACACCCACTAAGGCATCAATCCACACAACACAGGCACTTCAATCCACACAAACACAGACACATCAATCCACACAACACAGGCACTGGGGCATTAATTCCAATAACACACCCACTAAGGCATCAATCCACACAACACAGGCACTTGGCCATCAATCCACACAACACAGGCACTGGGGCATTAATTCCAATAACACACCCACTAAGGCATCAATCCACACAACACAGGCACTGGGGCATCAATCCACACAACACAGGCACTGGGGCATCAATCCACACAACACAGGCAATGGGGCATTAATTCCAATAACACACCCACTAAGTCATCAATCCACACAACACAGGCACTGGGCCATCAAACCACACACCACAGGCACTGGGGCATTAATTCAACACACAAACCACACTAAGGGGCATCAATAACACACCCACTAAGGCATCAATCCACACAACACAGGCACTGGGCCATCAAGCCACACAACACAGGCAATGGGGCAATAATTCCAATAACACACCCACTAAGGCATCAATCCACACAACCCAGGCACTGGGGCATTAATTCCAATAACACACCCACTAAGGCATCGAAGAAGCCATCAGTGCAAATAACCGTGTCCAAAAGACAGCAGTGCAAATGTCACAGTTACAAAGAGAACAATATAGCTCTCAGGACATGCAAATTTCACGGTACCCGAGACAACTCTGCAAATGTCAGTCCTCAATACAGCACTGAAAACAGCGAACCCACGAAGGCATCAATACAAAGCTTAACATTTGCAAATGAGTAATGAGTGTGCATAACCCTATGCATACTTGTCTTCTTAAATGCACCTAAGATGACACAGCGTGTGTATGATAGAACACTTAGAGTACACAGTCTCAGCTAGTTGACGTTACATTACAAACATCTGGGCTCTCTCCAGCTACGTATCAATCAGCAGCTGTCGTCATCAAATGACTATGGATAGCGTCTTAACGCTCTGGAGGAACGAGACCGAAGAGCCTGTCAGTGTCCATTACAAAGACTACAAACGTGTCATTTCAAAAAAGATTTTCAATTAAGAATTGATTGAATGATAACTGTTTTGTTTCCTCCAGCCCAAAATGTATTACGTTTCAGTGATACTGTTGTTTGTCAGATTTTTATTTCCTGGCAGCGCTTCCAGACATACAGTGCCGATCTTTCACTGGAAGAAGGGGGCATACAGTTTTACCCACAAGACATTATTTCCAGAACATCCACTTTGTTCGGTGAACGATTTATTCGGTCTTTTTGTTACTTCTATACAAATTAGTTTTCCTGTAATTACGGGATCAGTTGGGTTTTTTCTAAACCCGATGCTAGTTGTACATTTTACATTAAAAGAAAACGGAGAAACCACACAAATCTATTGATTCTGGTAGTAGAATAAAAGAGCCCACTAAAACAATATTAAGGTCGATACATGCATTCGCAACAATTTTGGATAATGACTTAGTTACGTCAGTTTCATGCATGTTAAAATGCATGTTCCGAATGCATGATCACTGAATGCTTCATTCAGAATGAGCTTGAACAACAAAGCTTGACGTCATCATGGCTGAACAGTTCAGAAACCTCGAGGAAAAAGGAGGAATTATGTATTAACGGCTCTTTGAATGAAGTAATTCAGTGCAGGCACACACACATTTTCCATCCTCACAAATACATCTGACTCCACGTTTGGTCCTAGGAGATCCACAGTTCCACATTACGCCCTTATCAAGCAGAGGCTTCAATTACACATCAAAGCCAGAGCCTTGTATCAGTGTTACCATATTGTTTTATCCTCACAACCAGAGAATAACATATCAAATTGTCGACCTTAAACTGACGCCCAGGATATAGTGAATGGCTCTTGCATCCATTTGGTATGGCATATCACAAAGGTTAAATACAGGACTGGCCAGTACTCTGCGGATTATGCTTGGAGTTGCTTTCAAAGTGGTCCCCGAATTGGGTGATTCTGGAGACATGAACAGTTGGAACTTGTAACTTTTCGCATGGATATATACTTTAATGACAGACTATTTATTCATCGGTTCAGAAACGCTTTTGAGTCGTGATATTCCTTTGTATTTGTCGAAAGATTCTGACTAAACTAGCAACAACAGACGTTGGGATTAATTCAACGTTTGGTGCTGTAGAATTGTCTCTTGTCTGGGCTACAACCATAGACTACAATTAGTCATGACAGACTGAACTGAAGCAGTCAAAGATAGATACTTGTGTGAGCAACAATGACATTTCGTCTGGGGAAGATGGTCGTCCACAAATTGCTTGATAATCAAAGTGAAACCTCGATCATTCAGATGGTTTATGTTCGAAATAAAACATTACAAATTAATGACGATTCAACAAGTTCCAATCAAAATGCAATTATCCAGAATAACACAATTCCCTTTAACAATGTTCTCATATTAAGTAAAGCGTAAACCATCCCGTGTGGGGATGTCTCACTTGCGTTTGTGAAAAGCTTAGTGGCAACTGTACAATGATGAAATCTGGACTCTGGTCTTCATAAGTATATTTCCATGTAAGGAATCGAACCTGGACGTCATACGCTTTCACATTTGGGCCATCCGTCTCTCGTCATTTCCCAGCTAAAGATGTAGTCAGTTTTTATCGAAAAGAGGTAAAACACTTTTCATGTTTTCTCATGTTATGGTTTAAAAAATAAATTGAAAGAACTTCAAGAAAAAATGTAACAGCGCTGAAACAAAATTGGAAAATATATCGTGAACAATATACTACAGCTATTCCCACAGTCCTGTTCCGGTGGATGGATCTATTTTCTAGAAGTCCAATATACGCCCATGAAGTGGGACTACGTTCTCTTAAACGAATATTGAATACATATGGATTTTCAATAAATAATTGCATGGCCGGGTACTTGAGCGCGTTTTAAGAACATAAAACGCAATCGATACCGATTAAACTCTGTCATCACACCAGGAGACCTTACTCTTGGACGTTAACAATAGGTTGCAAAAATGGTCTGTTGAAGTTAGAAGAACAAGGAGTTTTTGTCCCGACTAAATGACAGTTGGAGTCTGGAAAAAATATAACGCAACAATGCCCTTTACCACAGCTGCACCAACGTAATTGAGGGCATGTCGCGAATTCGAGAAAAATAGTATTCCTAGACCAAACGCCAGGAATCAAATTCAGTTGAGAAAGGATGAAGCTTTAAACTGGCACAGAGGCCCAATTTGAGTCAAATATCAGAAAATAATATTACCCTTTGTCACTTCCGTGAATGTAACGGTTTTTAGTCTGTGTGAGGGTAGGAATTACTTGTGATTTCGGCAATTACCAGTTCGAACCATGAAGTTGGGTATTTCAGGGATGTCACGGCCCGCGAGAAGGGATTGATCTCAGCTAAAGTAAATACAGACCTATGATCGCTCACTATTGAAAAGTACTGGCCACTCCACTGGTCGCGGTGCTAGTTCAGGAAATGCTCTGGTGAAAGCATTGCTGACAATCTCATATTTGGATGTAATAAAGGGAAATTGATCTGAAGAAAGTCATTGAAAGAAAGGGAAATTATGGACTTCAGACCAGCGTCAATTCCAACCGCCTTTCCAAGCAGCAATCATTCGGAACTCTTCTTTGGACGTGTTCCATGCATAACGGAGACGATCTATACGATGTTTTTAAAGTTCCGATATCCTTTGTACCAACCTATCATTACTGTTTGTGCGGAGTACGTCACAAAGTGACCATGGTGCTAGACTAGAGTGATGTAATGTATAGCAGGAGAACAGGACAATGTGGGTAATTGGGGGAGTGAGTGAGTTTGGTTTTACGCCACTTTTAGCAATATTCCAGCAATATCAGGCCCGGGACACCATAAACGTGCTTCACATATTGAACCCATGTGGGGAATCGAACCAGGACCTTCGGCGTGACGAGCAGACGCTTTAACCACTGGGCTACCCCACCGCCCCAACAGGGCTATGAGAAACGATAACGTTTACCCCATTTCACTTGATTCATGCAAAACCGTAAAATCCAACTGAAAACTATATTAAACGATCGACATCTTGCAAATACACTACATATCTTCATCCATCCATCAATTGTGTCATCTGGCTGTCGTCTTGCACGTTCAGGCTTGTTTGCAGAGATGCTCATATCTGGATCCAAGCATTTCCTGTTTTGCAGATTTGTAGGAGCACCATAAACAAAACTTGAAAGTATACTGACGTTTTGGAAGTTTTTTGTGACGTTTGACGTCAGCATAAAGTCACATGACGTACTTCAGAAGTTAGTAGAAGAATTGGATTATGGTGACGACGAATACGTCTCATCGACTTGGATATCTATCAACTTAAATGACTATAACATCTTGAAAACGATAATAATATCATAAAGGATAGCATAACGAGTTATTGATCCTCTTAGATTTTGACAGAATTGATATTCATCTACTCCTGTGCCAAACAGAAGAAAGTCCATACATAGATGCTCAGTTTCAGATGTACCTACATGTCTTGCTCTGTTTCAAGTAGCTGGCTAAAAACGTCTTGTATTATAGCAACGTATCACTGGTATGGGTCAAAGAATTGCAGAGAAACAACTGGCATTGAGCTGTGCATATATACCGAAAGGCTCTCGGTGGTGCCCATCGATTTCATTGACTGATCTCTGAAGCTGGCAAATATCTTTGTGCATGCATGGTCGACTGAACAAAGACTTAGATTGATCGGGACCTCGTTCTCCATTCTCCCCCAAGCCTCCTTACCCCGCCTGTCATCGCTTCCTCATCACCGACTCGCTCTGCATCAAGTTCGTGATAGTGTCAGCTATCGGTGACCAACAACCGATAACAAATGACGCATTCCTACAGCCGTTATCCATATAGAAACCATAAGCCTCAGTCTTCCCTCTTTCCGGAAGAACAGCAGTCTATCTCTGTCCTCTTGTGCTTATCAACCAGTAACCCATACAACGTGATATAGTTGTAATAGCACTAAAAGGAACGTTAATCTTACGCCAGTTGAAAAAATATTAACATATATACTCTTTGCGTTGTCTAATAGCATATGCATTGACTTTTAAAAGAATATTTTAATAATAATTAGAAAGGCTATTCCAACTGGTTAGTGATAAACTGCTGATATCAATCATAAATCTTGAAAATATTTCAAACTAAATGTTTAAAACCAAAGCCTCTTCTTCTTAGCCGGACTGTTAAGTGGCATGTCCAGCTGAAGAGGACCCAGGAACAATGTGAACAGCCACGCGTTTGTGTACTGTAAATTGTCGCTGTAAATTGTGTGAAATAAATGGACCGTACAGTCACTTATGCCCCAGGGACGACACTTAAAGCCTGCGGTGCGTTACGGAATTCGTACGTCCATGTTTAATAATATAGTTTCAACCCACGTATTTCAGAAGGCATTCACAACACATTGCCACAATGACATGCATATGGACAGCATGCAACGTGCATCAACAACGATGAATACTTCTTGAAACAATATTGGTATTCTGTTGCCAGCGTACTTCTGTATTAATACAACGTCTTCAAGCTATTCAAGTCCTTCACACTGAATTATGAGCACAAAAAGCAAACTTTATTGATTTGACCTAACAATTAAAAAAGGAAAAAGAACTGAACTACGTTAATAATTTCATTCCAAATGCAGCCATCTGGATTAACAGGATTCAGATTAACCAGCTTCTCCTATTAGGGACATCCTAAATTTAGAACATCGTTGTACAGCATGTCACTGTCTTCATTTCATCCCATCATCCGGCTCGTCGTGACATCCTTCAACACTTACAGGACTACTCCGATCTTATATTGATCACATGAACTTGTCCCTGTGTTAGACTTCAGCCTTCATGTTCGTGTCTCTGTTCAGCATCCCTGTTTCATCAACTTTCCCCGCATAGCCTTCAGCTTGCTTGAGGTTCAAACTGTTCCACCACCTCACCCACCCCATTTATCTTATATTTTCGTTACCTGTTTCAGTAACACCTGAAGGTCCGTGTTAACACTGCTCTTCAGCAAACCACGCCATGTCATGTCATTAGAGGTGACTAACGGAGTTGAGTTGGTTGAAGCATGCCATCGTATCCCAATTGCCCAGATTGAAGCTCATGATGTCAATCACTGCATTGTCTGGTGGACTCGATTATTTACAAACTGTTCTCATAGAGCTGCAATATTGCTGAATTTGGCGTTAAACAGCATACGTTGTTCAGCAGTTGGCCTATTGGCCTTTCAGTGCCATGAGAGACCAAGTTGTAAGGAATGATAACAATATATGGATGAACAACTTCTAAATGCCTCTCAAAGAAGAGATCTAGTTGGCTGAGGCGTTTCAGTTCACTGTGTATAGCTGCGTCACCCAGTTATGTAACAGTTCGATCATCCTGAGTTCGAATCCCAGATTAATCCAGATTATTTGTCTGTCAGCATCATATCATTTTCTAGGGTTTAATCAAAGAGGTCTAGCATCAGCATCCCTTTAGGCTTTCTTCCCCATTTAGCTCACATATCGTCATGTAACATCAATTCTGTCCAAAGTGGCATTCACGCAACTCACTCACTCAATATAATCGTGTTGCAGCAGAATCTCCACCAGCATCCCGACAGCCCCTTTTCATGTCGGCTCCTCCTCCCTCCTCCAACGTCCTATACTCAGACCTGTAGCCATGTTCACACGTCCCTGTTAAATGTCACATTCATTTACCAATATTGAAGCTTCACTCGCAGTTTGCCACAAATGAGTGCTGCCATTTATAGATGCTCGTGCAATTTACAACGTTTGAAATAGATTGTTCCAAGAGGACAGCTTTCCTGTTATAAGCAATACCCGTGCCAAGCCGAGAGCCAGTGAGTGGATTATGGCCGTAAAATGAATATAAAATCAGCCTGGGGCTTTCACCAGATTGGTGAAGTAATGTGACTAGTATGTGTAGACAGTGCAGGAGACAGATTGATGTGGTTCAATATGCTTATAGCGGATCGGTAGAGGAGCAGCTGATTTCACAGGGTTGCACTATAAGCCTTATTCACAGTTCTATATTTCATATTGATGTGAAGGCATTCATCAACCGACGAATAAAAAGAAGTGGGCCAGGTCCCAGCTCGGCGTTACTGCAAACCCAAACAAAAGGAAAAAGATAAAATGGTTCCAGTTTCATAATGGCCAAAGAAGCGTGGAATAATAGTTCTGGGGGAACTTCCATAAAAAGCGATCTCAATTGATTCATACTTATAGGAGCGTATGGTGCCTACATCTATGATTTTTCTGAACCAGTGATGGTAATACTTATATAGATCTGAAACAATGCTTGAAAAGCGCTTAAAGAATCTTTTAGATGTTAGACCTTGTCTAATAACACATGCATCAAATTTTCAAAGAATATTTTAAATCTGTTTTGGAAAGGTTATTCCTACTGGCTACTGATAAATTGCTGCTATCATAAATCTGAAAAATATTTCAAACTAAATGTTTAAAACCAAAGCCTAATCTTCCTTCTTTTAGTCGGACTGTTTAGTGGCATGTTAAGCTGAAGAGGATCCAGGAATAATGCGAACAGCCACGCGTTTGCATACCTGCCGTTAAGTCGCTGTAATAGTGCTGAAATTGGTATGAATCTATAGACAGTACCGTCACTTATGCCCCAGGGACGATACTCAAATCTTGCTGTGCGTTACGGAATGCGTAAGTCATTGTTTGATAAGATTCTTACGAAGTCGTCGTCCCAGTTACACACTGAAGGTCAGTGTCGTGTGATTTGCGTCCACGGCCAACATGTCGGTTATCACAACCATACAGTTTGTGTTGTTCCCAAGTTTACCAAGCAATATACTGTTTCCATGGTCTAGGGGCAGAGATGAGGCCCAAGCCACGTAATAACAAAATACGTCCCAAAACGTTATTTAATGTTACTTTACCTGGCAATCGACATAACAAGAAAAACGAGGACTGTTTGGCTCGGCATCAGTGTTCTGTATCTGAGTTGGGCATCCACATTGTCTAGATTTATCAAAATGCCAATAGTGGAAAAATGGCAACTACAGCACTGGACTCAAACTAGTGATGAAACCCTAACTCATTCATTCACCTACACTCACAAGATGTGAATATATTTTTATTAAAACAAAACAGACAATATAATAATGGACACCGTGGTCCACCTTCAAGCCACTAAAACAACTCAAACAGAAATTTAAAAAATGGTAACATAATGCTCAACTACTACTATGTTCAATGCCATATGCAAGACTGAAAGAATTTGTATGGAGGGCATAGTGAATGTCTTCCAAGACAACTAACGCGGTTCCAACGGAGTTATCGTGGCGAGAAGCAGAATATTTCTAATGGCATGATTTTAGTAGTGGCTCTCATTTCATGCTTAAATATGTACTGAAGAAATTAACATTAATTGAGTTTATTATGTAATACGTGACCATTATTAGCCTCCATCGTTTAGAGCCTCATCTCAAAAGAGACAGCTAACACCATAGGGACATTTCCGATGTGTCTAAATAGGGAAAACATTTTACAAGCATTTCCACAATGTTCTTGCAGGTAGCCTGGAGCGGGCACAATATCTGACCAGCGAGTGGAAACCAATCCATTTGTGAAGAAGACAAACCTCAATAGTGACCTTCGGGAATACATGGAGACGGTGCTTCTCCTAAATGCTGTTACGTTGAACTCGCATTTGCCGATGTTTTATTCACTTTGGTTGAAAATGGAATATCGACTTTCGTCCAAAAAACCGAATCGAATTACCCGTATTGCCTAGTTCGAGTTAAGCGTGCTGTTTATTCACGCACGTTGGGGAGCGCTGTGCTAATGCGTCTTTTGTGATGAACATCATGTACCCCTGCTATTTCTATAGACAGCTCAGCCTGGGAAAAAACCTTGTTATCCTGGTCAACTTTGTTCAGCTGTGAAATCTCACGTTGAACGATTTGGTTATCACATTTTGTGTATTCAGGGCATTTTGTGTCTTTCTTTCTTTGTTTTTGTTCCCATTACAGAAGAAAGTAATGGATCTACAGTTGTTGGTGCTTTGTCGCTGCTCATAGGCATGCTGGCGCGGATGATATTGACAGTTTTCCATCTTTGTTGTTCAAACACACTTTGGGTCAAGATGTGCTTAATGACGTACTTCTAAGTATTTATGGTTGAATAATTTCGTAAGTGCACTTACATATTGTGAATATTACCTGTGTGAACTATTACAGACGCACGTAAATCATACACGCAGTTATATACGTGTCGATAGTTTGGTCTTAATTGGTATCCTCCCAGAGGCGCTGAGATTGATAAGTCGAATGCACTCTGATCAACTGATTGGGGTGATAATGATCAAGCACTTTAAACGCTTATGAAGTTATGAGCTTTCCACAACAACTACTACTACTACTACTACTACTACTACTACTACTACTACTACTACTACTACTACTACTACTACTACTACTACTACTACTACTACTACTACTACTACTACTACTACTACTACTACTACTGGTACTACAACTACTGCTGCTGCTACAACTACTACCACTATTACTGATGCTACTACTACTGCTGCTACTACTGCAACTACTATTACGACTACTTTTGCTGCTGCTGTTGTTACTATTACCATTTAAAGTGGAAGAAATACTTTGCTTATAAATTCAACTGTCCTCATTCATTGGAACTCGCCACAGTTTGGTTCACACACATTCCTTTCCCCGCAGAGCGAGGTAAGTTCCCTTGCAAGTACAAAACGCTTTCCAAGGTTGTAATGGCTCCCTTCTGTGGTAGCCTGATTCAGGTCTGCATTTGCGCTGTGCATTCTTATAAAGGGTACACACGATAGGCACTGCCGATACCTTTGTCAGGACCACCATTCAGGCGCTCTGCTTGGCGAGCACAGCCTTCTAATAATGTCATAACTAGGAATTCGGCAATTTCAATAGAAATGAGAGATGGATTCATTAGATTCCCCCCACTCCACCTCCCTTTATTGGTTCCCAATTCTCCGTCCTCCAAACAATTTTTGGTTAATATCTGCAAAATTACACAAAAAATTATTCCAACTGCATCAAATGAGAATATGCGGACATGTACTTGGCCATTTCCCGAACACCTGGTGTCATCACTGATTATCAGTGATCCATTCATATAATTTTCACCGCTATTTCACCTTTGGCGCCCAATGGTATCTGGTTTGGCAGATCATCATCGAGCCTGATTATTCTCTGGTGTTGACGTTTAATATTAAGTTCTGTAAGATAAAAAATCGAGAGGAATATTGAAAACTCATAACGCATGTCATAATGCCATGATTTCATATCCGTACGCCCATTATATCATCTTGATTTCGTGGACAGCGTACTTGCTGAACAATTAAAAACTGTTGACCATATTGCATAACCAATCTCACAATCAATACAGGTGGTGGCTTGTTGCCAACGGGACGGAACACATCAAAATAATATCTTTGCTTGCCGGAATTTTCTAGAGTGATCCTTTGGATGCAAAACACAATAAATACTATATATTAAAGCATTTATGCTGTCAAAAATGTCTGCCTTTCTGGACACTTTAAGCTGTTAACGTACATGTGAAATATAAACCAATATCCTTCTTCTCCCAGTCGAGATTTTATGTGCATAAAAACCGAGAACCAGTTTGTCTGTTGAATAACAACTTATAATCTTCGAAGGTGCATATTTCGGTGTGGTATAGTACAGCATTGGAAGGGAGTCTGCTTTTTCTCGCAGAAATTCTGCAAATCCAATACAAGACAATTTAATGACTGTAATTATAATATGCCACAATGTAGGGCAACTCATATAACTACTGTGATTATATGGGAACGGGGTCTATCATGGTAATAGCTGTAGGAAGAATGTATTTCTTTCAGCCATGATGTTTTAGACTTGTCTGCGTTAAAAAGTTAAGATACCCGGCTGTGTTAAGGGATATAAGCTTGTCTGCAAGAATATATAACGGAAATATAAGGTTTTGTGTATTCCGTGGACCATGGACTCAAGATCTACAAATTATGCGTCTCTGTTTAATTCTCGATCGAATCATTTTAGTTTTTAATATAATGTGTCTCGTTTACATATTTTCCAAAATTACCAGTATTTTCCAAGACGTTTGGAGGACAAATGTCGATTCCCACACGCAGTTTCAACCCCCGCAGATATTTTTCCGCTAAGTAATCGATCAGACAGTTATTATCGTTGGATGGCACATTTGATTTGTGAAGTCGGTGATGTTTGTAGACATAGTCAAAAGTAATTTATCAAAAATATTTTTTCTTTATTTTTAATCAAAAAATGGCTCGCAAAACAAAGCAATTATTGACGAGACCATTACAGAACTAAGTCCACAGAATGAAGGAGGTGATAAGTTAACTCAATACTTGATCAGATCGACATCATCGCACTCACATTCTCCAGGCATTCACGAACAGTTTATGGAACTATAGTCAGCAGCTATTTGGTGGTTAGTACAAGTGGATTTTATCTCTTGCTCCACCAAAACAATGCCTAAGTGAGCGCCCATTTATATACAACATAAAGTCAGCTAATCTTCAAGCTTGACGAGGTAGTTTAAGAAAATGTAGTGAGTGGGTGAGTTTAGTTTTACGCCGCACACAGCAACATTCCAGGTATATGGCGGCGGTCTGTAAATAATCAAGTCTGGACCAGACAATCCAGTGATCAACACTATGAGCATCGATCTACGCAATTGGGACACGATGACATGTGTCAACTAAGTCAGCGAGCCTGACCACCCGATACCCTTAGTCGTCTCTTACGATAAGCATGGGTTCCTGAAGATCAATCCTAACCCGGATCTTCGCGGGTTTAACAAAATGTAAGTGTCGAAACATTTTCTATAGTCATGAAATATCTCTGCTAAATGGACAGTCTTTATTATCCGATGGAAGAGGCTCCACTGGGAGTAAAGGAAAAATATATAATTATCTGATTGGGTCACCTAAACCCAGTGATGACTTCAGGTGATCGTGACAAGGGTAGGCATGTGCTACCCTACCAGTGTCACCCGTCACTCACACAGTGTGCTTAAAACCAATGTGTTTGGTGCTTAACGCCCCACAGCAGTATTCCTGATTACGGGATTGCGGTATGAAAACAAACCAGACAATCAAGTGATGGTCCAGAAATTGGGTCACACAACAGCGCACTGACTGATATTATTGAATCTAAAACTATATCAAAATTATGACTTACGCCTTCTGTGTACATGTGCAGATATTTTACAGCTTTTGAATACTGATAAAATATGCTGCCAAAAACTAATTTTAAAAATCTCCTTTTGAGAAGGGATAGGGTGTATGGGTGAGGGACCATTTTAATGTGTCAGCCCATACTTTGCTTTTGTAGTTGACACTAACAAAGGCAAAATAACCCATTCTTCTAAGACCAACAAGTTACAACCCTAGCCCCCGACACGCCTATGTCCCGGGTTCGATTCTCCGCAGGGATAAATGTGGTGTGGCACGTCATAGTAAGAAAATAAGGCATAAACCTTGTTTCGCTCACGCATAATGACAGTCCATTTCGTCTGACCTTTATTAATGGCATCGAACAGACTATGTTTGCCCATGTTCGTGGTACACCGAGTAGAATAAATAAATGTTGCAAATATGTATCTTAGTTTCAACAGAATCGATTAATAAATCAGTTTTCCACTCAAACATGATCCGAAATAGCACCTAACTTAGGACATGATCTCTATGGGTGCTGAAAATACAATTTGTTAATTAAATTTGTTTCTTTTGATGCAGTGTTTTTCCTTTTTATCGAACATTCCACTGAGCATGTTCTATAAACAGACTGTTTGTTTTTCTCTTATTCCGGCCAGTCCAACCAGCCAATCACGCACACTCCAGTGTCACCACAGAGTATCAGCGATGTTGACACAATGGAGGCTGCTTATTGGCTGAACCCTTCCATGACGTCATGTTCTCGCTTTGAATGCGGACATGATGTTTTCCTGACGACTGATTAGGCTCCTGAAGAAACTTGCAACACGACCTCAGTTGTCACTGGATATCTGCATGTTGTTTCCTGTGCTGAGTGTTAATGCTATTTTCTACGTGATTCATCCTCCAAGCAATTTGTTACTAGAATATCTGTCGCCAAATAGGCTGGAACAGTCGAAGCCTGGCATTTACACTTGGGATACTGAGACGTTGGAGGCTGTTTCCCATGGTTATTTCACCACAAGGATCGTATGCCGAATGTTTCTGTGTAATTACTTAATCTAAATTTGAAGTTAGTGGTTTATTAACTAAATATATATAATGACATATTCTTATCTGGGAAATTGGTTAGTTTCGAGTTTCGCTCGTTGAGATAATTTGTCGAAAAAACTTCGTGATTATGGGGAATGGCGAATACCAGTCTGACTTTGCTACATTTTACTGTTTTGTTCCAAAACCCATACAACATTCATAGTAGATATGGTATATAGGCAAGAATCCGAAACTGTTGGTTCAACATTCACAAATGTATGCTATACTCACTATCACTCACACTTGCACAAATGTATGCAGCATATTACCGATATGCACGATGTATGGCAATCATACACACTGTATTACACTCACACTGTATGACAAGCATTCACACTGTATTACAAGCACTCACACTGTATGACAAACATTCACACTGTATGACAAGCATTCACACTGTATTACAAGCACTCACTGTATGACAAGCATTCACACTGTATGACAAGCATTCACACTGTATGACATACACTCACACTGCATGGCACAGGTTACACTACACACACATGTACAGAAAGCCTTGACGTGGTAATTATCGCACTGTTTTGGATACACTAACCCTGTGTAATTGGGTCATCATTACCTGCTAAATCTACATGTCACGTAAAACTACGGTTGAACAAAATACTGAATATAATGACTTGAATCTTGCTATGACTGCAAATCAGCAGGAGACTGGCATCGCAAACCCTTTAAAGACGAGAATGGGGGTAGTTGGGAGGAGGGTGGCGACCACACCTGCTTATCATATTAGAAAGAACAGAGACACACTCTTACAATACTTGAAAATAATGTCTTTATAAAACACCAAACATGTTACAACTACAGAGGAATTTAACCAAAAAACATCACCTGGCTGGTAATAGATATTGTGAATAACTGAATATTGGGTGATTTGTCATCTTAATCCGAACCCGTTGGAACTGGAACCCATCAACAAGTTGGCATCACAATCCACGATTGCTTCCCATTGCCTTTACTGTTCTTGGAACTTTCAAAATACTTTGACCATATCAGATTAGACGAGGACATCCTGGAAGTGTCAGGTCTGACATAATTAGGGGACAAATCCTGAGTGAAACAACTCTCCAGCTCTCCTCCTTTGTTGTCATGAATGAGAGCCCAGCAATGCCGTGACGAGTCGTTGCTAATCCCAGGATTACAACAAGGAAGGGTATTAATATCAGCCAGATTACATATGCATTGGAAACTATGACACTGGCAGTACCGCACAGAGAAGACATCGATCTCAATCAGTATTAAGGACCTGGCGGGTTCTTCTGCCGCAGTAGCGTAAAGCCAGACAGCAAAGAATATCCGTTGTCCATCACATGAAAACAATCTCCTGCTAAGTAAAAACGGAAGAACCGAGTATTTAAATAACCCAAGTATATGGCCGTCATATATTGACCAAATGGCATGCATTGTAACTGCATTGAATATCCTCCAAAACACTTCCTATAATCGACAGCTTTTGGACCATCTAAAGAAGGTTCCCAATTTGTCAATATTTTCAAGCGGGGTTGCGAATTTATAGATCTAACAACAGCATCACAATCTAATATTTTTATAAGAACGAACAGTATTGACTGATCATTAAAATGGTGCTGTAAAAAGTAGTTATCATTTAGTAGCCCCCTAAGGCATTATTTATCTATCTGGAAATAGATGCCGTGACATGGAAAATGAGATGAAGGCACTTTCAGATCAATTGCCCGGATGTCGCCTTCAAACGCCGCACGTAACAGAGTCCAAGATTCAAGCCCCTGGGGCAACCGGCGATGGTTCTGAACTCGCGCAGTCTTATCCGATTTATGAGATTATAATAATGACGACATCAATTGATTGAGACTGTTTGATTAAACGCCAAAGTTCCAAGCGTCGTGCGCCCTTGTAGCAAGTTGGAAGCATTGACGACAACAGAATCCCCCTTCAGCAAAATGTCACATTTCCACACGCAGCTGTCCACATATAACCTTCTCGTCATCCTGAGTGCTGATAACACACTTTAAACCATCCGTTGCTTGAGTTGGAGTTTATCAAATCAGAATTTGTCGACTCAGTTCGGCAATACACGGCATACAACGCATATGCAATTCGGTAAACCGATTATCACATAATACATTACAGAATACGTCACCTTCTCCAATACTCCCAACTGATCATTTACACAGCGTCATCAACCAAACGGGTGAACTGTATTGGTACGTTGTTTTGTACGGCAAAAACAGCATCGTCTACCAATAAACCAGAGTACCACATTGACGAAATATCACCTACTTTCAAAAATACTCCCACTTTGATCATTTACACAGGGTCATCAACCAAACGGGTGAACTGTATTGGTACGTTGTTTTGTACGGCAAAAACAGCATCGTCTACCAATAAACCAGAGTACCACATTGACGAAATATCACCTACTTTCAAAAATACTCCCACTTTGATCATTTACACAGCGTCATCAACCAAACGGGTGAACTGTATTGGTACGTTGTTTTGTACGGCAAAAACAGCATCGTCTACCAATAAACCAGAGTACCACATTGACGAAATATCACCTACTTTCAAAAATACTCCCACTTTGATCATTTACACAGCGTCATCAACCAAACGGGTGAACTGTATTGGTACGTTGTTTTGTACGGCAAAAACAGCATCGTCTACCAATAAACCAGAGTACCACATTGACGAAATATCACCTACTTTCAAAATACTCCCACTTTGATCATTTACACAGCGTTATCAACCAAACGGGTGAACTGTATTGGTACGTTGTTTTGTACGGCAAAAACAGCATCGTCTACCAATAAACCAGAGTACCACATTGACGAAATATCACCTACTTTCAAAAATACTCCCACTTTGATCATTTACACAGCGTCATCAACCAAACGGGTGAACTGTATTGGTACGTTGTTTTGTACGGCAAAAACAGCATCGTCTACCAATAAACCAGAGTACCACATTGACGAAATATCACCTACTCTCAAAAATACTCCCACTTTGATCATTTACACAGCGTTATCAACCAAACGGGTGAACTGTATGGGTACGTTGTTTTGTACGGCAAAAACAGCATCGTCTACCAATAAACCAGAGTACCACATTGACGAAATATCACCTACTCTCAAAAATACTCCCACTTTGATCATTTACACAGCGTCATCAACCAAACGGGTGAACTGTATTGATACGTTATTTTGTACGGCAAAAACAGCATCGTCTACCAATAAACCAGAGTACCACATTGACGAAATATCACCTGCTCTCAAAAATACTCCCACTTTGATCATTTACACAGCGTCATCAACCAACCGGGTGAACTGTATCGATACGTTGTCTTGTACGGTAAAACAGCATCGTCTACCAATAAACAAGAATATCACATTGACGTGGCGTGGCCTGAATTCACATATTCAGTTCAGTGACTTTCACATTCAACTGATCAAATTTTATAGCTGCCGTAAACTGTAGGGAACAGTTACGAACCAACTAATGACCATTTATGTTCTGATTCTGGCAATATCCATACAGATACCTTGATCTCAAGGGTATCTGATTGTTTGGACCTCAGCAGCTATTACAGTAGGCGTAGTAGCGACAGCAGTAGTAGCAGTTATGGCTCTAAATAGTATCAGCATTACCGTAGGGACAGGAGCTTTCATTCCCAATATACAATACATAACGAGAAAAGCGCCTGATGAAACACATGTTCAGTGAAGAAATTGGGGGCAAATATGCCACTTCTATTCTCTAAACGTAATTTCAATATTGATTACTTTCTGAAGTAGGCATTAAATTGTTCAATTCCTGTATAATGGATCTGTGCCATTTGTTTAATCATCTGTGTCATTTTCGGCCATACCGTCTACTAGCTGAGAACTACATCATTGAACGTAAATTAAGTAGTAAGTCGGAACTAATTGGTTACATAGAGAAGAGCATGTAAAAACATGAAATGATAGACAATAGAGAGTCGGAGTTTACCGGCGCAGAAAATGGCAATATGAATTGATTTACCGATTGACTTGTCATGCCAGTCCCACATGACAAAGAGTAAATGAACTCAGGGGAGATGCACATGGTATCCATCTCAATTTTTTAGATTGTTTAAATGATTTTCCATGAAAGCATTCACACAAAGCGATGAACTGATTCGTCATATCTCCCCCACTTCACAATCAATAGACTCTCCAAGTCGTATTGGAAAGGTTTCCACGTTGGACATGTTGGCATTGATTTCCCTTATTCAAACTCTGGATTGAAGGGGAAGCAGCCTAGAAAACAAATATTGTTCAGCTAACCCTTATTCGGACAGCCACAGTGCCGGGTTCGGATCCTGTGCCAGTTTTTCCTTTACGAGAAGAACTTCCGGTATCCCGTCATTCCATTTCCGGTTTGGAGAGCAGCGTAGTTAAACAAACATGTGGGGATAAATAGGCACTAGTATTCATTAAGGGCATTTTGAACTGCCGTTTGCGTTGGATGATAGGATTTGAAAGGCGATGGAGGAGAAACGATGGCCTTTTGGCCAATCATGTAGCAGTGTCGGATTCTTCTATATGACAGATTTGTCATTACTTTTTGTTGTATTAGATGTACAATAACCTAAATCTGCCATCTCCCGCAGCCTAATCAGTATGTGTCAACAGGGGGCGATATCAATATGAAGAGGTAGACGGAGAAAAAACAAGGTTCGGGGGAAGAGAAATTAGTTCAGTTAACAAGTAAATAAGTGTTATTTTGTTTCAATTGAAAACGCAAGCGCAATGTATGTAAACAGTGTTTTTGCAGTTTTTGTGTGTTTTTATGGATGAGATGAAATGGTGATTGATTTTTCGTATGGTTTTTAACTGATATATCTTATCGTTTTGATTACCTATATTATATGTTTATGTTCAGTTTATTCTTTTGTAATTCATGTGTTAACTTTGTGATTCATCATAATTATCATTATCACATCTCTCTCAGTATTTTAAATGTGAATGATTACTTAACAATCTGTAGCAATAATGTTAACATCAAAAGGCATTTTCGCATTTTAAAGAGTTTCTTTTCGTAAGATAATTGTCATTTAAAAGAGGCACACGACGCTCAACTGATTGCAAGTCGACAGTCAATCTGTTGTGAGCCTTTTACGTGTTATACTCTCGAGTGATGAGATATTGTCAGTGAATTTGTCACACTGACACCGTCAACGACCTTCTTGCACTCATGGAACCTTGTCATTGTGGCTGCAATGCCAGGCGTTATTGCATGCATAGCAATGAATGCTGGGTTTATTTCTCATTCAGACATTATTATGGATCTTGGATGTTTCGGTAAGTTCATTGAATGCTCTAGGTTGTCCTTTTGATGTGCAATAAAGACAACTGAATTCAGCCACGTCCCTCGTTTTATCCGTTTCGTGCCAATAAAGATCGATATAAGAAAAAAAGGCCAAGGGATATTAGAACAATACATCTGTTTTCTTCTTGAAGTAAATTATGTTTTCCAACTTGTCCCAAAATACTGGAGTAGTATGTTTTAGAGTTATCATAGTTGAGACACATCAGAGCGGGTTAGTTCCATATGTGAGGAGATCCCTCATGATATCAACTGTGGATAGATGTATGTACCCTTTTGTAGGAACCTGGTATAGTCTGACAGACCATGGAACATATCCGAAGCCAATCTGGGATTCGAACCCGCGGCGAAAGGATCCTGGCATGACATCTTAAACATATATATCCTTCTTTTCGTAATTCAGTTCATACTAACAGCCGATTGTAAAGAAGGACGTGGGCGTGTTATTCTGAAACTTTAATTCAAATTTCTCATTTTAAAAGTTGTCTCTGAAAATCAAACAAAATTCAGTTACCAGTTAATATATTTTCCCTGTGTTATCATATATTCAATTGGTTGAATAAAATCATATGAGATGCATTTTGACATTTCTTTTGGTTTTGTGGGGCGGTGGGGTAGCCTAGTGGTTAAAGCGTTGGCTCGTCACGCCGAAGACCCGGGTTCGAATCCTCACATGGGTACAATGTGTGAAGCCCATTTCGCCCCGCCGTGATGTTGAATATTGCTAAAAGCGGCGTAAAACCAAACTCAGTCAGTCAGTCTTTTGGTTTTGGATTTTTGTCACTGATGCAAAACACGCACTTGTTTCTACGAAAGGACTCGTCCTTCGTATATTACCAAAGCACATCTCGTTACGAACAATTGATTTCCTTGTGGCAAACCTTAACACAACTGTATTTTTTCCAAACAACCAAGATTATAGTACGTTGGGCTATGACACTTCATTCTCACATATGGGGATTCCAGACAACAGAGAGTGTACAGCAAGTCAACGGTTATTACTGTGAAAGAACGTAATGTGAAATGGGCCATCCGTACGTAGTTACGTACAGAAATGACGTTTGGCTGTGTATTGAGGTGGTATTAGAAATGAACCGAAGCGATGGTAAGAATCGGTAACCCCCTTGTGGCTAAGTAGGTAACCGGAAAGGTAGAGATCCGTCTGTCTCAGTCCCTGGACCTGTCTTTGACAGCTAGTCGATTGCATTTCTAATGTATAATAGATGACCACGTATTGCGAATAGGTGTGTGCGGTCACTTGAGCTTCGATATTAACGCATATGACTGTGCCATATGCATTTATCATCTCGAGAGTGGCTGATTATTCACGCATTTTCAGGAAGAATCCAAACCGCTATTCGGGCATTAGAATTTCCTCTCATCCAAAGTCTAATAGAGTACCACTCCTTAGGTGTGAAACGGTGCGCTCTTACCACGGTACGGTACGTATTGCGGTTCAAGGCCTTCGGTTCGGTCCGTTTCGGTTCGGTACATAGATATGATCATAATGCAGAAAAAAGAAACGCATAGATTTTAACACAATGATTCGATTTCTAGACGGTTTAGAAAAGGTTTAAAAAGGTTAATAAACCGAAAATACCGATGTTTTGGATTCCATTACCGTATACCGAGCCAAAGGCAAAATACCGATTATGTAAGATTGTGTACTGACAGTCGAAAATTACCGTCCCGATAAAAAATAAATGAAAGGTTACTACAAAAAGTTCAAATTTGAGGTCAGGATCGAATCATTTTTCGCACATAGTTTTTATATTTTAAAACGGACAACAGATCAGTTGTGTAAATGTTCCATCTTGACAAAATGATCTCTCTGTAGCTTTGCATGGAGATGATAAATACAATATTAGATATTGCCACCTAACACCTGGTGTCATCACTGATTGTCAGTGTTCTGTTCATTCATTTATCACCGTTGTTTTGCCTTTTGCGCGCAGTGGTATCTGTTTCTGCAGATAATGGAGACTGGTTATTCTCTGCCGTTGACGTTATATATTTACGTCAATTTCGATCTTGGTTTTGAGCATCATGAGGAATGTGCCTGACACACTGTGAAACTAGACGCTTGAAAAGTGATTACTTGCTCTACGCCTAATGTCATCCGATTACACGAACTTCCAAGGATGGTTCCGTCCTGTGCACTGTTGAACAAACGTCGCATTACTTAATACAACGTGACACCAACATAACGTTCACTGGGACTTGAACAGAGAAACCAGAATGCTATCGGTGGCGACACTGATACAGCATGTATTGACCGTTCATCGTGGAGGATCATTCTCTCGAGCCAAACCCATGTAAGAAAACACTGCTTAATACTCCACAGAAGTATCCTTTCAACACAACGCTGGCCACCTCAACGCATAAACGTCAGTATAGATCCAGTGCACAATTTGGCAGTTGAAACTTAACCTCCCAAGGAACCAAATCCACGGTATAGTCAGATCGCCTTGGTATTGTTTGCAGGCGAATTTGGCATTACTCGCCCTTATTTACCTCCACGTTCATCTTCAAACAGGCAATTGCAGACTTTAATTGAATTATGACCATACATAATTCAGGAGCAACTGAATAGAAAGAATCAAGTTAGTAACGAATCGATTAATTCAATCAATTATTTCTGGGTATAATATGTCATGCCATAACTTGATTCATGGAACTCTTAATGAGAGCATGGCAGCAAACACTAGAACGCCTCTTGTTGGTAGCTGAAAGTGACTTTAGAATATTAATTTGTGTACATTAGTTCCTCTCCTAGCCCTCTTACTTACAAAGTTATTCGCCTCTTTGACGTAACGAAGGGGACCTCTTTTTATGGGTAGATAACTTCTTTATTGTAGATCCTAACACCGTTATCAAGTCATCCGTGGCCTAGATACAAATATAAATACTCCTTAGTGCTCAACTAAGTGACCTTCAAATCATAACATGCATTAACCCAAGCCCGACTGTATTACTTATCATTTGCTTGATCACGGTGTTAGGATCTGCACCGAAACGTCGCATTTGTTGCAGTAAAGAAGTTGGCTATCCATAAACAGTGTCCCTCTTCATCATACCAGCTTCTAAATGCCCTTAAAGAAGTCTTTGACATAACGTTAGATTTCGAACTTCCATAGCACATCAGTTGGATTTCACAAGACTGCACAACAAGTGCTGTTATTCATTCTTCTCTGGAGTTTATAATCATGTTCTTTTGACAATCTGCCATTTTCTTGATTTAATGTTTAGAACACATAATCCAGATAGTAGCATATCCTGTAGGATAATCGGATGAATTTATTGTAGCACTAAAGATGCTGTTTCGTGTGAAAATTTTAAACCTAAGCATGGGTATAACACCGATCATTTCCTTTGATAGAGTGCAATAATATGACAAAAAGCACTTTTATGACATTGACAAAACGTGAATGAAAGTAAATCCAAATCTATTTCCTATTTCGTTTGGGAAATTTATATTCACTTTTACGAACCTAGCAAAATTGAAACCGTTAATGGCCATTGATGAGCATTTCACGTTTGAATACGTTAGCAATTACTGGTGATTGCGCTTCCGAAGTTCTAAATTAAACCTGTGTAGAAAAAGATCAAACCTTCCTTTCCATTCTTGATGGTGAAGACATCGATTTCAAAGACCTCAACGCTCAGAAAACTCATAAATTTCTAACCAGTTTGGTGCCGTTACTGTTTTCAAGCGTTTTCATTAGTGAACTCAACGAAAACCAATTATTTGACAAATTCGTCCTTCGACCCAATTAGTGTAGCCTTTGCCCCGAAACATGTTCGAAACGATCTTGTTTTCAGACATGAAACGGAAAAAAACAACGAACAGTCATTGATTTAAAACACCAAGAAGTAGCAACAGAATCGTTTTGTCGCTCGTCATCATCCTGGCATGTGAGCTTCTAGCAAGGTGACTACCTTCCAAGCATAATGGTCTTCAAAAGCTAATATTGTTCGACTCAAAAGCTGCTGATTAAACGTAAAACTTCAAAGGCCTTCGAGAATTTATGTGCTTGCACAATGGTGATATTTGTCAAGGATTGCAGGGGCATCTTAAAACAACCGAGACGTGGCACTGGCAACTTTTAAAGAGAGTCTAATTATATAAGGCTGTAGCCCACGTGAATGCTTTGTTCAAAATTTCCGTTTGGGTCATAAGAAAGAATTGATATAATTCTGATTGTGGATTATGCCACAAAACACTCAGTTGTATATATGAGGGTATAGTCCGTTTGGCTCAAAATCGGACCGATGAATTGCAATCTAACTCGAAAACTAATAAACATATAATACTCAATGGAACACTGATCATAATCAAAACATCAGACCAACTCTGTGATTCTTTGGCAGAATTTATGTCCTAAAAATAAAAAAAAGTTGTTTAACAAACTATCATTAAAATCTTGACAACGTTCACTGTTTGTTACGAGGGAAGGGTGCAAAGAGAGGAACAGCCAGGTGTGCGAGAAAGGATGGAGACAGCACAGCACAGGTAATGATTCAATAACTTTGTCGGCACTTGTGCACGTGCTCCGCGCACACCTGGCTGTTCTTCTCTTTGGAGTTCAATTGAGTATTATATGTTCAGTAGTTTTCGAATCACAGAGTTAGATTGATGTTTTGATAATTCATCGGTCCGATTTTATGTTTATTAGTTTTGAGCCAAACGGACTACAGAAATGATTGAGTGTAATGACTTCCGATATTTGCACGTTTGCATTTTAGTATTTCTCAATGTTGACTGGTCAGTTGATTGTGTGTTTGTTGTTAACGCTCGCTAAGCAAGTTTCCAGCTGTAAGACAGAGCTCTGCTGATCAATCGAAGCGATATGACGTCACACTACTTTATTTGTATAGAGCTATGCAAGACGTTATCAACAACAACAGTTGGTTGACTTCAAATATGTTTCTTTGTAGGGTTTGCATTTTTATACTATTTTCCTCGATTTCTTCTTTAAATGACCAACAGTAAAAGCTACTTCGAATTGTGAATTAGAGAACATCTGTACCTGTGAATGGATTCTGTAAATCACAAGCTGGAGGTTTGGGGCTTACACCCTTTATTCAGTTGGAATAGAATTCAATAATTGTCGTTTTGTTTTGGTATATTTTCTAAATTATGTTACAGCGAACAGATTCTGACTATAACAATTCTTACACATTTGTTTCTACACATAGTACAAATAGAACATGTAATAATGACATTTCATCATTAGACTTTCGTATTTGTGATATTGCAATAGGATATGACTTATGGATAATTACCGAGAACACCGATGGAAATAGGTGACAACATGACCATCATAGAGTATATCGAAAAAGCCCAAGGAAATCCTTTTGTCAATAATTAGCTCTGAACCGTCGTGCAAAGAATTTAAAGAAGTTGTTATCCATAACAACGTGTCATGTATTCATAATTTGTGATCGTAAAATTTATCGGCATTGTTACTTGCGTTTGCTGATAAATATACGTGTAAAATGTAGATATCCTTTACAATATGCTCTGGAAGTAACAAGTTCTTGAACTCACTTTTTCAGCATTCCCGGGGTTGTGTTTTGACAGCCACTGATTAAAGTTAAGTTTCCGAATTTAAAAAGTAACAGTACTTTCTCTACACCTAGAATTCTATATTCCAAAGGCTTTCCGCAACAACCGGTCGTCCGAAAAGAACCCAAAATTCTAAAGGTACTTGAAACTACTTGTAAAACATATTTTAAATTTCATCATTAGGGACATCCATTGAGAGCATTAACGCATTGAAAACAGCGTCAGTTTGCTAAATTCAATCCAAAAGAAATCGTTATAAGAAATTCCATAAATCTTCATCGCCAGTTATCTTAATTTCACAATATTGATTTGGCAAATTGCTAGTACGAGGTTATGTAGTCTCACATCTGCAAAACTGCAGTGCTGGAGACTTAATCCTTTGATGAACTCTCGCCAGAACGAGGCTAGACATCACGGCAGGGTATTTGTAATAGGACGCCATATTTTCTTCACCGCGGAACTAAAAAACATCCGGGAACTCTTTTTATTGCGTCTTCTTCCGCGGCGGACGAGGCCTCAGAGGCTCTGCGATTGCGTAATCTTAGAAGCAACATACACACACTCCCTCCGCGCGCGGACTATATTACAAACAAGCCAATCTTTTAGAGTTATGTTCAACCTTTCAGAGCAAAATGGCAAAATGGTTTTCCAGGATAACGGTCACAAACGTAGCTTCATTATGCATCTGAAATACGAGTTGAGGTTGGAAATGATTTCAATTAGTCTCTAATAGGCAAAATCCCGTTCCCATACTGATTGAGCCCTTTCTCCAAACTGATTAAGCCCCTTTACGTAACATTGCATCTCGTGTTTAAATTTAGCTAATCAATGTCGTATTTTTCTCCAAGATCGAAATTGGGTTCGGGTTTGTTAACGAAATAGGAACACGTTTCCCATCATTAAATATTTCCCAACACTCTCTTTTATTACAAGTTATTATCATTAAATCCAGTTATTATCTGAAAATATCAGAATATATGCCAATACAGTTATGAAAATATATGAATAATTTTAATGATGAGATTTTTTTGTCATTTCACTTTTGTTTCCACCCTAAACCATCATAGCTGTATAAAATCGAAAAATATTTATTGAAAAGTAGGCTTTGAACATGCTTTCACCGGGTTATCGAAACTGTTTCCCTAACCGGTAACTACGTTGAATGTAAACAAATGAATTATAAGACAAAAGGGACATTGTCCGCCATACTGTAGAAAATCAATTTTTAGAGACATAAATTTGTTGCTGCCGGCATTGTAAACATGGCAATAAAAGGAATTAGCGTATTCCTCTCTGGAGACTGTTATTATTTTCCACCCGAACACAGTATCATATTTGTAATTTGTCATCTATGCTGGAAGGAGCAAGACATACTGTCAACCAACCATTTATTTGACCAATTCCACTCCATGGTAACATATGGTCATGGGTTAAACAATATTAAGACTGTTTTCATACTGATAATCTTTACCTTCGTAGAAGGTTTTATAACTGACCAAGGTGTGACATATATTAAGAAATATGTATGTGGCAATTTAGCCAACCCATTATATAATACAGCCGAATGTATCTGTGTCGAACTTGGATGTATCGAATACCCGGTTGTCTCGAACTAATGTTTGAGTCCAAAGTTTCCACATTAACTAAAGCAAACAATTTCTTTGCTGCATGTCCGCCGCATATCAAACCTGTTTTGCAGGATATTTCATATACAACATATGTTATATTTATTAATGATACTTTTTCATGTACACGTTTCACTTCTGATACTGAATTTTACATGATAAGAGTTTCTTTAAAATTTACCATTTGAATGAACATGAACGGTTTTGACATATGCTCTACATCTGATGGAATAACTTGCTAAAGAAACCCTTTAGCTGCTATCGTTCTCCTTACAGCCGAAAGACAATTATATGATTCCATTTTTTACTGTCGTCAAACGTCTGAAAAAGTTCCGACCAGGGGAACCTACTAACATTACATAGTTCCTTGAAAGACGGGTTATAATCATGCGTCCTGTTCTATGGCTTCAAATACTATGTTCTCCAAGCTCAATTGAACATTTGCAAAATTACGACATAATGATATGTTTTATGATGTGTTTTTCATTTGTTAGGTACTTTTTTCAATAATCTCAGGACCGAGTGAAACGACAAAAATATACCTATTATGTAGTCATTTAAACATTTGGACATTCGTCAAGGAGGCTTAGGTTCTTTTCCAAGGAAGAATGAAGAACAAGAAGTTGTTATAAATAGAGTAGTACAACATCTCTCCCCTCGGGTGACAGTGTCCTGCTTCTAAGATCCATTAGACATCTCTCACACTGAGACAAAGTGGTATTCATCATTTGAAGCATACAGAGCCAGGACCGATTTTCAGTAACAAGAGTAGGTTCATTACCTTCAGAAGTTCAACCTTTGGCATCTCTAGTACAGAACACAGCATTCATTTTCCTCTTCCAACACATGTATAAGTTGTCACCTCTTGAGGATAAAGCGCGCCCACATCAAGAACAGCAATCAGTGGTGTGTGTACAAGGTTGGGATTCAGTGACCGGAATCCCCAGATTTGGTCGGAAGAGAGGTGACATGCAAGTGGCAGCGCGTCCATTAATCACGGTGGCTTTTGGTAAGGGGCAATATGTCAGTGGAATAGATCTCCCTGGCTATTGATCTTGACCAGGCCATCATTACAATACGAATGTGTTGTGCTGGTCAAGGAATACAAATCCTCAAGCAAACTACTATGGTGGCAGGTTGAGGAATGCGTTTCCCCAAGGATGGCGCGGTTGTTGTGATGTCAATATGGATGTGTGACGCTTGTTGAATTGCAGTCTCTTTCAGATGTTACCGTAGGGTGCGTGGTGTCTGTAGAAATGCAGTCTTTAGACACGTTACAATAGTAGTTGTTTTCAGGAAATAAGTATCTTGTAACGATTCTCTCCAGGAAACAGACGAGACATAATTATCTCTCTTAATAGACAATGTCCATATATGATCAGGTTTAACACAGAGCAGAGAGTGGAATTTAATATATGCAGGTTTTCTTATATTTAAATTGTGTTGTTTTAAGTGTTGTTTTATGTTTGTTAGATGACGCACAGTAGACTATGGGTTGTTGTTTAACTAACGGACAATGGTAGAATTGAACTTCAAAACAAACACAACTTAAAACAATGTTTTCAGGAAATTGAGAACTTGTAACGATTCTCTCCAGGAAACAGACAAGACATAATCATCTCAGTTTTGTTGTTCTGGAAATAATTGTTTCTACGGTGTGCTTGAGAAATAGGATTATGATGTCTTTCTATTATTAATCCAGTATTGAATGCAGACTTTTATCATTATAAAATATTAATTGTTAAGTGTCCTTTCGTTGTCATTTACTTTAATTTGATGAACGATATAGTAAAACCTATTTATGGATAACAACTTCTTCCATATGCTTTTGGGTGGAGGGGTAGCCTAGTGGTTCAAGCGTTTGCTTGTCACGCCGAAGAGCCGGGTTCGATTCTCAACGTGAATCAATGTGTGAAGCTCATTTCTAGTGTCCCCAGTTGTGATATTGCTGGAATTTTGCTAAAAGCGACGTAAAACAAAACTCACTCACTCATATGTTTTCCGACACTCTGTACTAAAACATTGCCACAACGGTATATGGTATGTGTTGCTGGAATGTGTCCAGTTAGAAATATTCTACAAACATGTTCTGAGTAGGGTATCACCATTAAAAACTAGAAAAGCACAATAAATTAATGTAAAGAGGAATTGAAATACGTTACATGACATCTATGGACTGGGCTAAACTAAGATCCTTATCAACACATTATTATTACAAATGAAAGAGGTCAATCTAATCACTCTTCTCGTCAAGCCGGAAACCGGGCTTGATTCTCTGTATGGTTACAGTTGGTTAAGTCCATTGTTAGAGTCCCCCGGGGGCCGATAGTCTTCTATGCAATTCCCATATATGATCAGGTTTAACACAGAGCAGAGAGTGGAATTCAATATATGCAGGGTTTTTTATAGTTAAATTGCGTTGTTTCAAGTGTCGTTTTTCATTTGTTCAGATGAAGTACAAATAGAACTGAAAATGATAAAAAATTATATCTTGTACCAATAACGCATTTCACAGAGTATAAAAGACGTATCGTTGATATAAAGGTAAACTGCAAACACCAGCATTAACATTATCCAAGTGCCCAAAACAGCATTCATTGCGAAAAAAGGAATACCAAAATTCAGTCCAAATGTTCCAAATTGTCAGCAATACCATACCACACTCAAGCACAACGTCTTTCTGACTATAGCTGAAGGTAAATCTCGGCTAGGCCTACATATCACCGTTTGACCATGACAGAAAGAAAGATTACTCCAAGCATTCCTGCAGTATGTGACAGAGGTCTGCCGGGCAATGGAGCCGCTGCCATGGTGAAGACCAATTCCCAGAGGAAGAAAAGTCTACATTAGCCAGTGTTATGAAACACCGTCCCAACACATAAAGGACAGCATGTGGCGAACAAATTGAATCAAGGCTGATCTTTAGTCGCCCTAGACCTCATGCTATTTCTCAAGAGGTAGTTTATGGCTTTTTACGCTGGTGTTGTTCTGATAAATGATGGTTATGTCAATAACTCAGAGTTGCGGCTTTGGTTAACGTATGGGGAAGTGTTGTGGAGCCCAAGTTAGAATCTAGCTTCGTGTTGCATTTCTTTAGTGCTTCGCTAGGCCTGGGTTTGGACAATCTATGGCAATTTCTGATTTCATGCTCCACTAAATCTCAGATAGATTTATGTAACATTGCACGAGACGATTTTTTGTTTAATTCTGAATACTCGAGACTCAATGTCTAGCCCAGCTGACAATTCACGCACGAACCATTGAACCGTTCACAGCGTTACCTAAAATGACATCAATAGTCTATACAGAAACAGAAGAGGAGGAAGGGTTTTGAATGTAAGCAGAGATTTGGCCGCTCAGTATACTCTCCGCAAAGGCGATTCTTTTTCCATTTGAGAAATCTCTCTTAAACGTCCATTTTCTTTACCTGTTTGCAGTTCCTTCGTTCAAAAGGTGATCTGGTTCCGGTGACAATCACGCCAAAATTGATTGAGACGAACTAGACATTTTTCTATAATTTCTGCAATTGTGCTTGGAGTAATTGCATCTCCGTGGGCTGTACTGACAAAAGCATAAAGTGCATGTACCTCGGGTTTAACAGGCTATAAATATTGATATGGAATACCTTACCATCGGTAGAATTGGTATTTTCAGGTGTATGTGAACAGGTTGAATTGACAGTTTGTTTTTAAAAAAGCCGTTTATCCAGTTTGCGCCAACGCGGGCATATATTCCAGAGAGACTCTCGAGGTATTGAACTCTCGTGTGCGATACAGTCACTACAATAAGACGAATTGATTAATATAGACCTGTGTCAGTCAGGTGATACACTTGTCATGGCGAGGAGAATTGATCAGATTATTGACAATCATATTTCATGACACTCAAATGAGATGTCTAAACACATACTTCACATGCAATAGGAAACGGTTAAGTTGAGCTGTAAATGTTTGCACTACCTGGGAAACACTTGACAGTACGTGTAAGGATGGTTTATACTTGGAACAAAGACATGGGAAGATTTACAGAGTGTAACTGAAGGAATGTGTTCGACGATCAATCAATGATGTTCTATGTTTTTTCCGTTATATAGTGAACAGGTTAAGCATATAATAAGAGATCAAAAGAAATCAAAGGATCATGTTACAATGAAGTGCTTATCAGATACTTTTACAGGCCTCTCTCTCTCGCTCCGTCTGTCTGTCTTCTATCAGTTTATCTGTCGATCTCTGCCTGTCTCACTGTTCGTCCGTATGAGTATCTGTCTAGCTCCGTCCGTCTTTCCGTCTCTGCCTCGCTCTCACTTTCTACCCCTTTCCTAGACTACTGGACTAATGCTTAGTCTCTGAATATATATAATTTTGATAGTAACAAACAAGCCCATTTAAATTGAATAGGAGCCCCAGTTAGGACCAGAGATTCAGAACCTGAGGAAATCTAGACTTGCATTATTTAGGGCTTTAGCACTGCAGAGAGGGCTAGGCAGTAGGGAAAATAATGTGGTTCAGGGACTGTGAGACAGACTAGGAGGGCTAGGCTGTAGGGACAATAATGTGGTTCAGGGACTGTGAGATAGACTACCCCTTTCCCTTTTACTTTATGTGTAAAACACGTGTGCTTTTACCCCTCAAACAGGCACACCAAATGTCATGGGAGAAACAAGTTTTACCCTTATATGTAAAGTTTCAAGTCCAAACTCGTTAGTTTATAGATTGGAATACAGTCTTTTTTTGTCTTTAAGAGCTCAATGCGTTTCATTGATTTTGTTTGTTGAAACCAAGGACTACCGTGTCGAAACTAAGAGGTTTACGGTATAGATTCACTGTTCATGCCAGTGCAGGGATATGAGACACTTTAAATGTTTTAATACTGAAGGTTTCATTTATAAAGATAAATCATCACGGGGATTTGTACAATGGATTGCACCCATCTGTCAAAGCATCCTTCCTCTTAGGGGCAAGAACCCGGATATTCTCGGTCGTGGTCATACACTATTAGACCAGGGGCCTGAGGCTGCATAGGCTTATCAGATTATCACGTCCAAACTCGATAAGCAGTATTTACACGTTTTGTAATTGCTGACTGTGTGTGACTCTGAAAGGACCACTGTAGACTAGGAGGCTGAATATGGAAACGTTACAAGGCTTTCTGTCGTGAATCCTGCTCAAAGACCTCATGATCAAAGTAAACAAGCGTCAACCTAAACCATATGCTTTCCTCAAACCTTTGGGCAGAAACCCATGCAGAGAATAAACGTCTCATGGCTGCCACCTTGTGAACAGATAAGAATCTGACCTAAGGCGCTTGGGCTATTGTTGTGGAACATTTGATATCATTCCAGATATTTTCATTTCATTGGCTGGCTTGACCAATATTTGTCTACACAATAAAGGAAGCTATTTTTGGTGTGACCTCAGACCACTTGAAGAAGCTCTAGTCTATATTTACGGTCAATAGTGCCACTGATGGAAGAGATTTCAACTTTTAAGAACTATGACGTAGGCGTTTATATGAGGATGTCCAGATTTTGTGGTGGACAATCCGTTTCAGTAGTTTCCAAAAGTAAATAATTCACACACATTACGTCATCACGACGACAGCTACCTATAATCGCCACCGGAATAGGTCAGCCCACACCATATTAATTACTTGCTCGCTGATTTGTTTTCACAAACATACGAATACGATGGACAATTGTATTTCGAGATAGCAATAATTGTTTTCCCGAGAGAAAAAAAGAGATTGACAGCTTCTTATAAGATTTATGTATGTCATCAAACATCAAAAAAAGAAAACAGAGTCTTTTTTTAAAAATGGTCTATCATGTCGCTGAACTTTGGAAGATTCAGTTCAGCCTTACGTCGCACATTTCTAAGATTTTTGGCCAAGGTAAAAATTCAAGTAAGGCAACAAGGAGAAACAATAACAGCAAAAGCCTAAAAATGAACTTTTACATTTAATTTCCCCTTCTGGGGACGAGTATCAAGTGATTCACACAGACAAACTATTATCTACTTTGTTGTGGCCTGCGCAAAATATGAAAAAACGATTCTCCAAAATCGAACTACAGCTAATTCGAATAACGTAAAAAAACGATGAATAATGATAAAACAGTTACTGCTTTTACATCTTCAAGTATGAATGTAAGACATCTTTGTGTATGATTGTAATGTGTTAATGAAACCGTAACAGTAGGAATAAAGTCATCCGTGAATGTTATCATTTTTGCGTCAATATTTGTTTCTGCTTTTATATGTATTTGAGTCAGATCTGGGGACACTTTAATCTTGGGTTATTATGAATACATGAATAATCCTAGCACGTCCACACCACTGCATCATATTAGGGACGCTTTATCACAGTGATGTGCCTGTCTCCTCATCTCGATAAAGGCATGGTACAATTGGTTATGGAACATGTAAAAATGCAAATCGCTTTTTAATTTACAGACATATATTGATATGCAATAATCTTCTCTCTTTTGAAGACGTTGGCTATAAATTGAGTAACGTAATCACATTTACAGTCCATTAAACGTTTAAGCTAACAGCTAAAGTTTAGTCAGCCTGGGAGTGAGGTCCGTGGAGCTAAAGACATAAAGGTTTAACGTCATAGCTAAATCTTTTATGGCATTGGACATAGGATGGATCAAAGCAATGAACACATCATTATGATCAAAGGAAGCCGATAATGAAGTTAATGAACACAGTGTCAATAGACCCAATTAGCGGTATGTCTCTTCCCGTTGTCGTGAATTCAGAAGGCTTAGATGTAATGTGCTGCATCATAGAATACAGTCCTACCTCAGACACCAATTTCCATATGTGACTTGATTTATAGGAAAGTCAACTGTCTGTTGGGCTATGATGTATTGGGATCGTAACATTTCAGTTATCGATGCTGCTCGAAATCCATTGGAGATAGCGTTTGTTGTGTACCAAATAGTACCACTACTTTAAGTCATGTACGTCAATATTAGGGTATTATTTTCTTATGCGTTATAAGTTTTATATATTTGACCTTATGATTCTCTTGTTAATTTACGATGGGTTTTTAAGCTCACATAGATGTATGAAATATGACATCATGATTATGGCCTTGTCATTGCCTTGTTAATGTAGGACGGGTGATATTGCTTATATAGACTTCTGAAATATGACCTTGCCATTGTCTTGTTAATCTAAGATGGGTGATATAGGTTAATATTGACTTCTGAACTGTGACCATGTCATTGCTAATCGTATGATTGTTGTTACACCTTACGTAGACATCTGAAATATATGTATAAATTATATATTAATTAAAGATACACATCAATGTCTTAGTGAGTAAGTATATCGTTTTACCTCAATTAGCAATACTCCAGCAATATCACGGCGGTACACACTTCACGACTGCCAATGATTAGTAAGACGGATTGCTTTCATAAGTCGTATAAGATTGACATATCTTCAATTGTGACAATACTATTCTAAAACAAATACCAACATACAGAGTGCATACTTAATGTTTACTACGATATCCATCAGAGCTACATAAAAACTCGATTCTCCTAGAAAAGAACACCACAAGCATGCGTACTGCTAAATTTAAAATAAGACTCTTGCACTGAGCTAGGTATTCATCACATATATGAGCGCGACTGCTGCAGGCGACTGCAACATTTAGTGCGTACACACCGACATGGAATTGCGTGATGCAGTGGTGTAACGTATTAGTTAAGTGAGTAACTAGAAGCGACAAAACCCCTTCCACGTCCATAACAAATCTCTCCTAAAATCAGAGTCGAGTGTACAATTGTCACTGGATCATATCATTACAGCTGTACGTTGTTGTTTGTAACCAAATCGAGTCCAGAATGCAGTGATTGTCACCATGCGATACGATGACAGAGAGTGTTTATGAATCACTATGAAATAGTGATGATGTCAGGTGTTCGCGACAAGGTGAGCGTATCCTGCCCCACCGGTGGCATCCGTCATAAACATATGTTAAGCCTAGTCAATTGTGAACCCGCTTGAACCCCGATTTGCAATATTCCGGCAATATCATTTGACAACTAGCAATGAACCGCTATGCGGATTGCTTTCATAAGTCGTATACAATAATACATTTTCAAATGTAAAAATATCATTCAAACACAAAATATAAATATACCATGCATATATATTTAATGCATGCTTAATGCTTACAATGATATCCGTAAGAACAACATAAAACTCCGGCTCTTTTAGAAACAACTGGATCTGTTGATAAGATCCTTACACACAGCCGAGGATAAAGAACATATATTAGCACGGATGTTTCGGGCGACTACAACGTTCTGTGTGTACATTGCGTGATGCAGTGTTGTAGGATGTGCAGGACAATACCCAATACACAGAGGTGCTTTAACACTTGTCATGAACATAGCGGAGGATTATATTGACTTTCTGTTGTATGTATCAAACACGCTGTAGGCGACTTACTTCGCCCGCCGATATAACGGTGGCAAGGGAGACAGGTTCCGGTTTAAATGACTACGTATACAAAAAGCCCATTTCCTCATAATTACTCAGGGGACTGAAAAGGATGATTCCAGAAACAATTCGGAGTGAAGTAGTGTTCAAACAGGTCTATTTGCATTTGGGAAAAAGGCAGATGAAAATGTAGATGTACCATGTTCTTTTATGAAATTGATGGTCAGGTTAGACAAGGTAAACAATAAAAACGAAACAAAAACAAACAAACAAAAGCATTGCCATCTCTAAAGCGATTCCAGTGTACTGTTCCTGCTATATCACAAGCAGTATTTGACTAGTACTGTAGTAATCAGTACCAACTAGGGGTAATAAGAACTACCGGTGTCACCCGTCACTAAAACAATGTCCAGGCGTTACCGACTCTCTTATCACACAATGAATGGCGCTCTTTGAAAACAAATTGTGAATTTTGACGACTGTTAACATAATGAGACCTAATGTGAAAATAGGGGATAAAGTTCGAAATACAAAACCATCTAGCATCACAGATCTTGAATATAAGACTGAAGCTGATTTATAATATCGAAGTATGCTATGAGTCCCAGAGTTGCGAGAGCACAGTATTTCATTTCTATCAAACCTGTCAGCTCCGTATTGGAGGAAAACAGGAATTGATGCGCGTCTCAGACATCTTCAGTTGCTGAAACCAGCGAGTCTGGGTACGGAATGGAAGAAACAAAATCACAATGTAGGTCAATCAAACAAACGATCAGCGCATCCTGGAACAAGTAAGGTACGTAACTATACATGCCTCCCCTTGTGAAGAACCAAACACGTAAATCACCATTCAATCACATCAGAAGTAACCAGACCGCCTCCGTGGTGTAGTGGATAGAGCGTCCGCCCGGAGTGCGGAAGGTCGCGGGTTCAATCCCCGACTGCGTCATACCAAAAGACGTTAAAATATGGTACTTGTTGGTCCCTGCCTGGCGCTCGGCATTAATGGGTACAACAAGGACTGGTCGGCTCGGAGTCAGTATAATGTGTCTGAGTGGGGTATTCATGCTTCACTGCGGCATGGTATCACAGTGGGCTAGCACTATAAAACCAGCTTAAGTCTGGGTTAGTACAAGCGGCCGCACATACACATACACACACATGCACGTCGTCATATGAGCGAAATATTCTCAAGCACGACGTTAAACCCAATTCCACCACCACCACCACATCAGAAGTAACCATGAACTGATCCGTTCCACAATAGATATGAATGTAAGACCATATGGCATTATCTTTCGTTGTTATATCACAATTATATACTGAATACTGTCACGCATATTCACTCCAAAAGAGCGTATCGTGAATTATCATCGTGAAAATCGGGAGGTGTTTATAAGTCGCTTATCGTCAGTGAAACTCAGTAATTGACAAGATTTCTTGATGGCCCAAGAGGAACGGAAAAGGAAAGTCATCGATACTGTCTGAACGAACGACGTGACTTGGTGTAAAATGGCAGTGATTGACGTGGCATTAGATGTTTCAACGACGCCATTACAGTCCATTAATAATTAACATCGCCTGTCATTCATACATCTATTTCTTTATCAGTTTCTTAAATTATATGCCATGTACAGGTATTTTTATAGTTTAACTACAAATGACGTAAACATGAGTTCGTGAGCTGGGTTTTACTTTCCATGTTGGTGAAACTAGCGAGCATGAGTAATGAATAGAGTGAGTGAGTGAGTTTGGTTTTACGCCGCTTTTAGCTATATTCCAGCAATATCACGGCGGGGGACACCAGAAATGGGCTTAACACATTGTACCCATGTGGGGAGTAATGAATAGAAAAAGCATGGATCACAATGGAGGTACGAGTAAGGCGCTTGACTATATATGTCGTGGGGAATCAAATACCTAAATCATATCCAAATAAACAAATGAAGTAAACATGAGATCGTGATCTGGGTTTAACAATACTCCAGTGAATACTGCATGATAGTTGAATATGGAAGGTGAGTGAGTGAGTGAATTTACTCCCCACTCAGCAATATTCCAGCTACATGGCGGGTGCCTGTCAATAGTCGTGTCTGGACCAGACAATCCAGTGATCAACAGCATGAGCATCGATCTAAGAAATTGGGATACGATGACATGTATCAACCAAATCATCGAGGCTGACCACCCGATCCCGTAAGTCGCCTCGTACGACTAGCATGGGTTACTGAAGATCAGTTCTAATCCGGGGCTTAACGTGTCTGATATGGAAGGAAACCCAGATATAAGACAGAACGTCAGTTCAATACATACCCAGTCTTGACTATCCTCAGAAACAACTTCCGTTTGGTGTTAAGGACAAAACAGCTGTGAAAACGGTATGAATGGGTCTTCGAAAATCAGTGATGACACCAGGTGTTCGCGAAAAGGCTAAGCCTGTCCCAAGGCAGGTCTCAGATGTTCTACAGCTTTAGTGACAAACTTCGTGAACTGAATCTGAACATTTATAACACAAATATTATCAGGGAGATAATCTATTCAAATCAACATTTTTATGAGGTACGCAATGGTTTGGAGTTTATGTTTACTTTTCATCAGGTTCGTTCCTCGTAATAGTAAATTGAGGAAATCCACAATTCCCACTGTAAATGCCATTCAAAGACTATGTGATTGTTGACAAAAACGATTTAAGGTAAGACATAACTTACAAGTGACTTATCCATGCATGTTGTTGGAACTTGTTACATCTTGAACAACACAATGGCGACATGACTACACGACAACAATGACGTCATTGTACAATGACGTAGTTGTTTTATCATTGTTGGCTCATCTGCTGTCATTGAAACAATGATTTTGATTGACTGACGTCATAACATCGGGGAACGTATTTCTATGTACTAACCAAAACAAAGCGAACATCGGTTGCCCTCTCATCTGAGTGCAAACTCTCAGTACTTTTGCGTCACTTAAGCTTTTAACAGAGGGTTCGAATCCCCTATTGGCCCTAGTTAAGTTAACCATAACTATGCTCGTGGAAACACGTCTTAGACTGGCATCACTTTGGGCTTTCTTTCATAATAAAGCTGACATGACGTGACAATGAAGGAATTCCTGTTCCTGTAAATCTATATTTACTCACATATTCAAAATAAAATGACCGAGTAATCATTGGTCTTTGCTTGTCAGTGTTTTGAACATGTTTCAGATTGTACATAAGTTATACATAGCCTCGAAAGTTTTTCAAAAGTTATATCGGCCTTTTGTTAGATTATTCCAATATTAATCATTTTGATTTTCTAAATACACCATACAGTTTTGTGAAAAATGCTGCTTACGTCACAACAAACTGACATTCCTTTTTTTCATAAGAGCGTCTTCATATGACTTACCCTATCGTAGTACTTCCTTATATGAAAATCAAGCGACCTGTGTCTACCTCACATGTGCAGGTTTAAAAAGGTATTTGTGCGGTGGCTCAAAGAGGTAAATACTCAAATCATAGCTATGGAATGTGTTGTGTGACAGAGTTATGAGGTTGAATAATGATTGGATTTAAGCAATGGAACAATTTGAGTGGTCCGTATTAAAGGATGTGTTGTGCGAAAATATATATGTTACTGATGATTATTTCATGAAAATAGGAAAAAATGTGAACAGCTTTCTGAATGAAATTATTATTGTTGTTGTTTCAATATATTCTCAAATTTTCAGTTCTTTCATATGGTACCAGAAATGAAAATACGTGTTTCCAGAAGAATTGTCTCGGAAATACCGTCTTCTCTCATTTTAACCAAAACCATCTTAAAAAATTATCCTTTTTTGTATAAACTTGTTTTAGGAAAATGAGAATCCATCGATCACATAAAGTTTTTTAATGAAAAACTTTCCTTTTTGTCCCTTCAACTACGAAATAAGGAGAGTCCACTGAAAATCAATTTCATATGACACATGTTATTAGAAATATTAATTCAAAACTACCGTTATATAACGGAGGAAAACCAGTACTCTCTCTCAACCTTCTCGCAAACAGTACGTCTCAAACTCATTGTAAATCATTGTAAAACATGCAGGGTATTTTCTGTGTGCTGGTGTCAGTTTGATCTCATTTAAGCTGAGAATGCCACCGAGGACAGTTTGATTGATGAGTCCACCCATTTCTTTCTAAACCAAGAGGGAAAAAACACTCATTGATTAATTGGCTCCATGAGAGCATTATTATCTTCAGTAACCAACCCGACTAAGGCCCTCCAAATGCATGTACCACAAGCCCCAAGAGCGGAAACATTGCATTGCCTCGTCTAAATAAGAACCTCCTCTGCTTTGCATTGCATTTTATCTACGAATGAATATGTTTTTATTCATGTTATTTCAACCTGGACGTAATTTATTTATAGCTATGACATCGGAGGACAATAACAGTATAATAAACAGCATCCGTATACATTTTAGGGAGTATAGTAGTTCTATATGTATGTTACAAGGCAAACTGACTAGAAAGAGACGTCCAAACAGACGTTTGGGATTACTTTGATGCTTGTAAATTTATATATACAACGTTAAGGCAGCATTATACGTCAACCCTGTATGTAATATTACGACAAAGCAAACCAAAATATTTGATATTAGTATTTTCATTGCAGAAAAGGGATAACTTTACAAAAGACATACTTCATGAAATGCGCATCATTTCCTTCATGCATATAGATGAAAAACAACTTGTAGATGTAAAGGTATATACACTGCAGGGAATAAGGAGTGAGTGAGTTAGTTTTACGCCGCTTTTAGCAATATTCCAGCAATATCATAGCAGGGTACACCAGAAATGGGCTTCACATGTTGTATCCATGTGGGCAATCGAACCCGGGTCTTCGGCGTGACGAGCGAACGCATTAATCACTAGGCTGCCCCTCCCGGGAATAAAGGAAGTATACACTTTGAAATTGGATTGGACGAAAAAAATACAAACCTCACTAGGCTGAAATGTACAGTCCAAAACACAACTACGATACCAGTTTCAAATACGTCACTATGGAATAACCGTTTCTTGTTTTGTTTCATTTTTAGCCAAATATGGATGTACATGTATACGTTTTTTGGACAGTTCTCGTGTTAGTCAATTTCTTTCGTAAAATTAACAAATGGTATTAATTCTAGTCAATTTATTCAAAAACAAATCGTTAATTAAAGAATTCTTCTGTACGTTCACCAAATCATCATACTTAAGGAAACCATACACTTTCAATAAGGTAGAAAATCATAGACACGATAACGTCGGACGTAGATGAAACCAAAATTGATGCTTATTACAAAAATATATGTGTAAATAGATTCATAAAGTAAATATATGTATAAATTATATTTATGTTTTCATAAGGTAAAATGTTCTCATAGCATCCCGAATCAAAGAATATTTAGGGCAATACTCTCACAGAACGGATGAATCTGTTCTGATATCCTTGTGTTCAGAAAGCGACGGTTCCAACCAGATCCAGAGATTCATCAATCACTGTGGGAGCATATGAAAGAGTCCATGGAGGGCTTTATCATCTTAATAGTAATCAGTGTATTTTCAATACATGTGCAGAAAATGATTTTTTGTTGGACAAATATTGTACTAATTACTCCGTCGTTATCTTATTTGATCTCTTCTGCTACGTCTGAAGATGTTGGGATTGATTCAATTGAGAATTGACAATGCCCAGATTGTTCATGAATAAAACATGACATGTCAGTGCCGATGATAATTGCTTACTTGGAGATTTTATCGGAGACTAGTCATACCTCTGCGACTATATTATAACATACAAAGTGATATGGGTAATAGTGAAAGGTGTAAGGACAATGTAATGTACATGCAAATGACATTGTTATTGACAGCTTCACTATTGATCTTTAGGAAATGGACACGTATTAACATAGAAATGACACAAATTCTGAAGGCATGTGGATCCCCGCATACTGAACCCGAGACGTGGGATACAGAAGAGGATTTCTTAGATGAACGCGTGAAGCTGAATATTGAGATGATGTAGACCAGGAGGACTTCTTGTTTTTTTAAATGATTTTCCTATCCACATTAAACAACTTAACATGGCATGTGATAGACATGCTACTCAAGATAATGTCCTTCCAGCACGTTATACTGAAATTAACATGTAACTTAAATGTATGTTATGTAATGCACATCAGTTGGATGACGTGCAGTTGCGCAGGCGCATTTTTTCAGTGATTAAAATTCATTTGAAAAAGAGAAGTCTTTTCAAGTGTTTTTTTAAAGTTTCAGATCAATTGCTTAAAAAACACGTTGCAGTCACAACGTTATGGTGTATGCGTAGCTGAAAACCACTTCAGGCGGTGGTGTGTCATGTCGATCATGCCGACAGGAAGGCGGAGATCTCCAAGTACTTACACTGGTTTGAATTCAAATTTGCAATTATGATACATCTTGACTTGATAACATCTCTAGACACTGAAACAAATTTTAAACACTGGATTAAAATCGGAACACTTTCCATTCGTCATTTCCGTGTAGTGAAAAATGGTATACATGTTACAGGGAATGTGTGAATGTGTGAAACCAGGGATTTCACGTAATCCCTGAGAGATTCAGTGATTTCGTGAATTCACTGTGACCCCCAGGGTTTTCATGTATTCCCTAAAATTTCAAGGGATTTCATGAAATTACTGATTTTCATGGTGTTCCATTACACACATTCCCTGTTAGGATATCAGTGAATGTGTGAAGTTAATGTTTGTATAGCTTTAAACTTTACTGTTGAGTCTCATTTCATCCCTTAGGTCTTAGGAGTTAAAAACTTTGACTATTTACTGATGACACTAAGTCAAGCTAAGAGGGGGAAATCACCAATAATATTCCAGTTGATGTTTTAACAAATGACATCTGTTTAGATTATCTTCATAAACTGTTTCTATATGTTATGAGACTGGTCATGTACCCTCCAACTGGGCCAGGGGATCATTACCCCTACACCTAAGTCTGGACCTGACAACCCGAGAGACCCAATGTCATATCGCGGCATTACACTAGTGCATCTAATTGTTATGATTAATAATTTGTCGTTGGGTGTTGATATAACGATACCAACGTTGTGTATCAATATTCCTTTTGTAGTTTCAAAAATTACAGAGGTTGTTTTTAGCGATTTCGTTTTAAATGGAAACAGCACCTTTTTACAAGTTGGTAGTTTAACTGGTAGGGGAGGTAATAAGTTACACACGTACTGTACTTTAAAGTTGGATATTTGCAGTGATTTTTATGTTAATTGTAATGTCTCGCTCTATGAGAAAAGCACTAGATTTGTTTAGATGTGCGGTAACGCCGCTTAGAATCGAAACTGTAAAGATTTTATTGAAGATGAGTGTCATGTTTTATTGCGTTGTCCTTTGTATGCTGATGAGCCATTGCAACTTTTATGTAAATGTACAAGTCTTTTAGATGTTTTATTCAAAATCTGGGTGTGTTGAAAAAGTCTTCTTTCTACATATAATGTGACAATCGACTGTTTCTCCATACAGCTGTGATTTTCGAGTCGAATTGTGGTGGTCAGGGTTTCCAGAAATGTAACCGTTGTCATAACCATTGTAAATCGATACGTTGTAAATGTTTTAATGTGCAACTGAAGTGTAATAGCTTGTATGATAACAGGCTATCTTGTACCAACAAAGAATTTTATCAGGATATACTCTGTACTCGCATTATAAATTTGGTGTTCTCTATTTCAATAAGGGCTTACAGCCCTTTCAGTAATTTCATGAAATCCCTGGAAATTTTAGGGAATACATGAAATCCCTGGGGGTCACAGGGATTTCATGAAATCACTGACTCTTTCAGGGATTACGTGAAATCCCTGGTTTCACACATTCCCTGTAACATACATATAGTTAAACCAATGTCATCTGATATCACTCGTTCTGAGCGTTTGCGTCATCGTGTAAAGGGTAGGGATTAGAGCATGTATTACTTATGGAAAAATGAGCATTTCCTCATTTCAGAAAGTGTCATATGACTCTCGTTCAAAAGTTATTTGATCTCGTTTCCAACATTGGAGGAAAATTGCAAATTCAAAGGATCGATGGCCAAACGATCCGATGCTATTCCCTACATGGACTTGTACGAGATGATTCCGAGCTGGTTCTGCTGAACACTTGACTTGCCCTTGCGCGTGTTTGTGACGGGTGCAACAGGTAGGACAGGGTACGCTCACCATGTTGCAAACGCCAGGTATGATAGCCAGTGGACAACGAATGAATAAGACTTGGCCAGAATGACTACAATGGACTTCTATTTCGGCAGAGATTTTTCATTATTATGGACAATGTGTTGTACTTTTTATTTATTCGTCATCAGCCGACTCATAAAATCAGTTGTCTTGATTGAATGGAATAAATGACACAAAGTATTTCATTTATCGAAAAAATACGCTGAAAAAAGGATGCATCGCGTATTTCCTCTGACAGGTTCAACATAGCAAACTAAATTGTGATGTTTACTTTTTCATTTGAAATATGTACGTATTAGCTTGCCACCACCAAAGCCGAATATAGTTACAGTATTCCGTCAAGCATGACAGTTTGAAATATGGATGTGACGTGTTACATGCAATATTAACAGGCTAAGCTTAACTCCATTACTCATACCCAACTTCCTAATTTGTTCCACCTCTTAAGGCCACAGTGTTTTAAAAACTTGGTTTACAACTCTAAATACAGAATGTCAGTGTAAATAGCCAGTCTTGGGTATCCTTGAAAATAAAATCCGTTTTCCTAAGGAAAAATAGCTGTGAAAATATTCTTCAGAAAATCAGTGACGACACCAGGTGTTCGCGAAAAGGGTTAGTATGTCCTGCGCTACCCATAGCACCAGCAATTCACATACTTTCCCCAAAGGGAAGTATTTTTGTCCTGACGCAGCAGAGCAGTACTCCAGCCATGCGACAGCTGCCTTTAAACAAACCGAAATGAAAAAAACACACCAAACAATTCACTGTTCCTATGGAGATAAACATATCATTTAAAATATATTTAAAAGCTGTTGAAAATATATCTTTAATACTACCACACCCTTTCCAATACCTACTTAACATTTTGAGGAAATGGAACTATTTGATAATTTCAAAACAATATTCTAATTTATTAACCTTCTGACCTAAAGTTTGAGGCACTGAAACCGTAACAAACTTCGACAGTTAACGGTAGCACCACAGCATTGCCCTATGAAGGCCTCATATTAATGTTCTACACTAGTCATTGTAGTGGTTGGTGGTGTGTACCACACTGAACACTGTCTAATTATTGACTATTTTGAATGAGTGAGTAAGTTTAGCTTTACGCCGCTCCCAGTAATATCACGGTGGGGGCCCCATCAATGGGCTTCACATATTGTACCCAGGATGGACAGAGAATCAAACCCGGGCCTTCGTCGTGACGAGGCAATGCTTTAACTACTGGGCTGCCCACTGCACCACTGCACTTATTTTGAATGAAACACCTAACATTTCATGCAAATACAAGTTTTAAAAAGTAATTTTATAATTCTGTAAGTAGAAATAGGCAAATACGATATTTTCAGACTGAGTACTTTTATCGTTGTAATTTTACCTCAATATACCATGGCATTACAATGTCTCCTGGCCACGTCACTTACTATGACTGAATATGTACGATAAGTGGAAATAATGGTGAAAAGGCTACAGGGAGAAGGCGAAAGATGGCTTCAAAGTGATTCATGGGCAAGATGGCCGCAATTCGCTGTGTAGAGTTGCGTCCCTTGGGCGGTCGAAAACCTGTGACCGTGGGTTCGTTTCCCAGAATCTCCATGATTATTCTTGGTTGATCAACACCATGCTTGTGGGTTTCCACAAAACGGTAAAAGTCTAAGATCTGCATCCCTTCGAGCTAAAGCTGACAAGCCGGTATATAACTGAAATAGTGGTCAAAGCAGAATAGACCAGACATACTATCTCTCGGTGATTCATTAGTATTTCTTCTTGAACTTTCTGTTTTCTTTTTCCATGGGCTCTTTCTTTAAAGAAAACAAGATACAACTCGGTTCGATCTTAGATATAATTTGAAATCTTTAAAATTTTATAAATCTTAGAATAAAACCCCATGTTATCGCGAATATGCAAATGTGCAAATGAGGCATAACATCAACCCATACTCCAATGGGATGCCGTCTTTCTGGACTAACTCTTGGCTAACGTTCCCAGTATCCGTAGATTGAGGGTTTGCCGTGATTCCGAAACACGAAGCAAAACAAGGCTGAAAATCATTGGCTTTATAATAAATTTAACTAAAATATTGCATCATATGCGATTTCTTTAACCACTTCACTGATTGAAATTACTTCTTACAACATCGATTATTTTTAGAAACACATATAGGACGAAGAGATTATCATCCTCGTGTCATTCCATATTGTAAATATAATATTTTAGTTATAAAAATATAGCTAATATTCGCGAAAGGTTCGAATATGAAATCTTAATCTATAATACCTGACGTTTACGACATGGAAGCACACTCGGCTAATACTCACTATTATCTAAAGTTCAGTCGATGCTGTTTGTATTGATGTTGAGTCCGATCCCTTCAGCAAACTGAAACCCCCACGCAGTTTCACAATACAAGACATATTTAGTAAGTGGTATGCAAAGCGTCGAAATATATTCAGTCATAATTTACCTGATGACGCTAATTAAATATAACTGATTGTGTTAGGAAGATAATTTTGCTTGGTTAAAAATTAAGTGATTAATGAGTGAGTTATTTATAATATGATATTCCAGCAATATTCAAGGAAACATACATTCAGAAACTGGCTTAACAGGTTGGGCTCGTGTTAGGAATCAAATTCGGCTTTATGACCGAACGCTTAAACCAGTAGGCTACTCTGCCACCTGTCAAATCTACACTCAGATCTCAAACACAGGAATATTCAACTATCAAGAATCTTCAACATAATACCCCGTGGTCCTGTGAATCTACCTGATATCACTTCTAATGTAAAACAATCAGAGGTACGTTGTTTCAGATCCTTAAAACCTTCACCATACTCCCCCACTGGAGGAACAAGAGCAATGTATTACAAATGTCACATACTATATTGACAACAAGGTGCCTATAAATTGGTACAAACAAAGAGAGAGTGATCAACTGTTTCAAACTAGATGTACCAAATATCCTTTGGAAAGACAACAGCATGATATGTCAATATACTTACTTATCACATATGTCCAAATTTCTATCCTCTTTGAACATCTCGAAACGAAACATATAATCCAAATCGTCAGCAACAGCTGATGATTTACAAAATATACAAGTTCTATGTTCTCTTGATATCTCCTGCCAGCGGCCTGTTTCAATAGGGTGATTATGAATATTAGTCATGTATTTTAAAATAGGGTAAGAAACTGCTCACGGGCACAGTAAATATTTGATGAGGGAAGGAAGCTGTCGAGCAAAGTGATAGTGATTACCTTTCGAACTTGCTAAAACGTCACTTCTATATTTTTGATGAGGTATATTTTTTAGGACTCTTAGGCAATCCAATCGTTATTAGAATACTGAGAAGCGCGAAATACTTCGGTCGCGAATACAGTTTAGAAAAGGTTAAACGATCGAGACTGCGTTACGATCAGCCGTAATTAAATTGAGTAATACGTTTGACCTTTCTTTCGTGTTACCTCCTATTGCAACATAAAGCTAGATCTTGGTCATTCTCTTTCATATTTGGATATGAAGAGGTTCTGTCCCCAGTTTACCATACACCAAGAAGTTGTGTTTTAAAGAGTTAGTCCGGGGGCAAGCTTAAGGAAATTTAAATGCAATTTCTCTGTACCTTCAGAATACCCAAGTCCCCTATTTCAGGCCAACGCGGTTCAGACAACCACGCATAGACGCTATATAAATTGACTCCCTAACAAACCATTCAAAACTAAAATACAAACACTTCTATGTGTGGACAGTACATAAATCCCGATACCTTAGTATTTTCAAAAATAAGGATTAAAAAATCCAGACTGGTATTTTCTTTCACATTTCCCCAATGCCACGCAGTGCGTGTGAAGATCGTTTCCGATTAACGGTATGTTCTGGCTCTTTGGACGTCTCTTTACTCTTTAAGCCCAGCATCCGTAAAACCGTCGTCTGGGCACTTGGAAAATGTCACATCCTCTCAATGGTGTTTTCTATCATTTTATCCCGAGATCACACTTGTCTACTAACACTGAGATTGGTTGCAATTTAACATTAGACACAGCACAGACATCTCAAAATACCGTTACATCCACTCAAAAATCGATTATGATTTTATATATATCATGTCTATAATGAGTACAAACTTTTTTTAAGTTGTTCGACAATACGGAGCTAAATCTGGTCCTGAAACTTTGATATCACTGTTGGCTGCATTGATCTTTTTCTCATCGTGTTTGACTTCTTCTACGCCCTGCTGCTGTAAGGATGCTCCAAACACAGTGGATGTTGTTCCATTGTGTTGTGGAAGACCGTACCCAAGCACTGTTCCTTGATATGTTGAAGGATGATGCACTGGCAGTACATGTAAAGGTTACACGCTCTTAATACGCTCCTCATCAACGCTATGTTATTTTGCAAGTCTGTTAGAACTGTTGTATGGTGCTGTGCTATTCTTACTTAGTTAATAGCGTGCAGCGAGCTGTTCAAGTTTTGATAACAATACCGTATTCTGAACTTTGGTATTCCTCTATGTGGAGCTCTACGGCGCTACCACGTCAGTCGACTGGCCTACCATCGGGGTCTAGTGGATAGAGGGTATTCCCGGAGGGTGGTGATCTATTGGGGTTCGATCCCCGACCAAGTCATACTAAAATTTAATGATTGGTATTTGTTGTGAACCTGATTGGCGCTCGGCACTAAAGAGGTTCAAATATGGTCCGGTCGGTTCGGAGTAACACACACACACACACACGAACCCGCACACGCACAAACCCACGTGGCTGGTTAATAAGAACAGCCTTAAACACCTATTCACTTCTTCAGTCTTAGGGGCGGCTGGGTAGCCTAATGGTTAAAGCGTTCGCTCGTCACGCCGGGTTCGATTCCCACATGGTTACAATGTGTGAAGCCCATTTCTGGAGTCCTCCGCCGTGATGTTGTTGGACAATTGCTAAAAGCGGCGCAAAACCAAACTCACTAACTATCTTTACACCTTTACGTCCAGTAAGTCCACAGTTTGGAACTGTATCACAATTATTAACTGACACTGTTCTAAAGTAAAACCGACATCCATTTCCGCCCCACTATCGTCGTTATTGAATCAGTTAAGTAGCAGTAAGATTACACATGCTTACAGATCGGGCAAGTGGTCAACAAACAGGTTCTATATGTATACTATTCACACTTTGCTAAGGATCAAATCATGGAGTCAACAGAAAACTATGATGTGAGGTCTAAGTTGGTTTAAATGTCTAAGCTTATTGTATGCATGGATCCTAGGTTTCAGTATGTCACTGCATTTTGTGGATCCCATACCTGCTATTGACAGGTGTTGTGAACTTGTCAATGACTCGTTCCATGATGTGCAAAATGGTTTATAGGTGGCATGAAAACCATTTTTATGGTTACTCATACATCAAGTGCAAAAGGTTAGAGTAAAGTGGCTGTTTGCCTACAGAGGGATTACCATATTATTATTTATCCAGTTTTAAAGGGATACCATTTCAAATTATAAATCTATCTTTAAGTAAAGTTGGGAAGATTTGTGATCTTTAGCAAAGTGTGAGTAGTATATTATCTCTTTTTCTATGATTACTTAGCTACATGTTGTAGTTTATTTCATATCACAACGGTTAAAGGGCCACTGATGCAGAGCGATTAATGTTTCCAGCCAACGGTCTAATTACGAAACCTAGCTGCAAACAGGTCAGACCCTGCTCCATCGACCGTGCAGGACACGGGGACTTGGCTACTGTCCACCTTGGCAGAATTTCTTCAACCTAATCAGTGGGACATTAGGAAGGGTGAATGCCCATCAGATGCCGTTATTTGAAAATATCCCCGGTAGTTCTTGTTTGATTGTAATAAAGTATCCCAGCAGTGTAGGCATTTTCAGATTTACAAATGTTTGGATGGTATAGTGACTGATACAATTTGATCCTATTTCTGTGTTTTTTACCTCGATATTCACTCATGTAAAAATATGATGTCTATTACGTATGCTATGATATCAAAAACACACATTTGATATATTTGAATCCATAAACTAAACAACCCCACTTTGCCATAGCTAAAAAAAATCTGAAATTGTACTTAGGTACATATGTATATACAGTTTCTAAATAAGTACACAGCAAATGTTTATATATATTTCTTATGTAACAATGAAGTTCGATCCGTTCGTATCATCACCGAGAAGTACAATCTTACTGCAAAACACCAACTGTAACACACTTTACATCGCACGACAAAACCGCTTGCCATTTCCCCATGTAATACATTCCAGGGGAATTGGAAGCTTTAATTAATAACAAATCCAAAAGTTCATTAAAACACAATGACAAAGAACTTTATAAATGACGAGCGGGAATTGGTAAAAGTGGGATAACAGCACAACAATGTGATGATATATTGCTGTTGAAGCTGAAACACCGAAACCAACAGGAGACACGATATTGCCAGTGATTATAATCTGACGTTGGTCTGATAAATGTACCTGGGCTAATGGGCAGCTGCATCCTTGGTTTATTAGTGATGAAGCTATTGTCCTGTCACAAAGCACTATGGGTACCATGCGTGTGACAGAGTATCACAGCTGAAGTAGCGTTCGTGAAGGTGGAATTGGGAAAGGAATTGGAATATTTCATTAGTCGGTGGCATGTGTTTTGCTCGTTTGATATACATGAAGATAATTGATGAAATTACTGTATGGCTATCCTAGAGTTTTTGTTCTTGAAAAAGCCTATTTAGACTTGCATCGGAATTTCCAGTGATTTTCTTGGGGAATAGTTGATCTGCCTTTGCATGTGTTTGTGATGGTGCCACGGGTGAGGCACGACACGCTCGCCTATTCGCGAACACTTGGTACCATTATTTTGGGAGATTTACCGTTTTACCGTATTACTTTATCAATTCAATTGTAGACACACCAAATGCATTAGGTGAATTGTTCCTGTTTCCCAAACACGCAATATATGCAAGTGTTTTACTGAGTTTACATGTATATGAAGGTGTTGATGTTTTTCATCACGTACTTAAGCCTGGTAAAATCATTAGTATATAAACGTTTGTAAGAAATGAAGATAAATTGTTTAAAGAGAACGTGCATAGTATTTTATATGACACATTTGTATATTAAAATGGTTTGTAACACAGCTTGAAAGAAAATACCTGGTTTATAGACAACATGCATACTTGATAACATATCAGTATACATCTGTAAAATAGATAGTAACGCAGCTTAAAATAAGTCTATAAATAACATGAAAATTATACCACAAAACGTATCAGTATAGTTCTACAAACTGGTGTGCAAAAACCCTTGAAAGAGGTTTCGGAATTTGCATTTGTTTCACTTGATAACATATCTCTAGAATCCTCAAATGGTTTGCGACACAGCTCTAAAAAGATGCAAGATTTCAACGAGAACACTCCCGTGATACGTGATATCGCATGTCTATGTTCTGTGAAATGGTTTTGTGACACAGGCTGAACCAACATAGAAGTAATAATACAAATGTAAGCCATTATCAGAGAAACCCATTAGGATGCATAAGGAGTCATGTCACAGCAGTGCCTCAGCTCAACCATTGACGTGGCTTCCTCTGCCGAGACTGTTACATGATGCTTTTAAGTCGTTCTTCCATGGAGCTAGTTATATCCTTTTAACCTTAAAAAGGAGAATGAACTGAAAACTCGTTCCAAAAGAGTAGTCAGCCAAGCCGGAAGAACACACACAGCCACAATGCCCCATCCTTCGCTCTACGAGAACCTGGCCGTATGGAAACTAGTCTATTGTAGCGTTTATTCTATCCTAGATGGATTCATTGCACCCAACACATGTGTTTGATTGAATGTGGCGCTACTAAATCCACATGGATCCTGATGTAATTCCAAACGCGGCGAATCAATAATCTGAACACGAGCACAGGCAAATAAACCGGGGTTATGTACCTATTAACTAAGCTGTGTTGACATCAACATAGGCCGTGAGTCTGGACCACCTTGCCTATGGTAGGGGATAATGGTACTATCTATTGTAACAGTTATTGGGATGGGGTATTCACGGTTGGCGGGATTGTCTGCGTGGATCAGTGTTTGTATTTATAGTGTCACAGAGGAGGAGAAAACACCTAGCGATATCACATCGCATTACGTATTCGCATGATCGGTTTGTGCACTAATGAACTCAGGAAGTCGCATTATCGCCAGCTTTTGGAGCCAGTGCTCTGTGAGACGTTCAATGCCCGTGGTCATCTCAGGCAAGCAATTCACACGTTTCGGAGACACACTGTGACACGATTTCTTTGGTTTTAAATGGATAAAAGGAGCGATGCCATTCATTTCACCAACCCGTCTCCCACCATCACGTTGTCGTCTGCTAGACCCAGCGCAGACGACTTCCGTTTCATGAATACCGGTAAAACTCTGTGAAAATGTTGCAAAATAGATATCTACAGTGCTGATACTTACCTAATAAGCACCAGTTACGTCTGTTGGCCAGCTGGGTTCTGTACTGTGCGATACACAAACGGTCGTCTGCTTGTCACGAGCAAGCCACGCGCACAACGTAATCGCACCTCTACATCGAGGTTTTCAGTTCTGGCTATCTGACTGTAATAGAGTTTACGGGGACTGGAATCGACTCGCTACAGCGGACGGCTCGTGGCTCATGACCATGCTCACATCCACAGTACTCTCTCAAACAGCAGTGGACCCGTCGCCGTGGCCCAACAGATTGATTCAGACTGGTCCTTCGACCACGTTCCCCGTCCTTGTCTCGCGCTCTCCATCAGCTAGCCATACAGTCTTGAGGATAGAAGACGCTTACTCCAACCAAAATCAATAATCTATCTTCCCTCAAGATTTCCACAGTGGCACAACCCAATCAATTATTAGTTAACCAACCTACTGGCTCAGTGGAATCTCCCAACTAGCATCTTCCCTCGGCCAAAGTCTTATATCGAATGACCAGCTCCATGATACCGGCCAAGCCTTTATAACCAATGTCTGTCTGATCGATTATACAGCCTGCATCACCCGGCTGAATGAATGGACCCGGCCTTCAGTATAGTATGGTACTATCGGCAATGGAATCTGCTTCTCAATAAACTGGCGTGAATTGAGTTGACTTTAATCAAATCGGGACGGATCATCAACTTTACGCCATCTTGGGGCGACATTTATTGCCTTGCCGATGCCTTGTGACATATTCCCTCTGCTAGAAAACGTATTTGCAAATTTCAAATTGAAACTTTCTCGGGTTTTTCTCCTCACCAACGGCAAATCCATGAACGTAATTGCATCACTGTAACGTTAATTAAATACACCCATATTCATCCACAGGCACGTCACTTTCCAGTTTTTATTTATTGGTTGTTTAATCTTTATTTGTCCAACTTTTCTGCCAGACACTTCGGATGTCCTGTAATGGGGCCACAATGCAATCACCGTCAGCAAGAAACATTTACCTCAATAAACTGTCAGCGAAGATAAAGAGGGTTTTTTATTTGGAGAAAATGAAAGTTTTCTCAAGTGTCTGAGCTGTCTGGGACGAAAGTATGCACATTTATTGAATCGTTTGAAGATGAGGTGTCTGACAGAATTGTTTTCATGTACAAGTTAAAAAATGGAGATCCGTTTTTCGACTTAACAATATTGCATTAAAGAGATAAAATGTCTCTATGCCGCGTGAATCGTAAGATGTTTCCGCTTTTGTTATCTCATTTGTTGTCTATATCATTTGTTTGCCGCCCTTAAAAAGTTCTTTGTTTCAGTGGAAATAGAATTACAGAACACTGGGATTTGATTATGTTCGTCACGATCTAGGATTTATAAGGAAGTTTGGAGGGAGCGGTATTCTGGGTATATCACAGATCGTCTGTTTATAACCAAGTGCATGCTCGTTAGTGGTCAGTATCCTGACCAAAGGCACACACTGGGTACGAGGACATACTGTCAGGTACCCGTGAAGATCCGGGATAGAAATGGTCTTCAGCAACCCGTGAAGATCCGGGTTAGTATTGGTCTTCAGTAACCCATGCTTGTCGTAAAAGACGACTAATGGGATTGGGTGGTCAGGCTCGCTGACTTGGTTGATACATGTCATCGTATCCCAATTGCGTAAATCGATGCTCATGCTGTTGATCACTGGCTTGTCTGGTCCAGACTCGATTATTTACAATCCGCCGCCATATAGCTGGGATATTAAACAACAAACCAACCAACCCAACGCTGTCAGGAACGTCACACAGCGTCATCACGTGATCATAATTGATGCTTTTTCCTCACGCAAGGCGTATTTGGAACCAATTATGAACCAAAATATATGAGGTGTGGCCCTGCCATCTTCAGTAAGTCGTCTTGCCCCAACCACAAAGTTCTTTGAGTGCTAACCTAATTGTCAGTTTCAGCATAGATGAACCCTGGCTTACGTTCCACCCACACGTACATCCTGGTGACCACAAGATTGATGACACGCATCAATGAATGAGGATGGATGTTCAGCGTTGAATTAATGACTACTGCATCCGCAATAAGCAGCTCCTATGCAAAAAGAAAACAAGGACCATGCAGACTAGTAATCATTTCAGATAAATGAGAGGCAACGGATCCTATCGGTCTCGTATTTGTTGCCATTGCCGCCTACTTGAGTGAGTGAAATGTTTTTTACGCCGCTTTGACGAGCTTTCAATTTATACCATGACGGGAGCGGTAGGGTAGCCTAGTGGTTAAAGCGATTGCTCGTCACGCCGAAAGCCCGGGTTCGAGTACGCACATGGGTACAATGTGTGAAGCCCATTTCTGGCGTTCCCCGTCGTGATATTACTGGAATATTATATGGGCGTAAAACCCAACTCACTCACACTCTCCATACCATGGCGTGTCGGCTTTTCTGTGGGATTAAAGCCTGAAAGCTCGTCTCAAACGTTTAACGGTATTTTCGTCATATGATGGGACAAAGCCTAAAGGGATGAAATCTTACACTCTTTCCCCTTTGATGCAACTAACGGGCAGGGATATGGTGCTGACAAACCTAGAACCAAAGTGGGGTCGAACCGGGATTCGAGCACGAGATCATAGGTTACTGGCGTGTCCAAGGGACATAACTCTCCACAGTGAATTGACGCGCCTGAGACCCGGCCATCCGTATTGTAGTCTGAATACGTCATAATCACTCTTTAGCAAATCTAAGCAACCTTTACTAAGGTTAACCTTAACTCCCATTCTTTAACACTGCACTAAGGTTACCATAGTGACTTACGATCACCTTAGTGCTTTGTGAAAGGAGGCCCTGGTCTTATAACTTTAAGACTACCAGTATGCATAAGATAAATAGTCTACCCCTTTTTTTTTACACATGGACAGTACATATCAGTACAAGAGGTGAATAAGAGACCTATTGCTGAACCGGCTCTGAACATTATATACTCAACCACTCTACTTACACGTTATACTATTTCAGTGATTTTAAGAACATGTAAGCAAGATTGAATGAGTTCAGTTTTAAGCCGCTTTTAGCAATATTCCAGCAATATCACGGCGGGGGACACCGGATTTGGGCTTCATACATTGTACCCATGTGGGGAATCGAACCCGGGTCTTTAGCGTGACGAGCGAACGAATTAACCACTAGGCTACCCACCATCCCTGCAACCCGAAAAACCTTGCATATAACTGTAGATTAGGAAAGTGGTTAAAGCGCTTGCTTGTCTCGACAAACGTCCGGGTTCGATTTCTCACATATTCAACGTCTAAAGCCCAATTCGACTGTCAAACTGTGTTATTGTTGGAAAATGTCTATAAGCGGCGATAGGAACACACATACTGGCTCACTGGAAATAACACATTGTTGGATATTATTGATTATAGTAAATACCTACACCAAAGGTCCCTTGAACCAATATTTACAATACAAGCACATTTAACGTTTGACAAATGATACGAAAAGAATTAAATATTTGCCATGTGTTCATATATTGACACAGTTTGCTATTTGTACCTATATTGTGTACGAGTGTGTATCTTTGTATGTCTGCGTGTACTGTATGTGTGGAAGATGTGTCTAGCATCACAGATACAGAGGCAGGACCAGGGATACAGCGGCGAATGTAACTCTACTTGATAGCAATAGGATGGAGAAAAATAATATGGTGGATATTGAACATGCTCCTTGATCACAATGGATGCGCATGGCGCTGCATTATTATCAGCCCAGTCTTGTGTCAGTGTGCACACATACTTCTGGAGAGCATACATATGAAGCTGTTGCGTGAGACTCTTGAAGGTTTACCGTCAGACTGCCATCACCACACCGTTCAGTACTGTGTGAACAGAAAGTGTTCTGCCAATGGAGAAACGCCACATGGACAATGTTTCAAAGATGGGCTGAATGCAAGTTTTAGAAACTCGGAGGAGTCAAGATGCAATCTGTATTCCTCACTCCAGTGGTCAGGGATTCCCGTGGCTGCCACTGGGGGTGACTATTGAGGGGGAAACAACTATTGCGATAGCGATAGTATATTGCGACAAAAACCATAGAAAAACCATCTCAAGACTCCACGTACACAGTAGCAGCATTCATGCCCAGAACCTCGGTTGACAGTACGCCACGGAATGGATATAAATCGAATGAATTTCTTAACATAAAAACTCTTGCTGAAAAAACCATTGAAGGTGACACTGACAGTAATATACATTTAACCACTGAATATACATACGTGTTATATGCTGCAGCGATTTGGATATAAAACAGGCACCACGCATCAGAACTGATATATTAGTCCTCTATACATAGCAACATAGCAACAACGAAGATGCTATATATATACAAGCATCATTAATAGTAAGGGGTGGTGGGGTAGCACAGTGGTTAATAGTCGCATGGCGTTCGCTTGTCACGCCGAAGGCCCGGGTTCGATTCCCCACACGGGTACGGTGTGAAGCCCTCCGCCGTGATATTGCTGGAATATTGCTAAAAGCGGCGTAAACCTGAACTCACACACTTATTAGTAGTAAACGTATTTAAACGTTTAAAGCATTCAAACCTTTCGTTACATCATTTCAACCACCTAATGGCTCGTCTATTGATTCTTCTCTTTAATGAAAATTTTCAATTTCCTTTTCGTTAAACTATGTCTTGGAGAAGCGATGGATCTACAACGCGTGGCATGGATAAAAAACTGGCGCTGTTGAACCAGTGGCTTGTACAAACATAACGGGCATCACTTTACTCCAACCACGCAACAGGGATGCGTATCTTATATTCTTCAGGTAAGAATGCCTCCTACGTCAAGAGGTATCTACACCCATAAACAGGAATGGGCGAAGATTGTTGAAATGTCCTTGCGATTTCATTACATGTAAAACGTTTCAGACTCTTAGCGGTTATACTTAGGTCGAGTAGGTGGGTATTTTCAGCAGCGTATCGATTTTGGAATAATGTGGAGATTACATGGGTATCAACATCGGAACTGGCGACGTCCACGCTGTGAGGACGTGGGGCTTAAAACTACATGGAGTAATTCTGTTGAAATCGGCCGTGGAGTTAACTGTGATTGGTGTTGTAACGTCGCCCCGGAGTTTAGGGAGGGGGTGAAGTGATATGTAGGTGAGTGGTCGTATTTGTTGAGTGAGTGAGTTGGGTTTGACTCCGATTTGAACGTTATTTCAGTTACCGTATCTCCTCTAATAAGCGTGCGGGAGCTTATTTTTCCAACGGACTTCCAGACCCGGTGCTTATTGGAGGTCCGGTGCTTATTGTGCTCACTGGGTGTAAATAATTGTTAGCGTTACGTCAAAATTAGCGACGGGGACTAAAGGGACCATTCCTTAATAAATCTATTTTTGGATCAAGGGAGAATGCATTTGTTAAAAAAGCACGTGCCCTGCGCTTATTAGAGGCCCGGCGTTTATTTCTTAAACAGCTGCTTTACCTCCGGCGCTTGTTAGAGGCCCGGGGTTTATTTCTTAAACAGCTGCTTTACCTCCGCCGCTTATTAGAGGCCCGGCGCTTGTTTCTTAAACAGCTGCTTTACCTCCGGCGCTTATTAGAGGCCCGGCGCTTATTTCTTAAACAGCTGCTTTACCTCCGGCGCTTATTAGAGGCCCGGCGCTTGTTTCTTAAACAGCTGCTTTACCTCCGGCGCTTATTATTAGAGGCCCGGCGCTTATTTCTTAAACAGCTGCTTTACCTCCGGCGCTTATTAGAGGCCCGGCGCTTATTTCTTAAACAGCTGCTTTACCTCCGGCGCTTATTAGAGGCCCGGCGCTTTATTTCTTAAACAGCTGCTTTACCTCCGGCGCTTATTAGAGGCCCGGCGCTTATTTCTTAAACAGCTGCTTTACCTCCGGCGCTTATTAGAGGCCCGGCGCTTATTTCTTAAACAGCTGCTTTACCTCCGGCGCTTATTAGAGGCCCGGCGCTTATTTCTTAAACAGCTGCTTTACCTCCGGCGCTTATTAGAGGCCCGGCGCTTATTTCTTAAAACAGCTGCTTTACCCCGGCGCTTATTAGAGGCCCGGCGCTTGTTTCTTAAACAGCTGCTTTACCTCCGGCGCTTATTAGAGGCCCGGCGCTTATTTCTTAAACAGCTGCTTTACCTCCGGCGCTTATTAGAGGCCCGGCGCTTATTTCTTAAACAGCTGCTTTACCTCCGGCGCTTATTAGAGGCCCGGCGCTTATTTCTTAAACAGCTGCTTTACCTCCGGCGCTTATTAGAGGCCCGGCGCTTATTTCTTAAACAGCTGCTTTACCTCCGGCGCTTATTAGAGGCCCGGCGCTTTATTTCTTAAACAGCTGCTTTACCTCCGGCGCTTATTAGAGGCCCGGCGCTTATTTCTTAAACAGCTGCTTTACCTCCGGCGCTTATTAGAGGCCCGGCGCTTATTTCTTAAACAGCTGCTTTACCTCCGGCGCTTATTAGAGGCCCGGCGCTTATTTCTTAAACAGCTGCTTTACCTCCGGCGCTTATTAGAGGCCCGGCGCTTATTTCTTAAACAGCTGCTTTACCTCCGGCGCTTATTAGAGGCCCGGCGTTTATTTCTTAAACAGCTGCTTTACCTCCGGCGCTTATTAGAGGCCCGGCGCTTATTTCTTAAACAGCTGCTTTACCTCCGGCGCTTATTAGAGGCCCGGCGCTTATTTCTTAAACAGCTGCTTTACCTCCGGCGCTTATTAGAGGCCCGGCGCTTATTTCTTAAACAGCTGCTTTACCTCCGGCGCTTATTAGAGGCCCGGCGCTTATTTCTTAAACAGCTGCTTTACCTCCGGCGCTTATTAGAGGCCCGGCGCTTATTTCTTAAACAGCTGCTTTACCTCCGGCGCTTATTAGAGGCCCGGCGCTTATTTCTTAAACAGCTGCTTTACCTCCGGCGCTTATTAGAGGCCCGGCGCTTATTTCTTAAACAGCTGCTTTACCTCCGGCGCTTATTAGAGGCCCGGCGTTTATTTCTTAAACAGCTGCTTTACCTCCGGCGCTTATTAGAGGCCCGGCGCTTATTTCTTAAACAGCTGCTTTACCTCCGGCGCTTATTAGAGGCCCGGCGCTTATTTCTTTAAACAGCTGCTTTACCTCCGCGCTTATTAGAGGCCCGGCGCTTGTTTCTTAAACAGCTGCTTTACCTCTTGTTAGAGGCCTGGCGCTTATTAGAGGCCCGGCGCTTATTTCTTAAACAGCTGCTTTACCTCCGGCGCTTATTAGAGGCCCGGCGCTTATTTCTTAAACAGCTGCTTTACCTCCGGCGCTTATTAGAGGCCCGGCGCTTATTTCTTAAACAGCTGCTTTACCTCCGGCGCTTATTAGAGGCCCGGCGCTTATTTCTTAAACAGCTGCTTTACCTCCGGCGCTTATTAGAGGCCCGGCATTTCTTAAACAGCTGCTTTACCTCCGGCGCTTATTAGAGGCCCGGCGCTTGTTTCTTAAACAGCTGCTTTACCTCCGGCGCTTGTTAGAGGCCCGGCGCTTATTTCTTAAACAGCTGCTTTTACCTCCGGCGCTTGTTAGAGGCCCGGCGCTTATTTCTTAAACAGCTGCTTTACCTCCGGCGCTTGTAAACAGCTGCTTTAGGCCCGAGAGGCCCTCCGGCGCTTATTAGGGCCCGGCGCTTATTTCTTAAACAGCTGCTTTACCTCCGGCGCTTATTAGAGGCCCGGCGCTTGTTTCTTAAACAGCTGCTTTACCTCCGGCGCTTATTAGAGGCCCGGCGCTTATTTCTTAAACAGCTGCTTTACCTCCGGCGCTTATTAGAGGCCCGGCGCTTATTTCTTAAACAGCTGCTTTACCTCCGGCGCTTGTTAGAGGCCCGGAGTTTATTTCTTAAACAGCTGCTTTACCTCCGCCGCTTATTAGAGGCCCGGCGCTTGTTTCTTAAACAGCTGCTTTACCTCCGGCGCTTGTTAGAGGCCCGGAGTTATTTCTTTAAACAGCTGCTTTACCCCCGGCGCTTGTTAGAGGCCCGGCGCTTGTTTCTTAAACAGCTGCTTTACCTCCGATGCTTGTTAGAGGCCCGGCGCTTATTAGAGGCCCGGCGCTTATTTCTTAAACAGCTGCTTTACCTCCGGCGCTGATTAGAGGCCCGGCGCTTGTTTCTTAAACAGCTGCTTTACCTCCGGCGCTTGTTAGAGGCCCGGAGTTTATTTCTTAAACAGCTGCTTTACCTCCGGCGCTTATTAGAGGCCCGGCGCTTATTTCTTAAACAGCTGCTTTACCTCCGGCGCTTGTTAGAGGCCCGGAGTTTATTTCTTAAACAGCTGCTTTACCTCCGGCGCTTATTAGAGGCCCGGCGCTTATTTCTTAAACAGCTGCTTTACCTCCGGCGCTTGTTAGAGGCCCGGCGCTTATTTCTTTAAACAGCTGCTTTACCTCCGGCGCTTGTTAGAGGCCCGGCGCTTATTTCTTAAACAGCTGCTTTACCTCCGGCGCTTATTAGAGGCCCGGCGCTTATTAGAGGCCCGGCGCTTATTTCTTAAACAGCTGCTTTACCTCCGGCGCTGATTAGAGGCCCGGCGCTTGTTTCTTAAACAGCTGCTTTACCTCCGGCGCTTGTTAGAGGCCCGGAGTTTATTTCTTAAACAGCTGCTTTACCTCCGGCGCTTATTAGAGGCCCGGCGCTTATTTCAAACAGCTGCTTTACCCGGCGCTTCTTTCTTAAACAGCTGCTTTACCTCCGGCGCTGATTAGAGGCCCGGCGCTTATTTCTTAAACAGCTGCTTTACCTCCGGCGCTGATTAGAGGCCCGGCGCTTATTAGAGGCCCGGCGCTTATTTCTTAAACAGCTGCTTTACCTCCGGCGCTGATTAGAGGCCCGGCGCTTATTTCTTAAACAGCTGCTTTACCTCCGGCGCTTATTAGAGGCCCGGCGTTTATTTCTTAAACAGCTGCTTTACCCCCGGCGCTTGTTAGAGGCCCGGCGCTTATTTCTTAAACAGCTGCTTTACCTCCGGCGCTTGTTAGAGGCCCGGCGCTTATTTCTTAAACAGCTGCTTTACCTCCGCCGCTTATTAGAGGCCCGGCGCTTGTTTCTTAAACAGCTGCTTTACCTCCGGCGCTTGTTAGAGGCCCGGCGCTTATTTCTTAAACAGCTGCTTTACCTCCGGCGCTTATTTAGAGGCCCGGCGCTTATTTCTTAAACAGCTGCTTTACCTCCGGCGCTTGTTAGAGGCCCGGCGCTTTATTTCTTAAACAGCTGCTTTACCCCGGCGCTTGTTAGAGGCCCGGCGCTTATTTCTTAAACAGCTGCTTTACCTCCGGCGCTTGTTAGAGGCCCGGCGCTTATTTCTTAAACAGCTGCTTTACCTCCGGCGCTTATTAGAGGCCCGGCGCTTATTTCTTAAACAGCTGCTTTACCTCCGGCGCTTATTTAGAGGCCCGGCGCTTATTTCTTAAACAGCTGCTTTACCCGGCGCTTATTAGAGGCCCGGCGTTTATTTCTTAAACAGCTGCTTTACCTCCGGCGCTTATTAGAGGCCCGGCGCTTATTTCTTAAACAGCTGCTTTACCTCCGGCGCTTATTAGAGGCCTTCTTATTTCTTAAACAGCTGCTTTACCTCCGGCGCTTGTTAGAGGCCCGGCGCTTATTTCTTAAACAGCTGCTTTACTCTCCGGCGCTTATTTCTTAAACAGCTGCTTTACCTCCGGCGCTTTTTAGAGGCCCCTCCGGCGCTTATTTCTTAAACAGCTGCTTTACCTCCGCCGCTTATTAGAGGCCCGGCACTTGTTTCTTAAACAGCTGCTTTACCTCCGGCGCTTGTTAGAGGCCCGGCGCTTATTTCTTAAACAGCTGCTTTACCTCCGGCGCTTATTAGAGGCCCGGCGCTTGTTTCTTAAACAGCTGCTTTACCTCCGGCGCTTGTTAGAGGCCCGGCGCTTATTTCTTAAACAGCTGCTTTACCCCCGGCGCTTATTAGAGGAAATACGGAATATTGTAGCGTGTTATCTTCGAAGGAAAGTAAAAAGTGGTATATTTTTCAGATGTTTACCACTTTCGTAAACCCAATTTCTCAAACTGTATTACCTTCTTTGTAATGCCTTAGTGACCAAAGAAAACTGGTTGCATGAAACTTTTAATCACAATTATCCGGCACCTTATGCCCTGATTATTGACTAGGACTACACAGTTATTACGTTCATACAACGGTACCTTCTCTGTTCATTATTGCTGCAACTTCTCATAACATGGCGCCACTTTATGTGGGGCCACTGGATGGGAACATTGCGAACGGAAAACAGCACCATATAACACAGGTTTCTGAAGACGTTTCTTTGTAACCATGAATTGTACATGAAGAATGTTATGTAAATAAAAGCGACAAAAAACTCTACCCATATCCACAAGAAATGTCTGCTAAAGGCAGGGTCTATTGTGTGATTCCGACTTTACCCAGGCCATGCGGTTAGGAGTCACTATCAAAATCGCGGCGATACCAAACATTCGTGAGCGTATCAGTAAAAGAACACCGCATGTGTGCTGATTCCTTCATGTAAATGACAATACTTGGTTAACAATAAATGACTGCCTGAACTGGGCATGCAGTAGGATCTTGAAACATCATGGTGGTATTTTCAAGTACATTCGTCAACGCAGGGGCACAACGACGATGTGAAGACGACAGACCAGCAGGCACAAGGCGGTATATGGTTTTGGGTAGCCAGAACACACGCAGCCGGAACAGACACACAAGTCAGATTTCAGACAGTTGAAGAACCGGTGGCCTGTGTATGACGTCTCACTAATCATCTCCTGACAGTTGGGTCGACAGCGGGAAATGCGTTTGGTCAGAGAGTGAGATAACAGAGCCCACATTCAGTAGCAATGAGACTGTGGACAGTGGATATAAAAGCCGACATACCGTATCTAGGAAACTGAGGGCAGTGGGTATAAGAGCCGACATCCTGTAACCTGGAGACTGTGGGTATCAGAGCCGACATACTGTAACCAGGAGACTGTGGGTATCAGAACAGACATACTGTAACCAGGAGACTGTGGGCAGTGGGTATCAGAGCCGACATACTGTAACCAGGAGACTGTGGGCAGAGGGTATAAGAGCCGACATACTGTAAGCAGGAGACTGTGGGCAGTGTGTATCAGAGCCGACATACCGTCACGTGGAGACTGTGGGCAGTGGGTATAAGAGCCGACATACTGTAACCAGGAGACTGTGGACAGTGGGTATCAGAGCCGACATACTGCAACCTGGAGACTGTAGTCAGTGGATATAAAAGCCGACATACCGTATCTAGGAAACTGAGGGCAGTGGGTATAAGACCCGACATCCTGTAACCTGGAGACTGTGGACAGTGTGTATCAGAGCAGACATACTGTAACCAGGAGACTGTGGGCAGTGTGTATCAGAGCCGACATACTGTAACCAGCAGACTGTGGGCAGAGGGTATAAGAGCCGACATACTGTAAGCAGGAGACTGTGGGCAGTGTGTATCAGAGCCGACATACCGTCACGTGGAGACTGTGGGCAGTGGGTATAAGAGCCGACATACTGTAACCAGGAGACTGTGGGCAGAGGGTATAAGAGCCGACATACTGTAACCAGGAGACTGTGGGCAGAGGGTATAAGAGCCGACATACTGTAAGCAGGAGATTGTGGGCAGTGGGTATCAGAGCCGACATACCGTCACGTGGAGACTGTGGGCAGTGGGTATAAGAGCCGACATACTGTAACCAGGAGACTGTGGGCAGAGGGTATCAGAGCCGACATACTGTAACCAGGAGACTGTGGGCAGTGGGTATAAGAGCCGACATACTGTAACCAGGAGACTGTGGGCAGTGGGTATCAGAGCCGACATACCGTAACCTGGAGACTGTGGGCAGTGGGTATAAGAGCCGACATACTGTAACCAGGAGACTGTGGGCAGTGGGTATCAGAGCCGACATACTGTAACCAGGAGACTGTGGGCAGTGGGTATCAGAGCCGACATACTGTAACCAGGAGACTGTGGGCAGTGGGTATCAGAGCCGACATACTGTAACCAGGAGACTGTGGGCAGTGGGTATCAGAGCCGACATACTGTAACCTGGAGACTGTGGGCAGTGGGTATCAGGAGGCTACATACTGTAACCTGGAGACTGTGGGCAGGTGGGTATCAGAGCCGACATACTGTAACCTGTAGGGAGACTGTGGGCAGTGGGTATCAGAGCCGACATACTGTAAACCAGGAGACTGTGGGCAGTGGGTATCAGAGCCGACATACTGTAACCAGGAGACTGTGGGCAGTGGGTATCAGAGCCGACATACTGTAACCAGGAGACTGTGGGCAGTGGGTATCAGAGCCGACATACTGTAACCAGGAGACTGTGGGCAGTGGGTATCAGAGCCGACATACTGTAACCAGGAGACTGTGGGCAGTGGGTATCAGAGCCGACATACTGTAACCAGGAGACTGTGGGCAGTGGGTATCAGAGCCGACATACTGTAACCAGGAGACTGTGGGCAGTGGGTATCAGAGCCGACATACTGTAACCAGGAGACTGTGGGCAGTGGGTATCAGAGCCGACATACTGTAACCAGGAGACTGTGGGTATAAGAGCCGACATACTGTAACCAGGAGACTGTGGGCAATGGGTATCAGAGCCGACATACTGTAACCAGGAGACTGTGGGCAGAGGGTATAAGAGCCGACATACTGTAACCAGGAGACTGTGGGCAGTGTGTATCAGAGCCGACATACTGTAACCAGGAGACTGTGGGCAGAGGGTATCAGAGCCGACATACTGTAACCTGGAGACTGTGGGCAGTGGGTATCAGAGCCGACATACTGTAACCAGGAGACTGTGGGCAGTGGGTATAAGAGCCTACATACTGTAACCAGGAGACTGTGGGCAGTGGGTATCAGAGCCGACATACCGTAACGTGGACACTGTGGGCAGAGGGTATAAGAGCCGACATACTGTAACCAGGAGACTGTGGGCAGTGGGTATCAGAGCCGACATACCGTAACGTGGGCAGAGGGTATCAGAGCCGACATACCGTAACGTGGACACTGTGGACAGAGGGTATAAGAGCCGACATACTGTAACCAGGAGACTGTGGGCAGTGGGTATCAGAGCCGACATACTGTAACCAGGAGACTGTGGGCAGTGGGTATCAGAGCCGACATACTGTAACCAGGAGACTGTGGGCCGACGGTATCAGAGCCGACATACTGTAACCAGGAGACTGTGGGCAGAGAGTATAAGAGCCGACATACTGTAAGCAGGAGACTGTGGGCAGTGGGTATCAGAGCCGACATACTGTAACCTGGAGACTGTGGGCAGAGGGTATCAGAGCCGACATACTGTAACCAGGAGACTGTGGGCAGTGGGTATCAGAGCCGACATACTGTAAGCAGGAGACTGTGGGCAGTGGGTATCAGAGCCGACATACTGTAAGCAGGAGACTGTGGGCAGTGGGTATCAGAGCCGACATACTGTAACCTGGAGACTGTGGGCAGTGGGTATCAGAGCCATCATTTAAAATCTTTTGGGAAGTCACTGGTTATGCCAGCATGATAAATCCAGACTCCACACAATACGTACAGTACATTATTCCCTGAAGACAATTTAGTTGGCCATTGAGTTCGTCTTGGATGACCGGATCGACAAGGTCGACACAGACCACACCCTCTGTTTAACGGACACGTGCTGATTGAGATGCTGCGAGCGTTGGCTGACAGTCATGCAGGCCAGACACGTTACAAAGGCCTCCTGAGAACACGTGTCCACGAGCGAGTGAGTGAAAGAATATGGATTTATGCCGCTATAAGCCATATTCCAGCAATATTACGGCGGGGGTCACCGAAAATGGGCTTCACACATTATACCCATGTGGGGAATCTAACCCTCACGGTGCCGATGATCCAGATTCCATTCCTCCCATACGCACAATATGTGAAGCGTATTTCCTCGTGTCTCCTCCGTGATGTTGCTGGAATATAGCTAAACGTGGCGTAAAACCATTCTCACTCACACATATATGTGGTAGGGTTGTCTTTGGCCGTCATACTACTTAGTATCTGTAACCTCAACACGGAGGAAATCGTTACGGTCAATGAGCACCTGCATGCACTGCTATTATTCTCACACACATACACTGTAGGGAATTGCCCACAACCAACGTTTCTAATTACAGGTGTTTATTCTCAGGCACAGTAAGATTGAATCTATGAGTTAGAACGTCGTTGTTAAAAGAATTAACGTAACATCGTATTAAAGATGGTTTGCTGAAATATTTGAGGGCATTTTCGAGGGTTTCCTGGACACCCCAACCTGTTGTGGCCTACCGCCACCCCACAGGGATATCCCAACCCTCCTTCGACGTCATATAGTGTTCACAATTATCAAACGTATTCTTAGCACACAGTTTCTTTGTAAAACTCATATATAAGTTGGACTTTGAAAGCAGCTTTTAATACAAAATATAACAAAGCAAACACACACACGAGAATATATCTTAGACATCTAAATATATATAAGATCATGAGATAATCTAGTGAAGAGATGGCAGATCAAAATAATGATGCCTGTAAATAACCATCTCATCTTGTCCACATCCTAGAATAGCTGTCGCCCTTGTTCCGTGCTGATGTACTGAGGTTTGAACATCACAGCTTACTTTTTCTACTGCTCCATTAATACTAATTGCTCTGTGTATTTATATTTATTTATATCAGAGACCAGTGGCGCTGCTACCTCAGAACATATTTTCCACAACATATTTCTAGGATATCCAGCGAACAAAATATTTTGGGGATTAAGACCTGAGGACAGAAGCCATTTTAAGACGTTTGCTTCCATTGCTGCAGTTCCCAGATCGAATGTTTCCATATATCAGCGTTAATTGTGTTATGTGAGATTGCGTTTCACCACTTAAGGTTTAAGATCAAAATATTGCTGGTCGTTGACACAATAGGTTCAGGGCTTATATACTCATGCCAAAATGGTTGTCACCCCCTCCCCACCCCAACCCCCACATACCTCATACCTCCACCCCACACCCCCTCTCCAATTAAAAAAATTGAAGGGGGTGACAATCATTATATGCATGAGTACATATCAATGGTCATAATTAGGGCAAATTCAACCTCACGACCAGAGAATCCTGATCAGTGCAGGAACACAAGGCAGCAGCGGTGGGTTTTAATCCACATGGCAAATTGTGTCCGCAAGATAACATTGGACCTTGAATCTCATAAATGGTAATGAAAATGAAATCGTTAATTCGTCGATTCCCGGTTTTCGATACGAGAGAACCACAGACTCCATTTCCTGAAGGAATTATTCACTTTACGGCTCCTTTCGAGATGCAAAATTATATCAGAGACCACATAGTTAAAGGCAGGTATGATTTCAATCACAACACGTGCTTGGCCATGATACATTAAGACGACTGGTTCACCCACTCACACTCTTTCTCTCATCAAAGATCGACTTTGATACATCAAACCAGCTAAACTTCATGAATATTCTTCCCAAAAACATTCCAATGCTAACTGTAGTCCCAAGAGCACGATCTCCATTCCTTGAATAAATTTGTCAGAAACGCGTGATCCTCACATATGAGAATCACTTTAAATCTTCTAGAGACTGACACTGAAACAATCCAATCCATTGCTACTACACAAAAAGCACAAAAACCACACATCCGGTCATGGCGTGACTGACACTTAGCTGATTCATCCTCATTCCAATACCGGAACCGGAAGTGGGCCTCTTTTTGGCTTTGATGCAAGATCGCAATTTATAGAGTTTCGTGTTTAGACCTCGCAAATTAAGAAGTCAAATTGTTGCGTGAACAGACCTGATTTTCTTTATGGCTCCTTTATTACCGGAAACGGAAGTGGAACTCTTCTGGCTTTTGAGGGTAGCTGTAACGTTTGACCTGGCAGCTGGCTCAACAAAGGACTGAACATGCGGTTGTGTTCCCTCACAGTTATCAAGGTCTTCCATGACGAGGAAGTTGGACGATGGTTCCACTGGAAGGACCCTCGTTATCGGTCTCTTCTTTCTACCACATCCGCCTTTCCTCTTCTTTTCCCCTGGCACATATAAGAATAAATCCGAGCACGAAAGACGAGAGAGTAACAACGCTCAGTAACATCAGGACATAGTTGACGGGAGTATAGTGCGGGGTCGCCCATTGCAGACCTGTCGAAACAGTTTTCATTAAAGTTACATATCTTACGTAGAGAAGCAGGTTACTGAGTCCTTTCTAACGCCACAGTCAATAATACTGATGCTACTGGAGTTGAGAACAAGTCCTTCGTAACGACTTTTTTTCATAGGTGACTAAATGGTCTAAGTAATAATAATAATAGTGTGTCCATTTATATAGCGCCAAACTCCACACTAGGTATGCTCATAGCGCTAACAATCAAGGCACAGCACATTATTACCCCGGATAACCCAAGCTGCCTGTTAGGCGTTAGAAGGTTATAGTCATATGACTTTTTTTCCACCGGGTACCCATTTTCCTGCTGGGTGAACAGAGACAATTTTGAACAAACTCACTTGCCTAAGGTGAGACCACATATTTTTCGTTGTGGGGCAGGACTCAAGTCCTAGGAACTCTCAGGAGTCAAGCTGCCAAACACGGTCACCCATCCAAGGACTCTCCGAGCTCGACGCTGCTTAACTTCACCGATTTGTGACCTGAGCTTTGAGCACAGGACCACGCGCCACCACAAAGCTCGTTGATGTATTTGATTTGCGAGTCATGGTTTCCCGACGGAGCGGAACGTTGCTCATGATGTCAATCACTCGGATTGTCTAGCCGCGGTTCAGTTATTTATAGGCCACGTGACGTACCAGCAACATTGATGACTGTGGCGTTAAACAATACACAAACAATGGAAACATGACATCATCAGTACGTAAACGTGTAGATAAAATCACACAATGTGGATTCATTAAATGGAATATATTTTAATTAATGTTTCTGGCTTATGCTACTGTCTTTATGTTATTTAAGGATAAGGAGTGAGTGAGTATTGTTTTACGCCGCTTGTAGCAATATTCCAGCAATATCACGGCGGGGGACACCAGAAATGGGCTTCACACATTGTACCCATGTGGGGAATCGAACCCGGGTCTTCGGCGTGACGAGCGAACGCTTTCGCCACTAGGCTACCCCACCGCCCCTTAAGGATAAGGAACCCCACAAACTTAACAATACCTATTGGGCAAATATCCCTTTAACCCACAAGCTGAATAATATCTATAATGCAAATATCCCTTTAAACCACAAACTGAACAATGATGATATCAATAGGGCAAATATGCCTGTAACGCAGATATTGAATAATATGTATAATGCTAAAAACCCTTTAACCCATAAATTGAATAATATCTTTAGGGCAAATATTCCTTTAAACCACAAACTGAACAATGTGTGCAGGGTAAATATCCCATTGATTCGCAAATGTAACAATATCTATCTGGAAACTATCCCTTCAACCCACAAACTTGCCAATATCTATACGGTCAACTGTTCAGGTAATCCATAAATTGAAAAATGTCTTTATGGAAAATATCCTATAGAACACAAAAGTGACATCTAAACGGAAACTAACCCTTTATCCGCCAATAATATCCCTTTTACCCACAAATGTAACAATAACTATTTAGCAAAGAATAGCTATAGCACCACATAGGCACCTGACCCACAAACGTAACCATATCAATGCATAGAGGATATTTTGTTAATGTTGTCAAACAACATGTATATTTCATCGAGTGTTCTGACAAAGTTGATAACATATCAACTTTGTCAGACCACTGGATGAAATATGCATGTTCTTAGACAACATTAACAAAATATTCTATTTATTATATTTTGATCATTGTTTATAAATGATCGAGACATCGAGTAACTCTTTAATCAGAAAGTAGTTCCAGGCAAAAGTAATATTCTACTCAGTGAAATAACATGTTATTCTACTCAGTGAAAATACCATTTATATTTTCACCAATATTTACAGTATTTCACCCTTAAGAATATAATAAAAGCACATATCAGTTTATCCCGCAAAATCTCAGGGTTATGTAATTGCGTACACAAATATACGTTTGTTTGTGGACTATCGATATCGGGGTATTTATATGGTGCATGGTTTACATCGACGACCTTGCCATGTCCTTCCAATGCGTCCATGCAAACATTCTCGACACGCACTTAATGAACCGCTATAGGTTATACACTTGCCTGTCAGTGACATCCTACACAGCAATGTTCTAACTTCCGTGATCACTTTAAACCATTATGAACAGTATTTGTGACAGAGGCCGTCATCACGGGAAAATAACGGTACATTCTGTTGCCAAACACTTAAACACAAGTGACTCCGAACAACCGTTATCTCTGTTACAGTTTAAGTTTGGCGTCACATACCGTTATGTTTGATTGAAACAGGAAACTGCCTATTGAGAGCTTATCAGGCATCTCGGGTAGACATAGTCTCTGTGGACCTTGATTAAACTTTAAGGTGAGAGACAAAGCCCACGTGTCATTTAATCTCGACTGACTGGTGTGTTGGGGTTGCCAGGTTGTTGGGGTGCGAGGCGGGTGAGTGACAGACAGTCAGACATTTTGTATTCAGCATATAAGGCCATGGCCCACATTATGGAATAATTTTACATTTTATTTGATGCTGGTAAACCAGTAACAGTCACACATTATCACATTTGTAAATTATCCAAAATATTTGCACAATGTACAGGCATAATATACCCTTCTAAAGATAACATGTGAATCTTATGTGCAGAATATTGACTAAACTTTATGCATTTCTAATTTTACAAGCCTTTATCGGAAACTTAGCAATACTTATCAAAACATTTTCATCCTTACATAACACAAGTCTTACAAAACTTTGAGTTTGAATGAGTACGGTTTAACGCCGCTTTTAGCAATATTGTAGCAATATCAAAGCGGTGGACACCAGAAATGGGCTTCATACATTGTACCCATGTGGGGAATCGAGGCCTGGTCTTCGGCGTGAAGAGCAAACGCTTTAACTATTAGGCTACCCCCTAGGCGAAATCCGTGTTGTAATTGATTATAGTAATATTAAATTGTCTAGTTACAAATCCATGTCTTAAGATTCTTTATACCGTTGAATAGTTTCCTTACAAAGTCAGTGATATTGTCGTTTTCATGTCATTATTTAGGAACCTTGATAATCCGGACGATAATCCGTTCACATGGATATTGTACGGATTGATAAAGTTCTCGATTAACGAATGGGAAGGGAATGTTTATCACTTGCATCCGAAGTAACGCGGTCAAAAACGCGTTTACCATATTAGCACGGGTATGGTACTGATAGAACATGGATCATAATCAGTGACGATCTGGGATTCGAACCCAGAACCAGTTGACCAAGGTATCTGTAAGGGGCGCAGCTCTCTATTTGAGTTTGAGATCGCTGGGTAAAAGGTGCCCGTAATACGTTTAAGACTGACCATTTCGTTTTACAAATGATTGTTTCAGTATAACCACTTTGATATATATGCCATGATTGGCAAGTAAATAGAACAGCTGACAGTTCGGGTTGTTAACTCAAAACAAACTTTTTGCACTCCAGGAGGTCCTCGACAAGAACTGGAAAGTGTCGATAGCGGAACATTATAGTTTGTTTGTTTGTTATTTAACGCCGCACTCAGCAATATTCCAGCTATATGGCGGCGGTCTATAAATAATCGTGTCTGGGTCAGACAATCCAGTGATCAACAGTATGAGCATCGATCTACGCAACTGGGATACAATGACATGCGTCAACCAAGTCAGCAAGAAGCCTGACCACCCGATCCCGTTACAAGCACGGGTTGCTGAAGACCAATTCTAACCCGGATTTTCACGGATTTCGATAGCGGATCAATTTTTGAGATACCGATCATAGTCTGGTGCCAGTCATAACTGTATAAGGGACCATTCATAATTTATGGCAAAAGGGGGGGAGAGAGGAGAGGAGAGAGAGAGATGATTTTATGGAGAAGCATGTACATTTGAATGACACAAACACACACACCACACCCCCTAAATTGTATGCACAAAGTAAGTGACCCCCCTGAATATCACCCCTGTCATTAGAGCGTTTTCATTTCCACTTTCAGTCCTCCACCGAGGTACCATCAATGTTTTCTGCGTGACGAGCGAACGCTTTAACCACTAGGCTACCTCACCGCCCCAATGATTCACGAACACATGAGAAACCGGCATTGTACGGTCGACCTACTTTCAGCATATGTCTTAGAGATGTGGAAAGCGTTCTGTTACTTTTATTACCATACTTCCGCATGTGTTGGCATCTCAGAACAGGAAAATACCACGTTCACTTTAAAGCAGTTAAATTGAACTGTACATTAAAAAAATGAAGAATTGTTCCAAATGTACAAAAATGCCTCGGAATTGTTGAATAGAGATAGAGGTGCTCATTGCACTGCCCACATATAGTCTTGCTGGTAATGTCACGATCGACATTTTGCAGATTATGTAAAATTCAGCGCGCACAATAAATCTTAATAGACACAATTTGCATTTTCTCATGAATAAAATCTACATTTTATACATTTCAAATACGTATGTACCATTATCATATGCCAACTGTGTAAGATTCAAAACCATGATTTTTAAATACAATCTTATCCAGTTTGATATCAGAGGTCACCACAAAGTTCTCTGTCAACCCAAGTGTATATGAATACCCCAGACGTTTCCGTATGATATACGGAATAGTATGTATATATGTAGTTTCTCTTTCAACACCAGTATCCATATTATCCCAGGAGCCGTGAAGATCGGGGTTAGAATTGATCTTCAGTAACTCATGCTTCTCGTATAAGGTGAGTGACGGGATGGGTGGTCAGGCTCGCTGACTTGGTGACAGGCTCATCGTATCCCAATTGCGGGTAGATCGATGCTCATAATGTTGATCACTGGATTTTCTAGTCCAGCCCTCGATTATGTACAGACCGCCGCCATATAGCTGGAATATTGCTGTGTGCGGCGTTACAAACCAACAAACCAACCATATTATCCCAGGCGTTTCCAAATTTTACAGTTTCTTTTTCAGCCTCAGTAGTTGTGGACAGTCTGTTCCTTCGATAACCTCACTAGTCACATAGCCAAGCTGCTTTTTTTAATGCCAAACCCCATTTACCATGTATCCCAGTTTCTCTGGCAACCACTGGATTCATTCATCCTAACTGTTTCCATAAAACATAACTTTTAACCCAGTGACTATTCCCCATACATTTCAGTTTAATATAGAGCTTCTCTGCTAACCTCATTACAAATACACCCTCAAACGTGTTCATAAAACACAAAATAGGTAATCTGTTAAAAACACCACATATGTGTAATATACTGAATGCAGGTCTGGGCTTTTCAAAGAGGATCCAACACTTAGTATTTTACGACCGCTTCGTTATACTGTATTTCCCACGGGTAGCGTTCACAGGCCCTCGTGTCTTTGCGAGGATTAATGATTTAAAAAATATTGTTTTTGAGATGACCCCCGACTCGAAATACTTTACAGTACAATACATTATGACAAGGCCGGACACTTCGGTGCACCCTACCCGCCTGCTTTGCCGATCGCTATGCTACCATCGCATGTAGTCGATTAAAACTTATGTAAGCATAATCATGGGTGATTGGCCTATCGATCACAACTCATGGCACCTACCAATTTTTTATTGTTATTTCTGCAAGTCGATTGAAACCCGATTTTCGCTCTTAACTAAACGATTTTGGCACAAATGGATGACGATATATCCGCACAAAACGGGGGTGTGGTCGAAGCAAGGCCTGGGATTGGTAAACGCTTGTAAATTCGCGGGCATTTTTACTTTGGTTTCATTGATGCGCAGTGATTTATTTGGCTTTTTAATCAGCCCGGTGATTACAATTCAAAAGATAGTTTATGTTTACCCAATAAAGTAAGAACTATGTGGCTACAACATCACTCAAATATTCCCAAAAAATACTATAGGACCAAAAAGGCCATTTACTGAGAAAAATTAACGAATAAGAACGGTGAAGCTTCGTGACCTGACATATCTTAATCGTGTAGTGTTTCTCCAGGAAAGTTAGCTCGTCTTTTCTGTGAAATAAATAGTATTCTCAGACCAAGGTCAGTTTTTACATTACATAAGGTCACAATGCTTTGATCATCATTTGTATGACTCACAATGCTACGGCGTCAAAAACCTGATGACAACACAATGCTATGACGTCATAAACTTGATGACGTCACATGCTATGACATTGCTGCACTGCATGTCTAATGGCAGTATCGTGTTCAGAGGTGTACATTTTCTCATTGAAAACTAATGAAGAGTGGTCTTTTATCGTAAATAGAATCTCACCCTCGTGTCTTCTGATATCAAATATATCAACACTCCTTGATAAAATTACAATTATCTTCGGCATGCCTCGGATATTTGTAACTTTATCAACTCGTGTTGATAATTAATATCAGTGGACACTTGGATGAGATTCTCTATGTATCATGTTCATAAGATCGTGGTAATAGGTACTACTTCACACACATTTGTGGAATGATAGAGTCGGACAAGAACATGATTTTTTTATATTAAAAGCCAGTGGTAAAGGAAGCTGTGAAACTACCCCTAACCCAAGAAGATGTGTGTACAAATTGAAATGTACATGTGGCAGCACCTACATAGGTGAAACAGACAGGCCTGTATGCACTCGTATGAAAGAGCACAAAGCATCGGTGAAAAACTCGGACATGAAATCAGCGTTATCAGAACATGTGATCAGAAATCCCAGCCATACCATCAATTGGGATGACACTGACATTTTGGCCGTCAACATCAGCAATTGGCGGAAAAGGAAATTGATGGAGGCCATCTGGATCCACCGCACCAAACCTGAAATCAACAGGGATCAGGGTGTTGTTCTACCGAATGCATGGTGCATAGATTAATGCTTTCAGTGTACATGGTTTCCCTTGTTCCCCTAATCACTGTACATGCCTTGATGTGTGTTTTCATATTAGTCACTTAGTGTTTTCCTATCGATTTCATAAGTTGCTTGAACTTGCTTCCATCATCATTCATTGTTTTCATAAGTGGCTTCCGATCAATCCTATCATGTATATCCAATCCTTTACACTGTATAAACTTTGCATAAACATCTCTTTGAACTCTGTACATCTCATCTAAACACATAACTTAATCTATGTACATCTCTATCTGTAATACTATCTCACTGGCTTCCTGTACATACTATATATTTTGCTTGTATCATATTCTGTCATTCACCTGATGAAGGGGCAAGAAGTAGCCCAGAAACGTCGTGTTGTAAATATTAAAGAAGTTGTAAATCCATAACATACGTTGTTGTGGTACATTAACATCGCAAAGGCTTGACGTGGTCTTGTATACGAAGATGCCGTTGAAATGTCTGAAATTTGACGATTTGGCAACAATACTTCACCCTGCTGTTTTCCATTGTTTTTGTTTTGTTTTCTTTGTCTGATCTGAAAGATGACATCGTGCATCCTAAATTGTATTGAAACCATACGTGAAGACAATAAATAAATGGAGCCTTTCTGAAAAAGAAATAAGTAACAATGTCCCAATTCAAGCACACTTGTGCCATTCGTTTATCGGCACATGTGACCCGTGAAGATCCGGTTTAGAATTGATCTTCAGTAACCAATGCTTGTCCTAAGAGGCGACTAACGCTCGCTGGCTTGGTTGACGCTCGCTGACTTGGTTGACGCATGTCATGCTCATGCTGTTGATCACTGGACTGTCTGGTCCAGACTCGACTATTCACAGACCGCCGCCATATAGCTGGAATATTGCTGAGTGCGGCGTAAAACTAACTCACTCACTCACGTGTGGATGTCATGTCATACCGGTAATCTATTTATACTTGAAAAGAATGATCATTGACTTGCAACGTGTCCTGTGACCTTTAAAGGACTTCAGACTGTATTGGACTTTGCTGACTGAGCACTGATGTCCTAATTGACACTGCGCCAACTATTGCAAGTGTCTGTTGCTTAACGCTCAGCATTCCAGCTCCATGACAGCAGCACCAGGTTAACCCGATTCCGTGTGCAGATAACACTGACAATTTCGTAAACACAATGACATTGACAATGACAAGAAAAACATTGGATAAATCAGATTTATTTCACATTAAGCTGATTATCGTATGTACATATCCTGAAATAATATTTGTTCCTTTCATAATGGTTTGACTTTCCTTGCCCAACATGTAAGGACACAGTTCTCACCTATCAACACAACTGCCAGCCTTGTTCAAAACACTACAAACCACACGTCTGAGGAACGGAAAGACAAATACAGTTCACAATGTCTTTACGACAGTGTCTGTCCATTTGAAAGGAACCACAACTGGGCCCAAAGAGGTGAGACTGGTGGACAATAATTGAAATACATCACAGTTATCACACACAGTTAATTGAAGACCTCTAAGTAACTACACACTGGCATCATGCTGTGCAGTTCAGACAAGTACAGACAACATGGCATGCTAGCATTTAGTAGAACATAGCATTATCCCGCGGTAAAATTAAAATGATTCCATGCAAAGTCAAGTCAAGTTTGTTTAAATGGCAAAAATTTGGGATATTCATGACAAGGGTCAAATTTACGTGAAGGAATAAAATTTGAATAACTGACCCTGTGAAACGTTTAATAAAATGTTTTAAAAAGTCTAAATGTCACATGCATCAAAGCTATCAAATATCAATTAAACCCTCAGAACAAAACCATCCAATATATATTTCCAATCATAAAGTCAGTATTTGTAAATGAGAGGAGACATGGTAAAACATATTACAGACTGGAAACATCTCACAAGGAATCAGTTTTTATTTATGATAAAAAATGGTAAATTCATCCTTAAACCTAGTAAAAACACAACCAATCAATAAAATCAAGATAGATTAAAAAAATCCAATCCTCATCACAATCTGTGAACAAATGACTAAAGTGTACATGAGATGCCAACCCAAATTTGAGGCAGTTAAGAATATGTTGTGTTCTTGGGGTCTAAAATTACCAATGTTCCCCCAAAATAGTTATCATTATTTTTAAAAACAGAATTATTTACACTACACTGCCAGAATACTTAAACTCTGCAAATGCTGTATGATGTACAGGTTTTCAGTGAATGAGTGAGTGAGTTAAGTTTTATGTTGCACTCAGCAATATTCCACCTATATGGCAGCGGTACAGGTTTTCAGTCAGCCTACCATATGTTGTATCTTGTATGAATAAACATGTTTCCTAAATGTGTCACAACCAGCAGGACAGGCAGTCAAACTCATAGGTGATGTTTCATCCGAAATTCAAAATAAAATATCTACTCTATCCTGGGAGTAGATTGGAAAGATTGGCCCAAATCATAATGGTTGGCATCTCTGGAGTGCCAACACTTGGAGATCTACCTGATATGTCAGGATGGCAATAGGATTCACACTGCTGATTCAGTTTTCTTCTAAATAAAAGCCAATTCAGTCAGGATCATATTTAAAAGGTCATTTTAGGTCATAAAGCGCCATATTTTCTTCCAAGACAACCTTTCACACAATGTCAGTCTTGTATTCTGTAGCTCAAAAGGATTAAAATTAGCTACTTCATGTAAGTGAAATCTCGGATATAGCTAACTAGATACAAATGTAAGAAAATATAAATGTGGAGCATCAAATTCTTCTCTAACCTTTGGCATTAGTATGATAAGAATACACACATTTATTTGGTATATTGAAACTTAACTGTCTGCAAAAGAAATATCAAAATTTAGTATAGACTTCCACAAGCAATTGTAAGCACATTATGAACTTCATAAGGGAATAAATAAAGATTACACAAAAGTTTTTTCTATCCCTGATTGTGTTCTAGGCACGCAACACAAGTGTCTTGTATCTAGAAGCCAACCTGTTATCCTAAAACAGTTATATCCCTTTCAAAACCAGCATTAGGCCAGACCAATTTTATTTCTTGTTTTACGGATTTTTGTCCTCAGAAAACCTAAAGGCAGGAGGGAAAAAATATAAAAATAAAATCACCAGTCAAAGTAATATTCCTTCTAAATATTAAAAGTATTTTACTTTTTAGTAATTTGTGAATGTATATGGGGCAAAAAACAATTAAAAGAACCCTTTTTCTTGTAAGTTTACATTTTTGGCCGATAAAAACATTAGGATTTTATTTTTTGAGCGGGGAAAATTAATTTTTAATTATTTTTTTATTATTCTTGAAAAAATCTGTAAAACAAGAAATAAAATTGGTCTGGCCTTAGTAATGAATATATGTAAAATTAATGAGCATGTACATTCTCTATGTTTAGTTGAAAATATATATCTATACATTTGCATTGCTTCTTATTGTTTGCACTTCTACATCCATATATATTTTCAGTAAATCTAAAACAATGATTTATATGAAGAATGAAATATTCCTCCAAAGTCATTAGTTGCACAAAGGTATTACACATAACACAAAGACAAACCAGGATTGTTCCTACTCATCAAAGACACAATACAAAATGGCATAATATCACAAAACCTAATACATTTATCCAATGCTGCAGGAGACGTTCTGTCTCCAGGTTAGCACATTGTTTACACAAAAGAGAAGAGGCCACATCCCCAACTACATATTCCAATGTCACTGCCAGAGCACAGTGTTTCTTGTCTAATGGTTTGTCTAATCATTAAAGATTTACATACATAGAAAGCAACAAGAAAGAATTGTGATAAAACAGACCACTAAAGCAGTATAAACAAATGTAAAATAACAATCTGTCCATTTCTTACAAATGTTTTTCCTAGTGCTCTTGTTCAAATATGTATTTTCAGAACTTGTACATGGAGCTTTTTAATCACTGTCCTCATAGTCGAAACACATTGAATAAATGTCCTGAATTTTCAGTATGGCTTTCATAATTTTCAAATTCAATCTCACTCCTGCATATTGGAATATTGGCCTTGAACATGCCTTTAAATTCCATAAACATGTAAGCCCCAGTCTTACATTCAAATAGTAGCAAAGTCCATACATTCATGTACTTTACTTACACCTTGAAACTTGTAAAAAAGAATATCTGAATTGTGCACTGCAAATAACCATCTTTGTATTATAGACTTCAAATAGAAGAATTATACATACAATTTTCAGTGGGCTAACGGAGTCCAGTTAGTGTCAGTACTGTTTCTGTTTTAATGTCTTACTTTGAAATATCCCAGCTATATGACAGTAGACAGTCAACAATCAAGTCTGGGCAAGACAAACCAGTGGTTGATATTGTGAGCAATGATCCAGGTACGATGACACATAATCAGCCCAGTCAATGAGCATGACCTTCCAATCCATCTGGTTACCTTCCATGATTAGCATCTGTTGATGGGTATCAATTCTAACCTGGAATCAGTTGTACTGACTGACTGAGTTTGGTTTTACGCCGCTTTTAGCAATATTCCAGCAACATCACGGCAGGGGACACCAGAAATGGGCTTCACACATTGTACCCATGTGGGGATTCGAACCCGGGTCTTCGGCGTGACAAGCCAACGCTTTAACCATTAGGCTACCCCACCGCCCCCGGAATCAGTTGTAAGATATAGTGAACAAACATATGTTCATTCAGTAACCGACACCCACAGATGTGTTAGAACCTGCAAACACAATTGTGAAATCGGACATTCCACGATGAGCACTACATAACTACATAGCATGTTCTGATACTAATACCTACAAAATGGGAAGCTACTCCAGTTCACATACTATGGAGTTATGTCCCTTGAATTAACTGTGCAGAACAGAACTGGCAACTAAATTTTCAAGCAAGCAAAAGTGACCTGCGAATAAATATCAACAAATACAATAAACAACAAATATAAAAGCACCATTGTCAATCATCACAGAACTACAAACACTGTTTAAAGCTACAGTGCTAAAAGTATTTCACTCTTAAAAACATTTGGAATAAAACGCTATCTATCATGTCTACAACTCTTGATGTCATGCTCTATATATTTTGGATGAATGACCCCATAGCATTTTCAAAACATAAAAAAATAGGTATAAATTGGCCCAGATTTATGTCAAATTTATATATCTGAACTCACACAATATTTTAGCTTACAAATTATGTTTGGTTTAACTTGGACCTGAACATTAAATCTTTTCACTCTATAGGACATAAAATTAAATTAGTCATAGGGATAGAAAGCCAGCAAGTATACAACTGTTTACCTCTTTGTATACACACAAATAATTGATATCTGATGATAAAACAATCATTAAATTGTTACAACAGTATAGTGTGCATGAACACGTAAACTTGACTTCAGTCTTTGCAAATTTCCACAAGCATTTAAAAAACAGATACATGTATAAGAGCTTGACTCATTTGTTCTTTTCACCATTCCTCCTTGAGTCAGATGACTTTGGCTATTTGGGCTCATGTTTACTTAATCACAGCATCTTTCACCACTTATTTTCTTCTTAATCTTAAAGAAAACCCTGAAGGTGGAAATGCTGCAACTATTGCAACCTGTTGTGCTGATAGTTGTGTACACAGTGGTACTCAAGGGCATCTTTGTGCGGGATTGTGTTGGTCAGTGTTCATATAAGCTTGAACCATCTACACATAGTAACATTATCATGGAATCACAGAATCATAAGTATGCTCTATGTGTAAACTGTACAGTGAAAATAAAGACTAAAAGATATTTGACAGTCTTTGTTGACTAATACATTAGTCAACAAAGACTGTGATTGACCCTTTGGACAAAATTTGACCCTTTGGACAAAAGCTTATTTGGCTTCAGGGTATTTGGCTGTCTTTAATTGTTGTGTGTGTAGTACGAGATGAAACAGGAGTCTTTCCTTGCTTACAATGCCTGTGTCAGATATATTTCATTTTGACTGAAAGACCCTCCATATCTTTCTCATAAATTTGTACCTGAATTCCTAATACCAGTTCAGTTAATGTCACAAATATTGATACTGTGATATTGATACTTTAGGCACTGATTTATGCTCAGAGCACATCAGGAATATCACACATTTCTAATTGGTAGGTAGGATAGTTTTAGTACAGTGATCAATCCTTGATACAAGTTCTTGAAAGCAACATTACAAAAATCTAAATGATATAAATAATTTATGATGACTAATATATACCTATTTGTTACCTCCTTCTCATGTTATAACATGTATTTATCACCCTGTGGATTCATTAAAACCACATACATCTTCTGTCAATGCTAGTCTTATAGGCAATCTGGCCAAACTGCCACTGTAGACATCCTGCTGTTCAAAGCTTACATTGAGAATACCTTTGAAGCACTACAAGACTGGGAAACAAATAATACTGAGGTCAAATTATCAATAGAACACTAGATACGTACAGAGTACAGTCATCAGATCTATATGTATATACACATATATATTTACACAAGAAATGTACAGGCAAAGTACAGCTCTGGTTGATACAAAAACAGTTTTTGAAAATGATGAAAGAACTGAACACTCCCATCAGCGTGAATACCCAACCAATTACAAGTCAGGATGTTTAATGTCTCTTCTAAACAAGCTATAAGCCCCAACTAACATCAAATTCATGGTCTCACCTATTCACACAAAATGGCCCAGCACTGACAATGTTAACTTTGTATCGTAATTTCAATGACATATCCCTTTCCCAAATTTCTAGAAACTCTCCTGAACATTCAAATCTTTGAGAATTCTATTATTTGAGCTTGCTACTTGACAACCATACATGAATAATGTTTCTATGGAACATCAGTGCATTCAAACTGTAAAAGACTTACAACACAAGTCAAACTGAAGCATCAGGCCATAATACATTATTAAATTTTCATCCCAGTAATGTTACTTTTAAACATCAAACCTCACCTGATTTTCATGTCACAATAAAAATAAGCATTCTCTTCCTCAACTGGATTACCAAATAATGAAATATACCCTCAACACTGTCCACAAAAGCCCTCGTTCTTCATATAAATCAAATCAGTCAATGTATACAATTTGAGACAATTGTTCGTAAAAATTAAAATCCCGCCTTACAATATTGAATGTTTTTGATGACAATCCTAGTTAAATTATTCTGACCTTGCAAATATATTTGACCTATTCTTCACTGCACATGTAATTCTATGTGAGAAGTAATCAGAAGTATTAGTATTTACTATACACAGCACGCACACTTAGTCTAAAGGTATGGAATGTACAGGGCTCACATCACTCAGTGTAGAACGATCAAACATAAGTAACAAACTTAATAGAAAACTCATTTTGTTATTAGGTTGAAATGCAAAGTTGGCCTAAAAGCAACAACAGATTGAAAGTTTGACAGGTTTTGACATAAACTTCTTCGACTTTTCATATTCCAGGCTTGACAAGAAATCACTTAAACACAAAATGATCTCAGTCCAATTCGTGACACAGGTCTACACAAAAACAACCTGATAAGACAGAAAATGTGTCAATGTATGAAAAACATGAGACTGCCGAAACATACCTCAAGACCACACACACTCAAATATGGCATTGCTCAATACAGACCAAGTTCACAAACTGGTCGATATGTCCAACATGAGAAGCCTTAGCACCCCTGAAGATAAACAGCATCAGTGACATGTATCCTCTTACTTGGTCTAACAACAGAAGCAGACAAAGAACAGTGTATGAACTGATACGTATATTCAGCTTCTTGGACTGGATTGTGTGCAGATTTGACTACACAGGTTTCTGTATAATTTGGATACATGCTATTTTCAGATAATCTGTACATTGTCACATGACCATAACTGGCAGCCTTGTTCTGTAGACAGATAATGACCCTCCTTGTAATCTGCACATTTCATCAAAAAATTCCATACAGACTTCTGAAATATTAATCATGATCAAGTAGATAATGAATTTTACAAATTTTATCCCTTATACACTTCTCAGATTTGTTCCTTTGTAAGTCGTTTTACAGTAGGTGAGATATAAACTTAACAGTGGGTCATTCTTGAACATCAGTGAAACCTGAATAACCACAGTCCCAGGACTTTCAAACAATGATAAATCTTCCTTCCTTCCACACACAAAGAAGCTGCAGGCCATGTTTTTCAAAAGTCATATCCACGACTAAAAACAAAGATTTGATCTTGAACAATGATGAACAAAGTAAAAATTATAGAATTACAAAGAAGGGTCTCCATAATACAGTTTGAAAACAACAAATTCAAAAACATTTTCATCATAATCACATCGAAGAAAATAGTCGAAACTGTGCCCAATGTAAAGCACACTTGTGAGAGATCATAACAGTTGAACACATGTAACATTTTACATGCCATACAAAACAGATACGTTCACCCAAAAAACGACAACAGACCACAGATCATGGCCTCAATTTCAAGTGTTGAAATATCTTAACAAGGAAAACCACCAAGCTATAGACCCTGATCTGAGTCATAGTTGAAATCTTTGTGCAAAGTCATTCGAGGTCATATTTGTTCACTTCATTCACCCTAAACTTCAGACTCGACATTAGATGCTTCAAAGTGCCATGTGCCATCAACCTTAAACAAAGTGACTAGAGCAAAACAAATCATACACTGTCATGGTTACCACTACTCTTAGTTTACAATGACCATGCAAAATCATTTCTTTGAATTATTTTGGCAGTATATACAAACATGCTGTCTTTAAGCAACACTGGTGCCTCAAAACAAGTCGGTGCTATTTCCAAAGAAAAATGCAAGTTGTATACTGCTCAGCATAAACAAAATATAATCTGATGTCAAAGTTGAAACAAGAAATTCTACATACATAAATACAATATACAGTAAGACTGAAGTACAGAATAAACTTGGTTCTAGCCAATGTCTCCATTGGCTAAACAGACATGCACTAGTGGAGAATGGTCTGATATGAATAGTTCTGCAAGCCTTGGCGTATTTACATATCTTTATAAGAGAAATATTTCATTTACGAGTGTATATTTGAATTATATTTATTACAATTGCTAAGTGCACTAAATGCACCTACTTTATCAAGTGAACATATTCATATCAGATGAATCCATTTTCAACAGCCAGTTTGAGTTTCTCCTTTTGTTCCCCTGCTGATAACAGGAAACTAATTTCAAACATTAGAAAACATCCACCATAAAATAATTCTCAAACCATCATGGCAAAGTAGGATCCTCTTTCTACACTTACAAATTAAGAAACTGCACGCACAAATTTCTCAAAACTCTCTGTCTGAGAATCAGTGGTTGTTAAACATGACAAGTTTGTTTCTGGTAACATATTACAAAAGTAGGAATACCCAAAAACTGAACTTGGAAAAATATATAAGGCAGGAAATTGAAAACCGAAAAAGGCAAATATTACACCAGTTCTCAGAATAATTAATCATTACACAGTAGTGGTGTTCCGATTAATTGAAATAATCGAAGATTGATCGCAGTGACCAAACTACCAAGCACTCGATCACATTTTCTCATAATCGAACATAAACGATTTTGGAACTATTGTTTTAGTCTTTCAAATACTTGACAATGAAACATATCGTTGAAGTTGTCAGGGCATGAAAACGTGTTTAATTCTTAGAAAACTCACTTCACTAACTGAAACTCCATGACTGAATATTTCTTGAAGATTCCGGGGAAGTTTATGTTCATGATATATTAGTCATCACTTTAAAGTAGCAAGTTGCATCATGTTATACATATCTGCAATAACAACCTGGATAGGAAAATCTGAAAAATGACGCTAACCAATTTTTTTCGATGATTGTTCGTTGGTAATGAAACAATCAGCAATTGTGAGATTTCAACCAATTCCCAACACTATTACACAGAAATAAGAGCTAGCATGTAAGCATTATCACCTATTCCTGCAACAGTATTCAAAATAATTATCCAAATCAACAACTGATTCTTTCAAACAGCAAAAGCTAAGACATCAGTCAGCCATGATGTACACTGAGTGAGTGGAAAGTGTGCGTGCCTTCAATCAATATCCAGTCTTCAAAACTGTTGTTGTAAACTGTTCCAGACAGACTTGAGTCCTTGACTTCCAACAATACTAAACTCGACTCTTGAGCTCCACAGACATCAATAGCTTCGAGCATATTTCATTGTCCATTCTTTTGCCGTCTTGTTATACTTTTTTCGGTCAACTTTATAAACCTTCGCCACTTCAGGAACCAAGGGGTCATCAGCGTTAGGGTCAGTCAGCAGGGATATGATGGATAATAAAACTGAAGAAAAAAAACACACAAAGACATGACAATAAGAAGAGATACTCTTGTCAGTTTTGTGTAGAGGGTCTGGAATAGCATAGCACCATACTGATGGCAATTAGCTAGTGAACTTCTTTGAGTGGCTTTTTTAGAAGTTGGAGAGTCAGATAAGGACAAACTTTATGGATGAATGACTTCTCTGGATATAACTGCTTGACAACGATACAAGAATCTGTATCAAACCGTTGCATCACCTGAATAAAAAGTTGTTCATCCATAAAGTTTGTGCTAGTGGATCATAAGCTGGTGAATTAGGCTTTGTACAATTGTAAATTTATAATAAATTGTATATTTATATACTTATCCTATCTCACGGTATGCACCTCTCTTCTTCTTCTACGACCATGTGTGGAAACGTGCTGTAGGCTAAGTTGAATCAAATCTTACTGGCCTCTGACCCGCCCTGACCTCTGCCCCCACTCCGACATCAGCACCTGTCAATCATCTCCGTAAGCGTGGAGCTCACTCAGATGATCATGTGACTACCTGTGCCTGTCATTCTCGTCTTGGAGCTTCCAGTAATCTGTGATGTGGGTGGGGTCGGGTGGGTATCCATTGCGTGAGATAGGATAAGTATATAAATATACAATTTATTATAAAATTTACAAATTTTTAAACTTATCATATCTCACGGTATGCACAATTCCACTGTTGGTAGGAGGGCCGAAGATTACCCCGTCAATACGTACAACCGGGAAGACGCATAACCCCAAGGAGGCCAGGAGAAAGCACCAACTCCCGATATGCAGACTCCAAACTTGAGATGGGTTTCTTGTAACCCCTTGGCTTACACAGCACAAAAACTCTAGGGAGTGGGCGCTCCCGATTTATGTGGTTTTCAGCCGCAACTTTTGACAAGCAGTTTGGCAAGTAGGCCCCGCCGCCCCGCGATTTATCAGGTGACACCAGTGAATTAAAGTCGAAGACCTTAATCTGGCCAGTCCCTGCTTCGAAACTACCCCCCACAGACACACGCTGGAAGGCAGTGAAAGAGGGAATAGCTCGGTTGCTCAACTAGTTTAACGTTCAGTACCAATCTCCCTAACTTACCAAGGTGAGAAAGGACTTAGGAGCAGAACACTTCGAAAACCATGTAGGTAATTGGAAATCAACACTTTACTGACGTAATTGCTCGGAGAGTAGAGGTCAGTAAGCGGAGTGTCGATCATCTCTGCATGTAGCACAAGACTGGCCTCACAGTCTATTAAGTCATAACTTATGACAGTGCAGACACGCCCTATTCCCATAGGTGAGAATAATCTAATCCCAATGGAAAAAAGTACCAAGACATGGATAACATCGATATCGTTTATTATGTACAGAGCAACACCGACCAAAGAAGGATTGCTTTTTTATCTGCGAACACCGACCGATGACAATTGCTGCGCCAGGACCAAGGGGCCGAATTGATGTAGACCTTCCACGTCTGTAACCGATAGGTCCCTCAGGTAGTGTGAAGCAAACACCGTATCGGATCTCCAAAAACAGCCCTCCATGATGGACTGCAGGGAACAATTTCTATGAAGAGCCATGGTGGAGGCAAGAGTTCAAGTCTCATGAGGCTTCGCTGTCGACGGTGGAGGTAGGTCAGCAAAGGCATTAGCACACAGGATCGTAGTTCACATCTAAAACGCCAAGGTAGTACGGAGACTTCCGAGGTGGAGGCAGTTGACAATGGAATGAACAATCTCTTACGCAGTCTTGGCGAGAAAATCCCATCGCAAACCAAGGAAAACTCTCGCATGTCTAGACCTATCAAACCGCACCCGAGAACTTCCGAGATTGGTCAGTCAGTTTGTAAGACCGGAGGAGAGATTGGAGTTCAGGGACAGTGGACACCTTCTCACCTGAGACCGCTGCAATAACGGTGTTAAGAGCAGCCAGGTAGGTAGATAGTGTGGAACCTTTGAGTTTTCTGGAGGTTCGTAGATGTTGAAGGTACTCTGCCACCATCTGCGGGGAGGCCGTAGTGGGGGATGAGAGGCCCTTCTTCCTGCAATACGCTTCAAAATTCTTCCATTTGTCATCATAGAATGACCTCGTAGAAGTATGATCGCTGTACAAATGGCAGTAGCCACCCGTTTAGAATAGCCCTTCGCCGTTAACGACCGATGTAGATGCGCCAAGCGTGCAGATAGAGCATCAACGGGGACCAATGTAGCTGGTCGGAGTGCGGATGTATCAGGAGATCGGGTTGAACTGGAAGTGGTACGGGATCTGGTTCGGCTAGGTCTTGAAGGTTTACGAACCAACTTCTGGCCGGCCAATAGGGCGCGACCAAAAGCAGAGTCATCCTCTGAGTTGCGCGCAGTTTCACTAATATGCGAGGAAGAAGGGCCACTAGCGGAAACGCGTAAGCGTTCAGGTCCTCCCACGGAATGGCTAGAGCATCGAGGTCCCAAGCCAGAGGGTCCGGAATCGGTGACACAAACCGAGGCAGCTGATGGTTGAATCGAGGGCGAAGAGATCTACTGTCGGAGTCGTCAACAGAAGACAAAGGGTCTGGAACACCTGAGGATGTAATCTCCATTCCGTTGGAGAGGGATGACTCGGCCGGGACAGAGAATCTGCGATGACATTCTTCACCCCGGAATGTGGTTGGCTCAGACTAAGATGTTGAGAGAGTCCACCAGATCGAAGAACTGTTGGGTCCACTGCAGCAGTTGAGTAGACCCCGTGGACCCCATCCTGTTGATATGCCAAACCACCGCTGCGTTGTCCGATCGGATCATGAGGGAAGTTGCTCGTAGGACATCCTGCCAGAGACTGATTGCAAGAATCACCGCCCTGAACTCCAGAACGTTGATGTGACAGGCGCTATCGACGAGAGACCACAGCCCTGCCACTTGTTGATTGAGAAGATGAGCTCCCCACCCGTGTTCAGACGCGTCCACATACAGGTGGTGAGACGGAACAAACAGCCCTAAACAAATTCCGTCGCAAACATTCAATTCTTCCATCCACCACAGAAGAATGGGATGGAGCTCAATAGGTAGAGTGATCAAGGCAACGGGATCTCCCACTCTGATGTAAGGCGCTAGAAAGAACTGCAAGGGACGAAGTTGTAGTTGACCCCTGAGGGTCAACACCTGAGCCGACATCAAGAGGCCCAGGAGCTCCTGCCACTGACGAAGCATCCTGGGGTGCGCCAGTGCCAGAGAGACCAATCGCTGTATCTTGCAGAAACGATCCCTCGGGACAAAGAGTTTGTTGACCTCTGTGTCGAACACTGCTCCAATGAATTGAAGATGGCGCATAGGGACTTGTTCCGATTTCTGCAGATTGATTAACCAGCCTAATTGGCGAAGAAGCTGTATCGCAAACTGCATGTGACGAAGCAGAAGGGCATGCTTGGTCTGCGCCTGAATGCAGTCGTCAATGTAAGCCTCGAACACTATTCCCTTGCGGTGAAGGAAACTGGTGATAGGCTTCGTTAACCGTGTAAACAGCCACGGGGCCGAAGAAATTCCAAACGGGAGGACACGCCACTGATAGTGGGTGCCCTCGAAGACAAACCGAAGGAACTTGCGATGAGCAGGGAAGATCGGGATGTGCAGGTACGCATCCTGCAGATCCAAACTGACCATGTAGTCTCCCGGCTTGATAATGGTCTTGAGAAGTGCCACCAATACCATGCGAAAATGGGGCGGAGGCTGCAGAAACCTCTCGTTGAATACCTTCATGTTGAAGATTAACCTCAGTTTGTCCGAATCCTTCTTAGGGACCAGAAAGATTGGAGAATAGAACCCCGGGACGGTCGGAGCCTGACCCAGGGATTCAATCGCAAGTTTCTTGAGTAAGGTGTCTATTGTGGATCGAAGAACAGCCGTCTGCTGAGCGGGATACGTTCTGCGATCCGGAAGTAAAGTGAGAGGAGGATCCCCGATGATTGGCAGCTGAAACCCTGTGGGCCTATAAAGCGGTGATGGATCAAAACTGAACTCATATACACCAAAACAGAACAAAAACCACCAAAACTGCAACAATATCCTCTAAAACCGGAAAATACATCTGTAATGGAAGACAAATCGAAATGGAAACAAAACTGATCCAGCTACAAGAGAGCCGGCCACAAAGCGGCGGCAGTCATAGCATCCCTCAAACAGCATACAAATCGTCAAAGATGGCGGCGAGGGGAGACGAATAGGCTTTGGTACATAATTGTTTTTCATCACTATGAGTCTAATCTTGAATATTTGATATCAGGATGTAGTGCATAAACCCCCTATTGTAGTAAGCTTCAAACCTATGTCCATACTTCTCAGTGTCAGGCTTGCAATTCTACACAATGTGGTCCCTCGTTCGACCAAATAGGATTTCTTGTCAACATGCCGTGGTCCTGTTTCTCTTCAGTTTGGTAAATAAAGTGTTCATAGCGTCACATTCAACAAACTTTATTTTAGTGATTTAAAAAGTTTACAAAAACTTTGTTCATTTTCCGTGAATTGCAAATGCCCCCGGCGACATTCGAAAAGAAGTGAGCCAACTGATCCAGAATGGTCTGAAATTGCTCTTGCAATAAGACAATAGCCGCTCAAATATACGCTTGTTGATGGGACGTAGCATGTGCAACCGACATAGCCACCACTTCGGTAGTCGTCAACACCATGTTGAGTGGCACCATAATCTTCCTTATGACACCATCCAGATGCAAAAGCTCATGATCCTCCACCAGGAACGGTGAGTAGGCTTTCTGTTTAGTTCCCAGCAACGTAATATCATCATCCACTGGAGGGGAGACGATCAGCGTAGAAAACCATGCACATGAGCAGATGCCAAATTGAAGCGAGGAGCCACGAACCCATCCTTAACCTTCCTCAGGTTACCAAAAGCCTCATCCATAGATGCTGCCAATTGGGTAATACACAGTCAAGGCGGGAACGTGATGGAACAAAAATCACCTGGCTTCATATCAAAACAGGATAATAAATCCGCCGACAAACTACTACGCTGTAAACGGAGGCTATCGGCAATCCAGATGAGTAGTTGAGCTGTGTCAACAGCATCCACTCTACCATCCGACAGTGCCGTACCATCAGAAGAAGGTGGAACTGGATTGGTCGAAGGACCCGATGACTGAACAGCAGCGGAAGTTGCTGGCGCCTGATGCTGCTACTACCGCTAGCACAATGGCGTCAAAATCCACAGGTTGAGAAGTCGAAACCTCCGACACCGGATTCCAGTAAAATAGGTCTCACCACCGATCCCGTTGTAGGAGGAACCGACGAAACAGACACCAGACACTAAGGGATGACGAGGCACCTCACTGAGAGCAGACGGACATCCAGCTGAGGCAACGATGAACCCGTAGGGTCCCTGGCATTGGAAGCAAAAGCTGAGCTGAGTGGACCCAGCGCCAAATTTGAGGTGAGCGCTGAACCCTGAGGAAGTGTCGAACCAAATGCCCCATGAGTCAACCTTGAAGCCAGTGAACTATGAGTAAGCACCGAACCACGAACCCCGTGAGTAAGCGCCAAACCAGGAGCCCCAGGAGCAAGCGTCAATCCGGGAATACTGTGAGTAAGCGCCGAACCGGGAGCACCGGGATTAAAACTGAGCCATGAATAAAGCGCCGAACCGGAAACACCAGGAGCAAGCACCGAACCAAAGCCACCATGAGTAAGCGCCGAACTGGGAGCACCGGGAGGAAGCTCCGAACCAAGAACACCAGGAGTAAGCGCCGAACCAGAGGCAAACAAGAGCGCCGAACTGAATGACATCATGGGATTGGTAACAAGCGGCGCTCTACCAACAGGTAACTGTCCTGATGTAAGCGGTGCTGGAGCAGCAAACGACGCACTAGAATAATGTGGTGGTCCATAACCCAACGGTACATGATAAGGGATAGATGTGGAAAAAGGCACTCTAGGAATCATTGACACACCTGTCAACCCCACCGGAGGATGAGAGAGCGCTGCACCGAAACCATCCACTGCACCCGAAGCAATTGACACATTCGACACAAGCCCCGAATGGGAAACAGGCGTAGAATCAACCACCGAAGTGGAAAGCGCCGCACTGCAAGGAAGCGTCACTTGAGATGTAATGCTAGTAATCACACCAAGCGCCGCACGAGAAACCCCCACCTCAGGAACAGAAGTGCACTGAGGAATAGGTATCACCGAAGAGGGACGGGTTTGAAGAGAAGATGTAGACAACACGACAACCCTAGGTGGTGAAGAGTCTTCTAAAGTGATGGGGCTAGACGCATGCGGCTGGAAAAGTTGACGTAAATTTTCACTGAGGTAAGAATCCGACGCCTCCCCTAGGAAATCTTCAGCAGGCGACGGGGACTTCGAACGTCGGACTGCAGTTTTCTTACGGCGTTCTGTCTTAGAACGTTTAGACGCAGAAGGACCCTCAGATGGTTGACGATGATCCCTGTCTGACACGCGTCTACAAGCTACCCGGCGATATTCAGAAAAGCATCATCGTTGAGGTCTGCACAAAAAGTGCAACGTTGAGACCACTCACAACGTCCTAAACAATCAACACATAAAGCATGTGGGTCTGCCACCGAGAAGTTGCTGTTGCATTAATCGCAATGGTTGCGCTTTTTAGCACTATTGCGATTCGATTTTCCCATTGTAGACACACAATCAAACTTTCTTAGAGACAAGCACACGTCCACACGCGACAAGAAAGAGAATGACAGGCACAGGTAGTCACATGATCATCTGAGCGAGCTGCACGCTTACGGAGATGATTGACTGGTGCTGATGTCGGAGTGGGGGCAGAGGTCAGGGCGGGTCAGAGGCCAGTAAGATTTGATTCAACTTAGCCTACAGCACGTTTCCACACATGGTCGTAGAAGAAGAAGAGAGGTGCATACCGTGAGATAGGATAAGTTTAAAAATTCAGTGTTTTTGTTCTGGTATAAATTTACCAGGTCCCGAGACAGACAATATATTAAAATATTAATACAATTCACTATTTTGGACTGACAGGGTTAATTGTTAATGCTACATAGCCTATTTTACCAATAAATTACTACCAATTACCAATAAGCATTGAAACACAGACAACATTCCAACAATATCCTGGAGGCTACAGAAATGGGCTTCGCTTTTGATACAAATATGTTGATTGAGTGTTATTTAACGCAGCATGAATCTATACAATTGGGACACTAAGACACGTGTCAACCCAGGCAGTGAGTCTGACCACCCGATCCCATTAGCTGCCTCTTACGACAAGCATGGGTTGAAGAAGACCAATTCTAACATGGATCTTCACGGGTCAGATACAAGTATGTGAGAGAGGAAGAGACTGATACAAAAATCTAACACATGTTTTAATCCAACACTGGCACATATATCTGAAGAGTCAATCAAAACTGCTCAGGATCAACAAAACAGAAAAATTATATTGAACCAATAACAGATGAGTGGATCTGTTAACCAGGTAACCAAGTTACTGAACCTGACCACACCATCCTCAGGATCATACTTTGGCTCTTACAGCAAGCATGGATACATGGAATCTCTTCTTTCACTGATTCATCATCTTCAAACTTAACAGTAAAGAGGATTCTATGTTAATGAGTCAGAGACACAGTGTGTATGCCAGACGGCCTACATCTCTTGTAAGCAAGACAGGTGCGCGCTCTGTGAAGTGCTAGAACCGAATTAATTCAATCATAATAAGTACCTTTTGATACTGTTAGAGCTGGAGACCACTTTGACCTGAGTATATCTAGACAGATACTTCCGTTACTGTTTATATTAGGATGGTAGATTTTCGTTAAAAACGCAAGCTGAAAAAGAGAATGAATTATAAGTGAATACCTTCATTCTTATATTATTTTATACTGATTCAAAATATTCTGCATTTAAACGCAGGGTTTTACAGGACAGGTGAATCCTGTGTATTGGCCGCAGAAATTTGATGAAGTACAGTCATCCCTCGCAATAACGCTCTTCGCGATACTGCGGATTCGGTTAAACCGCGGGGTAATCCGTGGCTCCCATAAAAAAAAGTTGCCCAGTGATCACACATATTCACGTCATCGAAAATAGCACATCAACAAATCCGCTCTTGAGCTCTGGTTAATCACGTTATAAAGTAGTGAAATTCAGGGCGGATTGCAATTAACAGTGTTTATCGTACATATCCATGTTTTTTCAGATGCTTAAAACATGCAGGGTCTTTTTCAATAATAATTGATGAACAGCGAAACATGTCGATTATCAGCCGAGTACTTACAACTTCAATCCCATTTTCATTCATTAAAACTGTCTACAATAACAACGGAGAAACCGTGAGTGAAATGGCATTACCTCATTCCATACATCACCCGCTTACCACATTCGTGAGGGTCCGTTTTTCGCGCCTACCGCGATAACACCAATTTCACATTTTTCTCAGCAATCACGAACAGATTACAGCCTTGTCATCCATTGACCCCAAGACCCGCGTTATTGACTTATTGAAGTCATATTTGACAATTAATTGCCAACATTTTTTTTTTACAATCAAAGTGGCACGTACCGCGGGAAGTCAGCGGTGACTTGTCAAACTATCTCCTACGTAAAATGTATCCAGCCAGGTATCCCAAAGTGCTTAGCAATGCTTATTATTATGTTAAATATGTTCGTAGAAAACATGCATTATACTTATACGATAGCAATATATAAGATCTCTGTTAGAATAACTGCTTGACATATCAATTATTCTGATAATGGAATAGAAATTCTTCGATGTTATATTTTCGGATCGTTATAACGGAATCACCGGTACATTGGATCAAAACATCGATGTGTGCCCAGCTGATTGCTATTTCCGGCTTAGTTGAATAACAGGTAGCATGACAGGAACAACAATTGAATTATCATGTCTTGTGATGTTTGATTGCAAGTTTCATGTACATACATCTATTTTTGATTTACACAGTTTGGTTTTTTTTTTCACCTCCAACAATACGATATAGTTTTGACTGGGCACAATACACGAAATAGCAGTTTTGTTATGTCCATGGAAAATACGATTTTACTTGGCCTTTGTTCCGCGTTATGTAATCGTTACTTATAACGCTGGTGTCTAATAACGGGGTCATCCATGGACTCCCAAGACCCGCGTTATGGCGAGGGATGCCTGTACCCCCAAATTAAAATCCTGTGGGTCCTTGTGGACACAATATATTTTGAGAGAAAACATTGAAGGCTCGAAACAGCAATTGTTATGCCAAAATCATAATGGCTGGCACACCTGCAATCTGTATCAGAAGCTATGAACTATTTACCCCGATGATCACCATCGGTACTTGGCATGATGCTCACATGCACATGTTACTACAGTGATTACCTTAGGAGGCTTAAAGGGGTAGTCTGTTGGAAACTGGATCGAGAGACTGAACACACCACCATCATAAGGACTTTCCTCCTACAACCAAGATGTATGTACATGAATGTCAGACAATTATAGCAGGGCCTTCACATTTGCAAGGAAACATTTTCATACTAATGAAAAGCTGGCTCGAAAATAGAAGCAAATATACAGAATTCAACATGTTTAAGTGAGTTGAAATTACCTTTCTTCTCTCTTGATTTCTTTGAGATGTTGATAATGGTGATTCAACACCTTTTTGTAAGTCAAAGTGACAAAAACAAGTCTTACTTAACATCATTTGTGTAAGCATCAGTTGTACGTGTTCCACACCGACTAAAAGTAAGAAGTGGTACAAGCTCAAGACATAGATTATCAACTTACTGGACCCTGTATAACTGCCTGCCAGCGATATACTGAAACAGTAAAATAACATTACATTACATGATACAATTCACGATAGCCAGTGACATCACAGGGGTTCAAATTGTTTTTAAAAAGCCACTTGTCACAGGGCAAGTGACTTTAAGAAAGTAACTTGTCCTGACTAATTTTCAACTTGCCCTGATTTTATGACATAATTATGATGATGTAATTATGAAAGAAGAAATCAACATGGTATTTGATGTTAATGTTTACTGGACTATTTATTGAAAAGTGATAAATAGCAAAGAAAGATAACTCTACTTTATTATCATTGCGAAATTTAAAAGCTACTTTTTGAGCAGATATGAAATTAAATCCAAGTTTATTTGCAGTTTCAAACCATAAGCGGAAATTATCTAGTAGCCCACGGACAAGTAAGATACCATTATTTGATTGCCCGAAATGAAAACTGACTTGTCCCGGGCATCAGGCGATGGGATTTTTGAACCCCTGTATCATATTAACGAAACAAATACCACACATTAAACAACATACTGTAAAACGGAAAATGGTTGACAACATGATGAGAAATAATGGTGTCCAGTGTTACACACATAGCCAGGGCATAGTACAGTGCACCCTGGTTTTTATGCCACCCTGGATATAGTGCCATGTTTTTGCCAGAATGGATTTCCTGCCTATATAATACCCTGGTTATAATGCCAAACTGGACATAATGCCATGTGCCAATGGTTTTTGGAACAAAAGAAATGTGCATTCAGCATGTTCAGTATTTACAGATTTATAGAAAACAACATATAAAGTGATTACCAAGGATTTTAAATGACATTTATTTGACCAGTTCACAACACCATTTCTTTGCACTACTTACAGGATTATCATATTTCATATAAGGACCAATGAGATTAGTAACTGGGGGACCTCTAGATTCATAGTTCTGTACGTAAAAACCATGCTCACAAAACTTTACAGATTTACAGCATTCACATGACCAATAGTGATGCAATCTGGAAGTTGGTACAAAAACTCACAATCAGTTCCATCTTCTGCTCCAGCTGAACAACCAGCTGGGGGGTCTTTCTCAAAATCTAGGAGTTCCTGCAATTGTGAAGAAAAGGATTTTGATGTTGTAGAAGGCATAAAATCTTATACTATTTTTGTTCTTCAAACAGTTACATTTATCCAGGAGGGTCTGACAGATGATCATGCCAGGTTTAGAAATTAATTTTTTTGTTTTCAGTAGACATCCCGGAAATGAGATGTACCCATCAATAAAATTGTTGTAATACATAAGAAAATAATCAATATCCCAAAACAATGTACATAATGTTAACATACTGAACCAAAGTCTCACACTGTGGTGATGTATTTCACAATTATTACATGCACATGAACAGTCACATGACGTCTCCAGGAATGTTTGTCACTGGTGCTGTGAGTGTGATCAAAAGATTCAAATAGATCATCCTGTGAACATATATACATCTACATAAAGCTGGCTAAAATGATCGGAAATTGGAATGATTGTCAACAGGAGCTAGCGAGTTTGGTTTTTACCGCTTTTAGCAATATTCCAGCAATATCACGGCGGTTGTCAACAGGAAAACTTACTAATGATTATCAATTTGAAAATAATGTCATCAATAATCTTCTGTATTAACTATTGTGATAATTGTTACAATTTACACAGACAACACAGAAAATTAGGTCTTTATTCATGGGCTGATTCTAAATTATGTTCAGGACAATGTTTGTTTAGTAATATAAGCCAAAATATGTTCCAACTTACCAATGATGTGAAATGTTGATTTTTTTCGGATTGTTTTTGCGTTTTTGCACAAAGTTACTTCTCTGATATTTATCGATAATTTATATATTCTAATGAACAGCTCATAAATTTATCGTTAAACTATTGACATTCAGTTAACGATTATCCATCACTATGATCTATGTTAATAGGCAGTCCTACATCTACATAGATCAATTTCACATCCACCATCATGACATTCTAACCACACAGAACACATTACTTGGTAAAAGATCAATACAGCCACTTAGCAGAGGCAACAATCTGACCCAGCAATGCTGCAAAAAATATCATCATTATGAAGTCTTTCAGCATTACAAAGTAGGGATGGTAACTTATGTTCACGTTCCTGATACAGCTCTCCGTCCTACTATATCACTGCTATATTACGTTCAGGAAATGATAGTACATTTAAGGATTGATTTTATAATATCCAGGCTGCACCAGTAAAGGTAAACTATTGCTAGGGCAGGTAATTCTTATTGTCAGGTAGACTAACGCTTAGTCTCTCTCTCTCTCTGTTTTTTAAATTGAAAAGGAGCCACAGCGACATGGGAGATTAAGAACCTGAGAAAATCTAGACTTGCTTCATTTAGGGCTTTAGCATTGCAGGGAGGGCTTGGGAGCAGGGAAAATAATGTGGTTCAGGGACTGAAAGACAGACTAATTGTCAGGTTGCACCCAGTGCTGGTAACAGTTTTTATCTCAAGTGGATGGCAGCAGTATTGGTGGTGTAAATTTCAACATTAAATGACTCGTGTGTATCAGTAGAATCAATGACCGGAGGATAATCAACAATCGTGTGTTGTGAAATTTCAATTTCACATGTGCAACTCGCACACCTGGCTGTTCTACAAGCAAGTGGTCCCCTCGTAAGAAATAGCAAAAAGTGACAACAAAACAATTATCTTTTTAATTGGGTGTCCAAAATTATGAGACAAATCATCAGAGTTGGTCTATCAATTTCATGTGACTGTGCAAAATTTGGTTTTGTTGCATTTATTAGATTTTGTGTTAGTGAGCAATTCATCGGTCTCAAATGAAATCAAACGGACTGTACACAATCATGTAACATTTAAAAACAAGTCAGAGATCACTGTGAATACATCACTTGTAGTGGTGGACAAGCTGATTTTACCAAGCAGAAAATAAATGAAATTTATAAATGAAAATGTCAGTTAAAAAGCAACCATCAACCAAAACATTATTTCAGACATCGAGTAATGTGAACTTTTTGGGAGATAGTGAAATTGACCATGAATATCCCCCTCACTGTCAATAAACTATCATCTGCTGTCATTGCCAGCAACAAGATTGTTGACAACATGGTGCAGCCAATACTTTGATGACATCCTTATTAATTCACTGGGCTGCACCTGGTGCAGGTAGATAAATATACTGAAATTGTACCCTGTAGACACATCGACATAAGATGACAGCAGGGCTACTACTATTCACCGAAAGTATTGTTGCATTGAAAATATATACCTGTTTCTGCATCTGTAATATGCCTACCCATCAATTAAATAATGTCTGTACCGTTTTAAAAATTGACATAGTTATAATATTCAAGATATTTGCAATAACCCACCTTGTAGCTACTCAAGTTAACAGAGTTAGACATGACAACTAGTCTTGTAGTCTGAGACAAGTAAATATCCAGTGGGACTAAACAGTAACATATTTGCTGTATTAAGCACTTGGCTCCAACAATCACTCTCTGATCAGCCTCTGAACTAATCTGTAAATAGAGGCAACCCCTTCTCAAGAGTAAAAATTTGCATGAGAGTCCATGTTTCCTTACCTTTATTAAAAGTATATTTAACTGATATAAGTGCAGATGGGGCTTCATAATTGCCTTGAAGGAAGTATTAAAGTTTCACTGACGTTTAACAATTTTTCTTATTATCACTACATTTCTGTGTATGCTTCTAACAAGTGCCCGCTTTATCAATTTTCTTAGCTTCCAAGGTGTTTATTTGTCGAAAACAGTAGATGTTTTGTACCCAAATCTGGAGATTCAGCATTCTGTATTCTTGCATTTGGAAATGACTAATGTGTCTTCCCTTGGGCTAGCATTACCTTTACACTCCCCAACCACAATCAAAAATAAAAATGTTAAGCACGATAAAGCTGCCTGCATAAAACTGGTTTCACAAAAGCTTGTAGAAGAAAACCTCATTAAATCTGTCCAGAAAGGAGCATGGTGCATTTCAATCAAATAACAGTGCAGATTTAGCATTGTGCTAAGTATAGTACAATGTGTATCATGACTTGGTATTTTGATTAATGTCAACACGCAACACAGGTTTATGGTATCGCCAATATTGGACAGTATCAATGAATCTGCATTTCTAACCATGTTTACCTATTTACGTGTACAATGACATGAGTGATGTGAATCCTGTTTCATAGTGCCATTGCCAGTGATCATCCATGTTGTTTTCAGAGGTAAAAAAATATGGAACACACGTGAGCTGATATTATAATCATGAAAATGAAAGCAAGACTGCAATTGACCAGGAGCAGCGTAAAGTGCAAATTTGCTCCTTAGGGTTAGTCGTGTTAGGGTTAAGGCTGGTCACCCTGAACTCTGTCTTTAGCCATTAGCCATCTCCTTTCTCATAAGGCACCCTTTTACAATCTTCAGGATCAGGTACTCCTTTCTCATCAAACAGCTCTTCATAATCTCTAATGTTAGGTTATGTCTTTACAATCCCCAGAGATAGTTGAGTGCAACAGTATGGGTTAGCTTATGTCATATCTTATAAGTAATTCAACCATGTTTTTCAAAGAAACTCAGGGCCACTTTTGAAATATGGCTACCTTGGATACACATCAAGGTACTACTGCTGATCACCAGGTAAATGAGCACTGATTGGTAAGAGTTCCGCCCGTAACCCCCGCTTGAAATGTGTTCTGTTTATTATGATTTCAAGGGGTTAAGGTTTAGATTTAGCATTGTTAGGTTTAGGGTTAGGGTTTCTATAAATAAACATCTATTCTTACTATAAAATCTTAGGCATAGAATGATAAAAAAAAACATGGGGGTTATGGGCGGAAATCTTTCCCACTGATTATATGTGACCCTGCCTGCCATTCTGTGGTAATGTGTTGACTGATTAGATTGGATGATTAGATTAACTCATTATTCCGCCTTATTTTCAATCTGGTAACACTGCACTTATCAAAATTTGAAAAACTGCACAAAACATGATATATTCCTTAAATTACATATAAAAATATGATAGAAATCAATTGAATTATATGACCATAACTGGTAACATCACAATAAGGGTAACAGTCACCATGATTATATCGTTACTATTAGCATGAGTAGTGGAAGATGCTTTGTTGCCTTTTACTATTGTTGAATTTATGATTGAACATAGCATTGTCATTGATAAAGACAAACAAAAAATTCATGACACGTTAGATCAGAAATCGATAAACATTTAATATTCATAGTACAAATCTTTCACCTACAGGTCAAGTATATTCGATTTGAGTGGTGTTTCATATGTAAATATTGTCTGTCAGACTGTGTGAACAGAACAAGATTTCGTTTCGTTTTGTTGTGGAAATGACATTAGGATGGGGCTTGTTTGTCAGGCATAGGGAAGAAAAAAATTCGATCACCATCTTTTTCCTTGTTTTTCAACATGTGTCGACTTGGACTACGTTCCTTTAGCCATAAATATGAAAATAGTTACCTTTTTAATTCGTTTCAAAGCCATTTTCTTCAGTTTTCACAGATTAGTGTCAGTGTTTTCAGACAACTGCAGCTGATTCACTTGTCCAGCGTATGAATATATCACTCACGGTGCTTCTTTCTTAGCGGTTCATATAAAAGAAGAAAAAGCATTTTGTTTTTCCCATGTACTGTACAGATAATATTGATGGATAGATGGTGATATTTAGTGACATTCGTCACCATACACCAGGCAAAATCAATGCCTAATTTTGGCACTATATTCCTTCGCGAAAAAAGTTCCGCCATGCAGAAGTAAAACGTACGACCTTTCTTTCGTTTTGACAGCAAGTGCGTATTGTGTGTGCGCTTCAATGGATTTCAGGACATAGTTCGTTAGTGCTCACTGTTCTGTGATTGTTGAGAAGTGGAAGTTCAACTAAATTACTGTTTCAAAAGATGGTCAACAATGTAGGAGTGTTGAGTGATTTTGCACGCCCCTTCAGAAGGAATCAGGGCTATCTTAATAAATCTATCTAAAATAACCAATTGTGTATTTAAAAACAACACTGTAAAGTCAAAAGGGAAACAGTAAGTAAACGAACTGGCTGAGCGGTTCAGCTGTTAACCAGCTGCTATCAACTCACAATCGGATAACCCGTTCATTTCTTGGTTGACCTGTGCGTAATGGACAAACGCTTAGTCTGTGACAATTCACTGAAACAAATAACTACTTAAATTGAAAAGGAACCTAGCTTAAATTGGCGAGACCGGAGATCCTGAGGACAATTTAGACTTGCTTCAGTTACAGATTTTGCAGCACTGAACGGAAGGGAGAATACTGTTTCAGGGACTGTAAGGTAGACTACATTCGTAATGATAAAGACATTGTGTCGCCTGCTGTTCCATACATACTCTCTCTTCAGTTGGATTACTTGTTGACTGACTGACTGAGTATGGTTTTACGCGGCTTTTAGCAATCTTCCAGCAATACAAGTCAAAACATTGATTACATAAACAGTTTCGTTGCCTGTTGACTGGGTTCCGTCCTATTGCGCAACTTAGTACACTAACCAGTCGAGAATTTTGAGACTAATTCATTTAACTGGATACATAAATATTAATCAGTATTATTTGATACATCTAAGCACTTGTATATTGCAATACTACGCTCCATCTAATCCTTGCAAACACGTCGTGCAGCGTGCTCCGTCGTACAGCGAGCTCTGACAAACAGAAACCTGGAAATCGTGGACATCTCAAAACGAGGCTCTGCCGCTAGAAAAGTTTGGCGGTCTGGTACGCACTTGATATTATATCAATCGCATTGTGCTTTACAGAACTATACTGAATAAGCGCAAAAACATATAACAGGTGTAACCAGTAAGCCAGATGCATTGTGAATCATTTTACGACCTCATCAAACTGGGTCAGTCTGTCATGTCTTAGTTAAAGTCATGCTGCCTACACCTCGCCATAGAATATAAAAATACGATGTTATTAAAGTTTACAATTAAAATTCATTTGTAAATACCATTTTCTTATGAAACAAGGAATTGGATTTCAGTGTAACCATAGTTGTTTGTGATGTCTATTTTCACTTTCACACGAGAAAATTCGGATCGGCTGAAAAGTAGGTCATTGTCTGCATAGGTTAATGAGACTCATGTTTCGGTTTGCACGGCGGGGACACCAGAAATGGTACTTGTTGACAGAAAGAAACATGTGGGCATTTAAACAGGATCTGTACTTGATATGCATGATCTCAAATGAACACAAGAATTGGAAACGAATACACTATGATGAACTGGGGTACGTGAATGACCAGACAACACATGTACCAGTCTCATGCATTCATTCATTCATTATTCATTTACATCCAGGGATATTGTTCACATTTATGAAATGTCATGAATCCTTTTAAAGGTTGAACGTTCATGAAAATACAGAGTGCTTTTGTAAATGCGAATCGAGATATATATAATATCATTATTTATGAAATTGTGCAAGTTCTGATAACATATATATACATATCGCATATGTGTCATATCCACATCCAAAACGTTTCAGCAGTAATGGCCACAGAATACATTCAAATATCTGCAGAGCCCGAGAAAACACAGAAAGCGACATAGGCGCCAAGACCATCATTATGCATAGTACCTTATGTGAAATGGAGACGTGTTGTTAGTTGGAATCATTTATACCGGTGATAAAACATGAGCCGCATGTTGCAAGTTCCGCCTTTACAAAATATTTACAGTGATTGACGTCTTGAGCACCGACCTAAACAATTCTGATACGATGATAGGCATCAACCTGGCATGCGAGCCCGACCCCTCAAAATACTACTACTACTACTACTACTAATAATAATACTACTACTACTACTAATATATAGAGTTAATTAACGTTCTTTTCACACCTGACTAGAAGCAGATAAAAAACATATTTTTAGAAATTTGAATCAGGTTTATCACTGGAGTTCACAATGAAAATGTCTGGTTTGGTGACTCACGGTTTGTCCCTTAATGTTTTAGCCTTTAATCTGACACCTACAACTCGCTCTTTGGCGACTCGGGTTATGAAATGCAGGTCCCATGACAAGTATAGAATTCATACTGAACCAACTCGAGCATATTATTTTTGTCAAACACATAAATTATTTGGTCACAGAGATGGACAATCATAGCCTTGATCATGGATTTAATAACTGCATAAGAAACCAGATTAAACGAATGTTTATATTGTACAGAATAAATCACAAATATGCGCGTTGATAAATGGATTATCTGTTCGTCTCGATGATAAAAAGATGTCATTGTTAATTCTACATGAGGGGCGATGGGGTAGCCTTGTGGTTAAAGCGTTCGCTCGTCATGCCGAAAACCCGGGTTCGATTCCCCACATGGGTACAATGTGTGAAGTCCATTTCTGGTGTCCGCCATGATATTGCTGGAATATTGCTGAAAGCGGCGTAAAACAAAACTAACTCACTCACTCACTAATTGTTACAATGTCGCCATTGTAGATGACTACTTTCGGAATGGACTTTGATGGCTGGAATCGCTCCGACGACACACTTTTTTCATGTAATTGTTCTCTCCTCGTGGTAAATTTAATTGTGGAAGAAGAGGATGTTTCGTTGACGAAACGCTGTTCAACTAGCTATATTCAGGTTGTTAATGCACAGTAAAAGGAACCATCGGGTTTTTATGGATAGTATTCTTCATGTACTTCCTTTTCCAGGTAATAGTTTGTGATGTTTTGCATCTATATTTGAAATGTTGTAAAACAGTTAATTCTGTTGAAATTATGTATATTTATAAGTATTTTATAATTTGGTATGATTTCGAATATATGTTATTGTCACCATAATTAATCAATGCTTACATGTTGACAAAGATGTATATCATAGATAGAACATGACACATTTATAAGTTATTTTTCCCACATACGTAGTTCGTTTGTGGTTCAATCGGATGCAGTTCGTATTTTAAACATTCCGAAAACCTCGTCTTCACTCAAGGTGTCAAGATGGAGTCTGTATCAGCCTTGATTCGAGTTTCGTTGCCTAATTATTTGAAAAACCTGCCAATACCAGACTCTGTTAGTGGTATTGCAAGTTTGTCGGGTTAGTATACAGTCTACGATGAGGAGACAGCGAAAGGGTCTAAACTGACAAGCAGCCCAAGGGTTTAACCTGCTCTTCAAGAATAGTTGCCCTTTCTGGGTGTCACGTCTACCGTGAATGATGCACCGCGGCACTGGTTGCTGGGCGGTTCCTCAGGTTTAAAACGGAAATAAAATGTTCATTACATTTCATCATTTGATTTCCATAACTGATGAGCTGGCTGTCATCTCATGTCGCTGTTGTTACTACTTTTAACATATTATGCAGTCCCCGTTGTTACCTTGGCTAGTGTTATGTCAGTAAACGTCTTGCCTCCATATACATTTAAAATTCATATTTTACAGCTTTTAGAAAGAATCACCTCCGTCAAAAACTTGTTCATCCATGTGGTGTTGATCATGAAGTTTGCCGATTCAAAAGAATCTTTCTTTTTATAGACTATAGTATCTATTTGGGAAGGACACAAATTGCAGTCGGCAGTGTAAATAAATTAGTTCACAGTATAAAAGTAACTCCCTAGCAGAAATTCTTTCATCTTAAAAAAACAACCCTGCATCAACCATTCTGAAGGATCGTTTGGAAACAATGGCTGATAAATCCTTTACTTGGCCTTATCCATCTTGCCTTGGTTATCCATTGAGAATATTGCTAAAAGTTACTCACTCACTCACTCACTCACTTATCCATTGAGAGAAGTTTCAGGTGTAGTAACCCCAATGTGGGTATTGGCTTATCACAAGAGTAGACTTTTCTCTTGTTGGTGAATAAATGCATGTATTCTGAAACAACACATGGGCCTAATGCATGTCTTTTCCATTTGTTTGTCATATTATTTTGCATGATTTTACATATGGGACAATGAGGTGAAAGACAGTTTACCTTTACCCATCTGAATAACTATCATCAGCTCCCTGCAGGGCTTTTATGCCAGCACATGGAGCCATACTACCAGTGCAAACAGAAGATATTTAAAAAATGTTGTTCATGTTTTCTAATTCTCAATGACCGTTGATATTTTATCACATGTTAAAGTTAATCTGTATGTGTTGACATCTAAAACAGTAATAGGAGAGAGTTCTGCTAAATGATACTTGAAGTACTGTCCCTTGAAGCAGTTTTCACTCATTTACTTTGTGTAGGTACCCAAAGTGTCAGGTGGAGGCCTAAATTTACTTTCCCTGTGCAATATTTTCTTTGAACCCAAAACATAAACCTAACCCCTAAACCTTATCAAAAACTGTCAAAAAAACCCTACTAAATAAAATAAATTTATCAAAGCAGCACAAAAATGGCTGACATGTCCGGTGTAATGCATTCTTACTGCTTCAATAAATATACTAAATAAACTCCATTCCTCTAATGATGCAAATTACTGGATGAAAAAAATATATATATGAGAGGAGCTTATGCTCCCTCAATAACCAATAAACAATGCTGACGTCACAGCATTGGTTTTGGTAGAAAAGTTTCACAAATTAAATCATAAGGTATTGTGATGTAATTTGTAAAGTTTGTGGTGCTGTATTCTAAAGATAGGCCAAATATTCTATTGTATCAAAGTCCTACAATAATTTACCATATTTAAATTCCAACTGATTATCATGATTATATTATTTCTTCAGGTCAAGACTGGCTTTCCTTGGTACCTTTTGTAGGAACTGTATCACTCATAGTCTATGTTACTGTACAAGCCTTCAAGCCCAAAGTGGAAAAGAAGAACTTCCCAGTTAATCTCAAGATACAGAAGGAAAATGCTAAAGTTGTCAATATGGTTGACATTGAGGATCTAGGGGACAAAGTTAGCTACTGTCGATGCTGGCTCTCTAAAAAGGTAAGAGTCATGGTTAGGAAATAACTTAAAAACCTTTAAGGGCAACCCTAATTTTGCTGGTTGAATAAAGTTTGCTGGCTCACGATATAAAAACTGCTTTGTGATCAATGATTGTGGTACAGTACCGTACATATGACCTATTGACAACATGATTGAGACAACTTCTTGGCAACTGCGGCGAATGTGACAAGCTGTGATCTGCTGATTGTGGATTTGACGCCCTCCGTTACCCTTCATTCTGGACCGCCTCCGTGGTGTAGTGGTTAGAGCGTCTGCCCGGAGAGGAAGGTTGCGGGTTCGATCCCCGACCGCGTCATACCAAAAGACGTTAAAATATGGTACTTGTTGGTTCCTGCCTGGCTCTCGGCATTTATGGGTACAACAAGGACTGGTCGGCTCGGAGTCAGTACAATGTGTCTGAGTGGGGTATCCATGCTTCACTGCGGCATGGTATCTCAGTGGGCTAGCACTATAAAACCAGCTTAAGTCTGGGCTAGTACAAGCAGCTGCACATACACATACACACACATGCACGTCGTCATATGAGCGAAATATCCTCAAGCACGACGTAAAACCCAATTTCACCTTACCTCACCCTTCATTCTGTCCTCATATTTTTCTCCCATGGGTTACGCAACAATGTTAACCCATTAGTCCAAGACTGTGTTGTAGCAGAAATGTGTTTCAAAGCAGCATTAAACTGATTTAGCATTGCTTTATTTTATAAATCTTATACTCAGTTTATCAAATGCATTTAATTACCACTCTGAATGATATTACAGTTAATGCTTTTGCACTCTTTGCAAAAACATGTTTTTACAGTGTATTAGGGCCCTTGTCATATGTTACACTTCTTGATGACCTGCTCTCTGACACCTATCATAAATGTTGGTTGGCACATGTCATTGTATCCCAATTGCATAGATTGATGCTCATGCTGTTGATCACTGGATTGTCTGGTCCAGACTTGATTAGTTACAGACTGCTGCCATATAGCTGGAATATTGCTGAGTGACGTAAACTATACTCACTCACTCACCTATTATAAAAGACCAGTTGATTACCTTATTTAAACATAGTGTGGATCATCAATATTCTATCTATATTCCTTCAATATTTACATGCCACTATGTAAGTGCAGTAATAATGTACATGGTTTAAAACCCAATTTCATTTCTCCTTATCCATCTTGAAGTCAAGTCTGGGCAATACATCCAGTGTTTGTTGACAAGGAACAATTGCCACAATTAGACCATGTCAAGCACACTAACCACCCTTCACTTAAGTCAGATCTTACAAAACCATAGGGCACGGAAACCTATTTTATCCCCTTAAAAGACAAAGTGCTCTCTTGAAGAACATGATTAACTATATATGCATGCATCTTGTTTCAGTTCCCCCTCTGTGATGGCAGTCACAATAAGCACAACGATGAAATGGGTGATAATGTTGGCCCACTGGTGCTCAAGAGGAAGGAACCCTCAAAATAGAGGTTTTACACACACACACCTCCAAGTCCCTGTACAGCTGATTATGTCAGTGACATAGACAAGAGGAATCTGTCTTGTGTTTCATTCTGTTTAGCCACAGTATCATTCCTAGGATATATACAATTATGCAGGTAGTTCAGCTTGGTTGCTTACATGTTTGACATGTTGACTTGTTACCAGTTCACGATATTTCACCTGTGCCTAGCTAATAGGATTATATGTAATCATTATGTCTTGGTGCCATAAAAAATTGAATGGTAATGATTTAGAGGATTAAAGCTTAACCAGAAGATAATCCAAAGGAATATCAAGTTTGTCTCTGTAAACTTTTTGTACAATTCTTTAATTGGGAAAATATGTTACTGATACATAACTCTGTAACTGTTTAATGGGCATTCAACTTAGTTCTGTAGCAGTGCTGTTCTACACAGTTTTATAGAACAAAATGAACAAAGATGTACTGGCATTGACTTTATAAGCATCCCAATGTCATCAATATGAGATCCTTTACTCCTAACAATTCCTGTCTTCACCTCCTAAGGTAACATCCGCGAACCATCGAGGCAGCACAACATTCGCTTTCTCAGTACGAGGATACAAACACTTCAGCCTAGCAAATCTGATTTCTGTATCTGGAAAACAAAATGCAACAACTTCTGAATATGGATGCATCAGGCTGCACCATAATGTGCTTGGTTTTTTCTCCACGCCATGTTTTCTGAGGGTTTTGGTATCAACACTTCAAATCAAAGGAATCTGAATATTGTGGGGTTTTCATTTGTACAAAGCCAAATTGTTTAGAAAATTGACATATGATCGGCTTAAAAACCCATCATCCTTCATTTCAAGTGCTATTACATTAGAGTAAAAGATCTGATTTGATGAGACTGAAAAGCATCCAAGCCCAAGTTTGGGGGAAACAATCTCTTTCAAAAGCAGTATAATGATTTTGTCACTTTGAATCACACAAGTATACCATCAGGTGAACCAAAAAGTGTTAAATTAAGAGATGAGAAAAAAATGCACCTCATTCTGATACTATTTTCTATTCAAAGACAATTTATCATAGTTATATTTATTCAACTAATTTGGTATTCTAAGTGTTCTACATAACACATTGTAATACTAACAGCTTTCAGGTGGCACAATAATTGTCAAGTTTAGATTTTGACTAATACTAAGTAATCATTCTAATAGTGACACAAGTTAATTATTCAACAGGTATCTAAATCAATATAATGAGACTTCAAAAATGTTCCAGTACCACTCAATATTTGCTAAGGACCAAAACAGACATCTGTAGTCAAAGGTGTGGTCTTTATTAAATGTTGAGCAGTATGTTTACACTGTGTAACTAATCTACTCCATTGTTCCCCTCATCATTTATATGGTACATAATTAGATTTAATGTGGGACAAGCTCAATAAGATTGCATTCAAATTTTTGGCCCTTTTACTGAGTCTTTCCATGCCAGCTGATTCAAGTTCCTGCTCAGCCTAACTACACACAGGCAATATCTCAGGGTCAGTTTCACACAGGGTTTATATGTCCTGAATGGAAAATGGGCACTAGACCATAGAACATACATGTCTTAACCTTCAAGAAAAGAGCATAAACATTTTCATGTAAAGCAGAGACCATATATGGTCTCTGTGTGAAGAGAAAATTGTGTTTGATCAGAGACCATATACCGATTATATGGTCTCTGGTTTTATACATGGCTGATTTGTTATTCATCAGGTATGGGAATGGCAAAATATCTGTCATTTTCAGACAGGAAACCGTACAAAGTACAAACCAGAGTCAACGATTGCCTGTGCAGGGTTACTAAACTATAGTCTCACCCATTGCAGTCAGGTTGTGATGGTGCCATGCCTGAATGTGATTATGGTAAACACTGTCAAATACAAGTTGTTTGTATTTTTCATCATGAATGTTTGATATGTCCATCACAAATAAGATGCAAAATTCCTCATCATTGACTGAGAGTATTTTAGTATTTGTGTGATCTTATTCAGATATTATTCAGCTCTCCTTTCTACAGAAAGTAGTATGAGACCATGCCTTCATACAGATGTCAGACAGCAACTTCTGTTGTCTATATCTCTGCTTTGAAAGGGCAATTGGGTAGCCAAATGGTTTAAGCGTCGGCTCTTCAGGCGGATGTCCCAGGTTCTACTCTCAACATGGGTACAATGTGTGAAGCCCAGATCTAATGTGCCTGGCTGTGATATGGCTGGAAAATTGCAAAAGAGGCATAAAACCACTCTTACAGCATCCGTAATGTTATGCTTTGTTGAAGAAGGTATGAGTTGGGTTTTTTAACCAACAGCTGTTCAGGTTTTTGTGCTTGTTGTTTCATTTGCTGTTTTAAACACAATGTCAAACATTGTCCTTGGCCTTTTACAATAATGTTGTGATTTTCATTACACTTATATTCAAAAGGGGTAGCTTGAGCTTCATTAAAAGTAGTGAAATAGCTTGATATTAAATTGGAGAACTACATTAAAGTGGCCATGTGTGGTATGTGTTTGCACATGTGCTTGTTGTTTAGTCATTAATAATATACTACTGAACAAGGGTTAAGTTTAGCACCTTTTATATAAGTTGGGCAATCAGAACCTCTGTACTTAGAAATCTATTGCTTTAAACATAGGGTGTGTCACTTGATGTATAATTTCGTGTTGGTTCTGTTATCTGTGATAAACAATAACACCACAGTTAACCTGAAGGTGTATCAAGATATGGGCATGATGTTTTAACACTGTTGAAATAGCTGAGAGATACTTGTGGCTGTGAGTAAGCAACTTCCTTGGTTTATTAGGGTCTAAGCAGTTTCCTTTCCTTAATATTAATAGAAATAGTGTATAATTACTTTCATGACTGTACACCTTGGTACATAATCACTGCTTTTTTGTAACATGTATGCACTGATGAGAGAGCTATAGACATTTTTTGCTTGACATTTTGAGAAATTTGGTGTTCTTTCTGTACACGGCTAACATGGAACTCAGTCATGAATGCATTTTGAAAATAATCAAATAATCCAAAAGGTTGAATACAACACCAAGAAAAAAACATGGTTTTAATTGAACGCCAATCTTTTTTCCAAACTTAGGGGATGAAGTGTAATTATGGAAATACTTATTGATCCACATGCAGTGGTGTAAACACGGATAAAGGCCAGTGAAGTATGTAATAGGTTAATGTTTTTTACGTGCAATGCATATGTGCTATGATTTTCCTGAAGGATATGTTTTGGCCAGATACAAAAACACTGCTACAAACAAGGCATTTGTCATCATCATCTGAAGGACATATATTCTGATCAGATGTCTAGACATTGCATTAAAAAATACAAAGGATTTTCTTACCATATTCATAAACATTGTAGCCAAAGAAAGAAAAACAAAAAAGTGCTATCTGAAGGACATATATCAATCATATTGATATGTCAATACGTGTATGTGCTAAATAACTTCACGGCTGTGCAAGTAACTGTGACTGTACAGGAAGTCTTCCAGTGTTGAACAAATTGTAACTGTTCGGATATTTTTCTGAGTGGATAGTGTATTTTTTTACAGATGAATGATTTGTAAATTTGTTGATGACAGGCTTTGCTGAGTGTTAGTTCTTGCACATTGTGAGGGACAGAGTTGTTTTGATTTGTTGTCATGTTTTCTAACAAAGAAATAAATGTTTCATAATATGTATTCTTGTTTATCCTTGTACATAAGGTGATGGGTCAACATGTTGGATGCTATATTCAGCTCTGTTATCCAGTGAATGGCACACTTCAATGTTTATATGTGCTGATATTTAAGGGGTGCAGCAAATGCACATGTTCCAGCGTGAAGGAATGGGTAAAAGGGTCATTGTTCAGTCATTGGACTTAACGAAAATTTACTAACGTTATCCAAAAGTTACAACGCTGAATAAAGTTGCGGACAACTGAATACTCGAGGGCTAGTTTAGAAGATGTACTTGCAGTGGTCACAAATAACTAAAACAGCAGTCACGCCAGAGCTACGACCTCAGGCCTTCCATGAAAAGTGCAGAAAGCCGAGGTGGATGCAGTACATGATGTATACAATATTAGGGGTCCCAATCAAGACAGCACCATGACAAAGAAACAGTGGAGTACCTGAAGTTGTACTTCAACTCCACAGTTGGTTCGGAGCCCTGGCAGCCTCGCATGATCTGAGTGCTACTGTGACATAAAATGAACAACTGACAAACTTATATTCAGTGCAAAATAGGGATCACCTTTATTTTGGGCTAAACGTTTATGTGAGAATGGCCTAATTAGTGACATTAGATAACTGTGCAACGTTTTTTAGAATTTTCCTCCGATCCCATGGTGCTCTGATAGCCGTGAAGATCCGGGTTAGAATATTGATCTTCAGTAACCCATGCTTCTCGTAAGAGGCGACTAACGGGATATGGCGGCGGTCTGTAAATAATCGAGTCTGGACCAGACAATCCAGTGATCAACAGCATGAGCATCGATCTGCGCAATTGGGAACCGATGACATGTGTCAACCAAGTCAGCGAGCCTGACCACCCGATCCCGTTAGTCGCCTCTTACGACAAGCATGGGTTACTGAAGATCAATATTCTAACCCGGACCTTCACGGGTAGTTTCGTGTTACTAAAAGACATTAAGAGGTAATACTTGTTGTTTCCCTCGGAGTGTCAGCATGCTGTGTTTGAAAGGGTTGCGCATGTAAAACAATGACATGGTATCATCAGCTGGCTAGCTCTATAAAATCGGCATTAGTCCACACTAGTATAAGAACGCGCACGCACGCACACAATAAAAGGACAGTGGGAAATTACAGAAAAGTTGATCAATTAGCCTTAACTCCCAGGACTATCAATATATAATTCACATTAGCAGCACGGTAGCTAATGTCCATAAGACTACATGTCTCTTCATTATATTTATTTTAAGAATTCAAAGTTACTTATTATTTCTCAATTAATCGTTTATTTTAAATATACTTCCACGGGGCATCTATATCAATCCCCACTCTTTCCTTTCACTATCAAACTAACCAGTGAAGACTAGGGTTAGAATTGGTCTTCAGCAACCCATGCTTGTCGTAAGAGGCGACTATAACGGGATCGGGTGGTCTGGCTTGGTTGACACATGTCACCGGTTCCCAATTGTGCAGGTTGATGCTCATGCTGTTGATCACTGGATTGTCTGGTCCAGACTCGATTATTTACAGACTGCTTCCATATAGCTGGAATATTGCTGAGTGCGGCAGTAAACAACAACCAACCAAGCAACCAACCAACACTATTAAACCAACCAAAATAGCCACAGGACCAAATTTCAATGTCTGCCAGTTTCAAAGGAGACGTTTACAGGGCCTAATGTGCACTTTAATAATTACATGAGAATTTAAGAATTTGATCTAAACAAGATCAAACTAGTAATTCGTGCAAAACAAAACGGAAAATATACTTTGAAGCTCACAACTAAATGAACAAATTTCATTACAGTTTGCACATAAAAAGGGGAACCTGAACAGTTTTTCAATATGGCTGCAACACTGGCCGAAAATGCGATTCGAACCTCGGGTCTCACCATTGGTTTGGTACAAGCCTCGCGAGTATTGTGTCAAGCCGTTTCTGAGACGGTTCACAGACGATGGCGACGGCGACTTGCAACGACGAGTGAGAAATGGGCTTCACATATTGTACCCATGTGGGGAATCGAACCCGGTCTTCGTGACGAGCGAGTGCTTCAACCACAAGACTACCCCACCGCCCCATGCAACGACGACGCGGTAGAGACCATGATTCGGCGACGGGGCCAGCTCGACTTTCATTCTGGTGACCTAATTGGATAATTAGGATGAGAACGAGTTCTTTTTAGAAGACCTAATGTTGAGTAAAATAAATAACCGGACATGTCAACTCTGTGATAGCTATTTTTTCAACTCAAGGGCATTTCCTGGTCATCCTAGTGGCCAGTTTGTAACCTCTGAGTTCATCTGGTTTGGTTCATGTGATCCGATAACGTATATTGTAGTTTCCGCTTTTCTCACTCCCGTTATAAAGTATGTACATACAACGTAAAAGGCGTACGCTGTATGTTCCACTCACTTCCTGTGCACAATGTAATGAACTCGCTGCTTATCGTTTAGTGCAGTAATTTTACAACTCGATCGGGTCAAGATGGACGCAATAGCACACGTGATTCGTGTCTCTCTCCCGAAGTACTTGGAGAATTTGCCGATACCAGGGTCCTTTGAAGACTTGGTTCAACTAACAGGTCAGTTTATTTATTACGGCAGTGAATATAACCCTGAGCCAAGTGTCTGTTGCGCTACAACAGCTAACTCAGATTATAGTTCTACAGTCAGTCAATAGACTCGACACATGACAAACACAAGTCACTCGTTATCTCGCAGCCAATATCCGTGGTGGGGTCTGAAAATCAAGACATGACTGCATCTCTCGGCTGTTGTTGTCGGTTTATTTTTAGATAATCATGTCACGCACGCTAGGAAATATGCATTTAGACATATGCAGCTTGGGGCTCCATGTATGTGTACATTATTAATAAACGTCATTGTGTGAATAAAGTATTTGATAGCACACCTGTGTGTCATATCAATTTTGAATAATTTTTGTGTGTAGTCAAAGGACGAAAACGCTCAGGTGAGACGTACGTCTGTTTTCCCATTTCACTATGTACAGTGACGGATCCAGTGGGGTGGGGTGGGGTTTTGAACCCCCAGTAGTTTATACAATGATTGTCCGAGACCAAGTCCAACAAAAGCCTCTGTAAAGCTTTATTTCATTAATAAAGCTTTTGTCAGGCCCTTAGGTCTCGCCGCCATTGTATATACTACTTTTGAATCCTCAGTTAACTTCACGGTCACTATGACCGCGAACTAGCACTTTCCTGATTATGTGATAGCTCTATGTCGTGTTGACAGGATACCATTAAGATTACCCGACAAGGTAAGTGTTAAATATTTTGCTTGGGTGGCAACATTGTGCCGGACGGTATGACTAATAATTCCTCTCTCACGAAACCTCTCCCTGGCTTATCTCTCAAGTAGTACAAGTTCGGCTCGTCAGCTTTGATGTCTACTTTATCTATGTTGTAAGTTTTGACTGACCATATCGGATCGGTGGCTCGTTTCCGAGTGTCCCCTTCGTGTTCCCCCGGCTTGCCCGGTCCTTGGGTAGGCTTGATACTGCTGTTGCTGAGCAGGAAAGTGCTGTTGCTGGGAGACAGGATGGAAAAGCTCTTCACTTTTCTCCTGGTATATGCACAATAGGTTATTACATTCCCTCGGGAACTTTAGCCACAGTAACGGATGCGGGCTCACCATCACCACCTTCGTCCAGTCAGCATAAGCAGTCCTCTCCGTGGCCTTGCGGGGAGCCAGCATCTGCAAGACATTTGTCTGGAAAGCAATGGAATGCTCATCCCCCGTTGCAATGTTGCTCAGCAGTCGCTCCTCCTCCTGACTGGCCTTCTTGGTGGACGCTGCTGATGACCTCCGGTAGAGGGGCTCAGTGGTTGCAGTTTCTCTTTCAGTTGGGGCCTCGGACTGGTCATCGTCCACGTCCTCCACGGATGCTGCAAAAGCTATCTTCTCATTCATCTGTAAAGACACAAGCAAAACAATCGAATAGTTATTATTAGCTATTAAAAGTAATTTATAAGAAGCAAAATGGCACTTAAATTATGTTTACACTGACTGTCGTCTTCCTCTTGACTTCGACGACGTGAACCCTCAGCCAGGAGAAGTTCTGGAGGATCCAGCGGTCCCTCTCCGTCTAGTCACTGGCGCCGGACTTCCTGTGCACAAGGCGGGTGTAGCAGTTGCGGATTGCCCTGTACCAGGTCTTCAGGATATCCACATCTTTGTCCATGCTAGCTGCTTTGGAATCCCAAAGAGCGTCTTTCTTCCTGAGGTCCTTGTAGGCGTTGACCTTCTTGTTATAGATGAGGTTGTTCACCTCCAGCCATGATGCCAGGTCGTCCTCTTGGGTAGCAGTAAGATTGGTTAAGGTCTTTGCCTTCTTCTGTGGCTGAGTGGAAGGACGGTGTGACGCGGCAGCACGCCACGGGCGCTTCGTAGAAACACCCCATTCGCTGTAAGGACACCATGACATCTCCATCTTGTGAAAATTTTAAATAACTGTGCAACTTTTTTTAGAATTTTCCTCCGATCCCATGGTGCTCTGATAGCCGTGAAGATCCGGGTTAGAATATTGATCTTCAGTAACCCATGCTTCTCGTAAGAGGCGACTAACGGGATATGGCGGCGGTCTGTAAATGATTGAGTCTGGACCAGACAATCCAGTGATCAACAGCATGAGCATCGATCTGCGCAATTGGGAACCGATGACATGTGTCGACCAAGTCAGCGAGCCTGACCACCCGATCCCGTTAGTCGCCTCTTACGGCAAGCATGGGTTACTGAAGATCAATATTCTAACCCGGACCTTTACGGGTAGTTGCGTGTTACTAAAAGACATTTAGAGGTAATACTTGTTGTTTCCCTCGGAGTGTCAGCATACTGTGTTTGAGAAGGTTGTGCATGTAAAACAATGACATGGTATCATCAGCTGGCTAGCTCTATAAAATCGGCATTAGTCCACACTAGTATAAGAACGCGCACGCACGCACACAATAAAAGGACAGTGGGAAATTACAGAAAAGTTGATCAATTAGCCTTAACTCCCAGGACTATCAATATATAATTCACATTAGCAGCACGGTAGCTAATGTCCATAAGACTACATGTCTCTTCATTATATTTATTTTAAGAATTCAAAGTTACTTATTATTTCTCAATTAATCGTTAATTTTAAATATACTTCCACGGGGCATCTATATCAATCCCCACTCTTTCCTTTCACTATCAAACTAACCAGTGAAGACTCGGGTTAGAATTGGTCTTCAGCAACCCATGCTTGTCGTAAGAGGCGACTATAACGGGATCGGGTGGTCAGGCTCGCTGGCTTGGTTGACACATGTCACCGGTTCCCAACTGTGCAGGTTGATGCTCATGCTGTTGATCACTGGATTGTCTGGTCCAGACTCGATTATTTACAGACTGCTTCCATATAGCTGGAATATTGCTGAGTGCGGCGGTAAACAACAACCAACCAAGCAACCAACCAACACTATTAAACCAACCAAAATAGCCACAGGACCAAAATTCAATGTCTGCCAGTTTCAAAGGAGACGTTTACAGGGCCTAATGTGCACTTTAGTAATTACATGAGAATTTAAGAATTTGATCTAAACAAGATCAAACTAGTAATTCGTTCAAAACACAACGGAAAATATACTTTGAAGCTCACAACTAAATGAACAAATTTCATTACAGTTCGGCTCGTCGGCTTTGATGTCTACTTTATCTATGTTGTAAGTTTTGACTGACCATATCAGATCGGTGGCTCGTTTGCGAGTGTCCCCTTCGTGTTCCCCGGCTGGTAGAGGTACCTCACGAGGGCCCTATCGGGTATCTGCTTCTCCTTCCCACGCGATGGTGCAGCCGACTCAGCCATCACTGATTTCAGTTTGATAGCGTTGGCTGGTTTCTTGCCGGTGAGACGGGTGGTTTCGTGGTTGATGGCCAACACCACCTGAGGTAGCCGCGCTACCCATTCCGTCGATCATTTCCCCAGGTTGACCATCTCTCTCGCATACTGGTGCCCGAATAAGCGCTCGGCCAAAGTCCGATTGAATCTCTCAACTATGGCTTGGCTGTGATGGGCTCCGGCCGTGCCACACCTGACCTTGTTATCGTGTTTGGCTAGCAGTTGTGACACAGCACCCATGGACTGCCGCCCGGGTCAACTTGCAGCTGACTGCGTTTGTATATGCGTTCGAATCCGCGGGCTACTTGGGCCGCATCCTTCGCGGTCAAGGGCTCGGCTTCCTTGTAGCAGCTGGCAACGTCAACGCCAGCTTATGTACGGCGCTAGCTCCTTTCCAGTACCCACGCGGGCTGTAGTAAATAGCCTCAAACTTTCTTTGGTTCCGTGACATTGTATATATACACCTATGTTCTTGGTTCAATTTTCTCATGCACGTACGCGTACGTGTTGACCCGTCGATGGCTATCCAATGCTTCGTGTCCATCGGCGATAGGGACGTCTTGTTTATAGTCAGTCCGTATATCCTGTGCCCATTGCTTCTAAGCGTGTTCATTTGATGCCTGAAGGTGCGGGTCTTGAACAGGGCTTCCTTCAATCTGGCGTGTTTGATGTGTTGTTTAACCACGTACTTCTTTACACCCTTCGCCTTTCGGATCTCACTATTGTCGGCCTTCAGGATGGAGTACATCTTGGGTCTCAAGCCTATGTACTCGGCTATGGGCGTGCCAGCACACTTGTCCTTCATCTTACCGAGGACCTTTTTGTTAACCGTGCTGTGCATGGCATGGTCCTTGGGGTAGTCACTGGTGTCGTATAAATGGATGTGTTTTACCATGTCCTCGTACACGTCCTCGGTTCGAATCTCCATCAGCAGGGAATCAGTGTCCGTGTACAGCACTTCACACCTGGCGCCGTACTGCTTCTTGAACTCGTTGTAGTAAAAGTCGTACATCAGGTGTTTGGATAAATCGAGGATGCTCATCCCTACATAAACAGGCCGGTTGAATTTGATGTGGCTCTTCTTCATGTGTAGGGCTATCAGGTCGTCGGTGAATATCTTGCTCCGGTTGAATGTCGGACTTGCTATCAGTTTCCTGAGCTTGTCTTCCTCTTTCGACCGGACTAGCTTCACGGTCACGCGTTTCCTCAGGTTCTCCATAGTCTTACCGAACACCGAGTTGTTCATGAGCTTGTAGAGGTTTTTCTCAAAGTCACTGGTGGCCAGCTTTCACAGGTCCGTGTTCATTCTGATGTAGGGCTCCATCCAGGGGCTCTGATCGAACACGAGCACCCTGTGTATTTTGGTCAGCCTCATACCCAACGACAGGTACAGCTGTAGGTTGCGATAGTGAACGATGTACTTGGTCTTATTCATTAAGTTGGGCACGAGTTTTTCAACGTCTGACACCCGCCCACCCAGCAAGTTATGTTGGTACTCGGACATCCTGTCCGGGTTAACCATCAAACGTTCGGGGGCCAAGGGGTAGCTGTTGTGCAATGTGTGCAATGCCTTGGGGTATTCCAAGTCCACTTTGAGGATATAGCCTTTTTTCGAATCCGGTGCGAAACTCATAACATCGATCTCGGGTGATGCCCATTCGAATCCCCTTGTGGGTAGATACTGGCTCATGGCCCAGCCGTACAGGTTGTTTGCATCGAGGTAGAGGATGTGAGTGGTTGGCTTGCTCGAGTCGTAGCCCTTCACGTATTGATTATTGGCTTTCGCATAGCGTTTAGAGGCCATGGAAATCCCACCTCGCAAGTCTTTCTCAATGAACAGGTGCATGTCGTAATCGGTGAGCAATTCCAGCTTAACTCCGGTTTTCTTCAGCAAGGCATCCCAAGATAGACCTGGGCTGGTGTAGTACCATGTGGGTCGAGTTGATACTGCTTAAAACACGTCCTCCTAAACGTTTCGAAAACGGCGGCTCGCAGGAGTACGTCTGTTCTCAAGTGCAGGTCGTGGTAGTCACCCAGATTCTTACAGCCCAGTTTATTCCATATGGTAATCGCGTGCAAGTGATCGTCTTCGGTGATTGTTGAGTCGGTCAGGTTGCTGTTGCTGTGGGGGTGTGGGGGTGTGGGTTGAACCCTAGGCTCTGGGGTGGTACGACTATGCCTGTTTCACCGGTCGTGGGGGGTGGCATGTGGGGGACGTTGACATCGGGGTTGACCCCCAACTTTTGGCCAGCTGCGGCTACAATGATTTTGTTGTTGTAGCCCACCACATTGTTGATTCTCAGTCGCATGTCGCTCAGAGCCGTGTACAGTCCCACGTCGAACTTGGCTGTGATGGCTTGGCTGTGATGGGCTCCGGCCGTGCCACACCTGACCTTGTTATCGTGTTTGGCTAGCAGTTGTGACACAGCACCCATGGACTGCCGCCCGGGTCAACTTGCAGCTGACTGCGTTTGTATATGCGTTCGAATCCGCGGGCTACTTGGGCCGCATCCTTCGCGGTCAAGGGCTCGGCTTCCTTGTAGCAGCTGGCAACGTCAACGCCAGCTTATGTACGGCGCTAGCTCCTTTCCAGTACCCACGCGGGCTGTAGTAAATAGCCTCAAACTTTCTTTGGTTCCGTGACATTGTATATATACACCTATGTTCTTGGTTCAATTTTCTCATGCACGTACGCGTACGTGTTGACCCGTCGATGGCTATCCAATGCTTCGTGTCCATCGGCGATAGGGACGTCTTGTTTATAGTCAGTCCGTATATCCTGTGCCCATTGCTTCTAAGCGTGTTCATTTGATGCCTGAAGGTGCGGGTCTTGAACAGGGCTTCCTTCAATCTGGCGTGTTTGATGTGTTGTTTAACCACGTACTTCTTTACACCCTTCGCCTTTCGGATCTCACTATTGTCGGCCTTCAGGATGGAGTACATCTTGGGTCTCAAGCCTATGTACTCGGCTATGGGCGTGCCAGCACACTTGTCCTTCATCTTACCGAGGACCTTTTTGTTAACCGTGCTGTGCATGGCATGGTCCTTGGGGTAGTCACTGGTGTCGTATAAATGGATGTGTTTTACCATGTCCTCGTACACGTCCTCGGTTCGAATCTCCATCAGCAGGGAATCAGTGTCCGTGTACAGCACTTCACACCTGGCGCCGTACTGCTTCTTGAACTCGTTGTAGTAAAAGTCGTACATCAGGTGTTTGGATAAATCGAGGATGCTCATCCCTACATAAACAGGCCGGTTGAATTTGATGTGGCTCTTCTTCATGTGTAGGGCTATCAGGTCGTCGGTGAATATCTTGCTCCGGTTGAATGTCGGACTTGCTATCAGTTTCCTGAGCTTGTCTTCCTCTTTCGACCGGACTAGCTTCACGGTCACGCGTTTCCTCAGGTTCTCCATAGTCTTACCGAACACCGAGTTGTTCATGAGCTTGTAGAGGTTTTTCTCAAAGTCACTGGTGGCCAGCTTTCACAGGTCCGTGTTCATTCTGATGTAGGGCTCCATCCAGGGGCTCTGATCGAACACGAGCACCCTGTGTATTTTGGTCAGCCTCATACCCAACGACAGGTACAGCTGTAGGTTGCGATAGTGAACGATGTACTTGGTCTTATTCATTAAGTTGGGCACGAGTTTTTCAACGTCTGACACCGCCCACCCAGCAAGTTATGTTGGTACTTTCGGACATCCTGTCGGGTTAACCATCAAACGTTCGGGGCCAAGGGTAGCTGTTGTGCAATGTGTGCAATGCCTTGGGGTATTCCAAGTCCACTTTGAGGATATAGCCTTTTTTCGAATCGGTCGCGAAACTCATAACATCGATCTCGGGTGATGCCCATTCGAATCCCTTTGTGGGTAGATACTGGCTCATGGCCCAGCCGTTACAGGTTGTTTGCATCGAGGTAGAGGATGTGAGTGGTTGGCTTGCTCGAGTCGTAGCCCTTCACGTATTGATTATTGGCTTTCGCATAGCGTTTAGAGGCCATGGAAATCCCACCTAGCAAGTCTTTCTCAATGAACAGGTGCATGTCGTGATCGGTGAGCAATTCCAGCTTAACTCCGGTTTTCTTCAGCAAGGCATCCCAAGATAGACCTGGGCTGGTGTAGTACCATGTGGGTCGAGTTGATACTGCTTAAAACACGTCCTCCTAAACGTTTCGAAAACGGCGGCTCGCAGGAGTACGTCTGTTCTCAAGTGCAGGTCGTGGTAGTCACCCAGATTCTTACAGCCCAGTTTATTCCATATGGTAATCGCGTGCAAGTAATCGTCTTCGGTGATTGTTGAGTCGGTCAGGTTGCTGTTGCTGTGGGGGTGTGGGGGTGTGGGTTGAACCCTAGGCTCTGGGGTGGTACGACTATGCCTGTTTCACCGGTCGTGGGGGGTGGCATGTGGGGGACGTTGACATCGGGGTTGACCCCCAACTTTTGGCCAGCTGCGGCTACAATGATTTTGTTGTTGTAGCCCACCACATTGTTGATTCTCAGTCGCATGTCGCTCAGAGCCGTGTACAGTCCCACGTCGAACCGCGTAGTCGACTTTCGACTGGGCATATTCCAACACGTTTTGGTATCATCGGAAGGCACTCGGCAGATCGACCGGGGCAGCGATGGCATCCTCGACGTTAGCAACGAACTGTTTCTGAGCGTCGTAAGCAGTCCCCTTACCGAGGATGTTGGAACGCGTTTGATTCTGAGCACCCAACAGCGCCCACACATACGTTCGAATCGAGTCGTTCAAGCGTTCGATGCCGGCACGAGTGAACCCTCTCGATGTATCCAGCATGAACTTTTCCCAGTCATCCGCGGGCCCCTGCTCGAACCTCCAGACTCGGTAATCCTTGCTGTCATCGAAAGCCATGTAACGGTCATCCCACTCGTTTGTTGTGATATGATCCGACTTGTACCCCCTAGGTGACATAGTAGATACCTCAGGAGCGGCCCTCAACACTCAGTTCGACCTAGTCCACATCGGTGATGATAGATGGGCGGTATCCCAATCGTTTGGAGGCAAACTGTTCGACTTAGAAGATGTTGAGAGCACGACCGTCGCCCGAAACAAGCCACATACGCTCGTCTTCACCGACGACGGCAAGTTGGTATTGTTGCCCTCTCGAGTGGATTGGTTTCTCAACTTTAGTCTTGGCTCCCCCTACGTGTTCACAGAGAACAAAGACAACTACCTAAACAAAGCAGAGGCATGGCGTAATCATCAGCCCACTCTCCAGTATGGCAGCCCACATGCTATCAAGTAAACCGGGAGTGCAAGACGGGGCATTGCAGTTGGTGTCTGAATTCGCTGGCGTGGTCAACATCCTGGCCAGCCTACCGGCGAACTCCACGCTGGTCATCCAAGTCTACCTAGGGGAACCATCGCAGGATGAAGTCGAAATCGTGAAGGGGATCAAACTCTGGTGGGTGAAACGGCACCAGTATCAGGTTTGCACTGTTTACGTGCGGGTGGGTGTTGACTCCCACACCAGTCTGCAGTGGGTCACCGTGGCCCGTGGAAGACACGATATCACTCACCAAGATCTTCCTACCCAACAACATACACTTCATGGGGGTGAAGTGCACCCCTGAGAAATTATCAGAAAAACAATTGGAAACTATCTCGTAATAGTATTATAGCAATGTCCAATCATTATCAGCCCAACGCCACACTTAACGATCTAGGAGACACGGAGGGATTCGATCTGCCCGGCGAGGAAGACGCCTTGTACGTCCTACACTTGAAAGACAACGTGTATAGGAGGGCGGCAATGGCCGATCATCGACCCAACATCACACTCGGGGGCCTAGGAGACACAATGGGGTTCGATCTGCCCGGCGTGAACGGCACCTCGTACATCCTGTCCTTAAGAAACGGCGTGTACGTGCGACAGCGTCTGCCAGACGACATTATAGAGCCCAAATGGTTGATCAACATGACCCTCACCGCACCTTATATCTCGTTAAACAAAGATAGGGAGGTCTCCGAAATTAGGAACAACGGTATCTTGCTTGGGGTTTTCGTTCCGAAGTGTAGGATAAGTACTCAGCTACCATGGGATCACACGAGTAACATGTTAGTTGTTTCAGGTCGGGGAGGACGATTGAAGGTTTGACGTCCCCGATTCCCAATTGGATGTTATGACTGTGAAACCAGGCTCCACACTCCCCATAGAAGTCTACCTCGGATCGGTTCTTGATAATACAGAACGGCAACTTTTACCCGGGGTGACAATACGCTGGAGTGTCACAAGCAGGCTCCAACGTTGCCGTATCATCATACGACCGGACCCCTCAACGGGTTCTATAGTCCCCTCAGTAAGCACCTTCAGAGGCTCCTCCGATGATGTTCATGTGGACGCAGAGTTACCTATTAGCCTCTCGCCTATTTCCCTGTACGATGATCTAAACCTTATAAGCCTCAAGTACACTGTGCAAAAATTAAATGTCGTACGATTTAAAGATCTTTTTTAGAATATATTATATGCACACAGGATGGGCCTGTACCCAGTCGTAGAGGAAGTCGCGAAGACCCTGGAAACCGTAGACGGGTTCCGCTTGAGACAGTTATGTGATGTAAAACGCCAACTAGAACAAGACCGCGACACGCGGAAAGCACTATGCAAGAAGTACCATAGAGCTTTCAATATCGTGGATGGAGCTGATACTTTCCTTACGACAACCAGCATGGGACTAGGGGCGGCAGGTGTTGGGTTGTTGGCCACCATCGTGGCCGCACCTATAGTGCTAGGCATTGAAACAACAGCTGGGGTGGTAGGGGTGGCAGGGTTGGTGTTTAAGTTTGCATCCCACAGACTGCACCGTAAAGCGTTGAAACACGACGAGATCAGGGTTCTGGCCGAAGCAAAGCTGAACACGGTAAGTGAGCGTATTTCCACAGCACTCACTGACAGTAAGATCTCAGAGGAGGAATTTCGTTCAATCCTCTCTGAACTCGACAAGTACCGTAAGATGAAACAAGAAATCCGGTCCAAGTCTCGTAAGTCTGTTATCAGCGAAGACGAGAAAAAAAAGTACATAGAACAAGGGGTACGAAAAGCCCAGCAAGCCTTCATTACGAACACCAAAGAGATCATAGGCGATTCACATTAAACTGTTTCATCGAGGTCAACACGACATAGGGCGGGCACGTGATCAGGAAAGTGCTAGTTCGCGGTCATAGTGACCGGGAAGTTAACTGGGGATTCAAAAGTAGTATATACAATGGCGGCGAGACCTAAGGGCCTGACAAAAGGTTTACTAATGAAATAAAGCTTTACAGAGGCTTTTGTTGGACTTGGTCTCGGACAATCATTGTATATACTACTCCCCCAACCCCCTTTGAAAATGACTAAAGACCACATTGAAGTTAATGTTTTGCAATGGCGGAGCCAAGGTGAAAATTTCTGGATCCGCCGATGATGATCACGGGGGCGAGTGGGCAGATGAGTGGTGATGTGCAGCAATAGGCCGCGGGAGGGTTACTGATGATGGACAGTGAGTGAATGAGTTTAGTTTTACGCCACTTTTAGCAATATTCCAGCAATATCACGGTGAGGGACACTCGAAATTAGCATCACACATTGTACCCATGTGGGGAATCGAACCCGGGTCTAAGGCGTGACAAGCGAACGCTTTAACTACTTGGCTACGCCGCCGATCCTGACAGGGCCATTTAATATCACTAATAACAATCTCTCTCTCTCTCTCTCTGATGTCATACTGATGTACACAATGGGAAAGTCAAAAGGCCAGAAAGTCATTGAAAATGGCTAATCTTCAGCAAGCAGAGTTTGTCAGGTCACCGAATGGAGGAAGACAAGTGTTACAAGCAGGTCACATATACCGCCTGGATGTGGAGCGTCAGCTAGCTACACACTGGAAGTGTGTGATCCAGGAATGTAAAGGAAGATGCAGCACCATAATGGTCTGAAAAAAACTTGTGGGAAAGCACCATCCGAACATTTATGAATTCATAACAGCTGTCAAGAACATTGAATCCACCAACAAGATGCAACAACACGGCCACGCTCACGAGCTTACAGAGATCTTGACCAGTGTCTCAACCGACTGAGACAACAACTTGAAAGTGGAAGAAGATCGCCTATTCAGTTCCTGGACGCAGCAGATCACTTATTGAAGCTTCAATAAACTCAGACAGTGTACTAGTTAACAGCCAGTGTTATTTTGATTATTGTATTATATTGTACTATGATTTGCTGTGAACAAAAAATATGAAAGAAGAACAATTTTTTTATTTTAATGCAAAAAGCCATGTTGTCTACATGTGCTGCAGTTAATCAAATTAAAGGAAAACAGAGGGGGATTCCTTTTAATCTGAAGGGGGTAAACTTATTACTCATGCATGAAATAACAGTCACCAGACCATGAATTGTTGTTTTAAGACTGTAGGCGAAATGGGATGTAGGCGAAATGGGAACATGCCTTGGTTGCCACATGTCATCGGTTCCCAGTTGCACAGATCGATGCTCATGTTGATCACTGGATTGTCTGGTCCAGACTCGATTATTTACAGACCGCCGCCATATGGCTGGAATATTGCTGAGTGCAGTGTAAAACTAAACTCACTCACTCACATGTTTCATGCGTGTCATCGTTTTCCTGTTGCGTTGGCCGATATACAAGATGTCAATCTTCTAGTCCAGACTCGATTATTTACAGAGCGTAACAAGTTATATTTGGGATTAGTGGCGGCAGGGTAGCCTGGTGGTTAAAGCGTAGGCTCGTAACGCCGAAGCCCCGGGTTCGATTCCCCACATGGGTACAATGTGCGAAGCCCATTTCTGGTGTTCCCCGCCGTGATATTGCTACAATATTGCTAAAAGCAGCGAAAACGTAACTCACTCACTCACTAAATTTGGGATTAAACTTTATAATTATAGTAGAGACCGTTGGAAGGTTGCAGTAAGGGTTTGCAAAACAAATAAAGAAAACTAATGTACGAACAACCACTCACAGCTTCGGTGTAAAATGACACAAGGATATAAATACAAGTAATAATCCAATTTACGCCAGCGCAGGATACTGCTATTGTGAGGGGCGGTGGGGTAGCCTAGTGGTTAAAGCGTTCGCTCGTCAGGCCGAAGATCCGGGTTCATTTTCACACTTGGGTACTATGTCTGAGGCCCATTTCTGGTGTTCCCCGCCGTGATATTACTAAAAGCGGCGTAAACCTAAACTCACTCACCCATTAGTTGCTATTTTGCACACAATACCATGCTATGCACTTCAGAGAGATCTCCAGAACATATGACTTCCAACGTCTTTGCCCTATCAGGTGAAGACTGGTTATCTTTGCTGCCGTTCATCTCCACTGTTTGGATACTATGCGTCTGTGTACTGTCCCTCATATTTGGACGGAGCCAGGAATGTAACACCATGATACGGAAGAGTGAACCCCAAATCACCGGCGTCGTAATGAGAGAGGGCCTTATAGGCTATTATGAAGGAGGACAAGGTCAGCTTCTGTCGCTGCTGGAGGTCAAAGAAGGTTAGTAAACCAGGGGTCATCGTACTCCTTTTTCTAATACACTCATTGTCAGTAGTTCACGGCCTTGAATGCACTACCGTTTGTGTTAGTGTTACTTCACCCTAGTCAATAATGTATCCAAAATAACATAGCAGAAACAACAGTGATGATGATGATGATGATGATGATGATGATGATGATGATGATGATGATGATGATGATGACAGAAGCCTAGTGATGAGCATCCGACGCCGTTCATGGCATCAGCTGTTTGTCTGACCGTTATGAATCAATTAACGGATTAAGTCTCAGCTCAAGTACGGCTGACTGGAGCTATCTCTCTCCAAAGTTATAAACATCTGCACTCTAATACGACCTACCACCTTAAACTTTCGTGGGATATTAAGCCGACCTACTCAGAAAATTGCCCGTACACTGCTAGAATTACGGATTACTGGTGAATATATTGCGTAAGTTACAAGCATTAGCGAATCGGTGGGGGCCTTTCAACGTGATGTGACCTTACAAAATAGGAGAACGAATACAAAGGTACTTATTCTTATATTTCCAAATTCAGTCATAGGGTGTCCTATGAATGTGCAAGTGTGGGGCAATCCTGAAAGTCTCCACAATTCGCTAACCATATAGGTCTGTTTAACGGGCTTCACTTTCTTATGTTATTACTCCCACATCAAGCAGGGTGGTGGGGTAGCCTAGTGGTTATAGCGTTGGTTCGTCATGTCGAACACCCAGTAGTATGGTGACCGCACATTTCCGAGGTGACGTAACGTGACGCAACCTCGAAAATATACGGCCACACTGACGTCATACACGTATGACATCACGACGATTGGTCTCGTGACATCACGATCTACAAACGAAGGTAGTGACGTCACTTGATGGTGACGCAACCTCGAAAATATACTACCACACTGACGTCACGCCCTACAACGACGGTATTGACGTCACGTGGTCATTGAACTGTCACAAATAAGGGTAATGGTCGTCTAGTACGTGTTCGTGCATGTACGTGTGTGTGTGTGTGTGCGCGCGCATGTGACATCTACTAATGACGTCACACAAACAAAAATGGCGACCATAAGAATCCATCCGTCAAGCTAAATTCTCAATTGCTCTCAGACGCGTTTTTACCTCAAAAATGCACCATTAGCGTGCCAATAATATTTGAGTTTTTGAAGGAGGCTAGGGAATCTCGTGCTGTCTATGTAAAGCTCTCTACAATACTAGACCGCAAGAAACACCTAGACACTCTTAATCACACGACCACCCCGTCTGTGTAAAGCTCTCTACAATACAAGACGGTAAGACGGTGATATTCTACATGAAACAAAATGTGAGGTAGAAAACGGCAAAGAAGCAAGAGTGATACCGAGTGTTACGTTATTTACCTCGTATTGTAAACCCAAAGCGGGAACGAATAATAATTTTGAAGGAGGTCTGTAAATGTCGTACTGCCAATGTAAAGCTCTCTACAATACTAGGCAGCAAAACAAATGTAACAAGACACTCAAAAAATAACACACCCTCCAGTTTATGTAAAGCTCTCTACAATACAACACCGGAAGGCGGTTATATTCTACCAAATACAACAAAGAAGATATTGAGTCGGACAGTCTATGTAAAGCTCTCTACAATACTAGACGGCGCGAGCAGCCAGATCCCTCGTTGTTTAAACCACCCCAAAATATACCCACGAGGTAGACAACGTCAACACTTTTATATAAAACACAACAGAGACTAGTAAAACAACATCTCACAAATTTTGTTCGTAAATATGCACATCTACATTTCTACCCACAAATCAACTCAGTTTACAAAACAGTTCTCATGTCAGTATCAAACCTGACGGGCACGTGATTTTGAGAAATGCGCACGACGGGCTGAACCTGTTGTGTTCAAAGTCTATGTCGTCTTCTGCACACCATTTCCATAGTCTTAATCCACACCATGCACACACGACCTTGTCCGCCACACCCGTATAAAAGAATCCTCTCCGGGGCTAGCTGTCTCCCCTTTTGAACCATTTGTTCTGGCCAGTCCTGGAAAGAAACCATCCTGGCGTAGCCGCTGAGCATTGCTTCGCAACAGTAGTTCTGGCTTAAATCTGTCAGTAGCCTCCTAGGTTCCCCCACGTGTCTCCGCGTGTACCCGCAACTGTCTATCACCGTTTCTCCTCCATTCTCCCTGTTGTGAAATGGTAATTTTGAATCCACATTATCATCGCTGAAACGCTGGATACCATATTTCCCGTCCACAGACAAGGTGTCTTTGTTTCCAGAGTCCTTTGATGGTGATACTTCTCCCTTCTTATTGAAGAAAAGTTTACATCTTTCTCCATCGCTCTGGTCATTATACGAATCGGGAACGTAGCAGCAGGACATCGTGGTACGGAGTACTCAAAATATACAACCTCGCTCTCGGGTTGTCGGCTTCTAACTAGCTACTGCGTGCTGGGGTGCGTGATACTCTCGACACCATCAGCGGTTACGTGCGAAAAGAATAGGGGGGTGTGACCTAAGGGCTCCTCGTCCTGCCATTGGACGGTAAGGGGTCAAATCCCAGCCCTGGACATAATTATACCAATTACATCGAACACAGTCGTTATCGCTGCGAGTACGTATACCCGACAGCGTAAGCGCTAAAAGCCGGGCTTGACACCTTGTATGGTTGCCTAGTAAGACCGGTTTTGCGACGAGATGACGGCGTGGGAAAAAAATCGACAACATTCCTACAGCTCTATCAATAACCTAATTTTTCCCTCGTCAAAATCCATAGCTCTTAAAGTTCTCGAGTATATTCTTCTTGGCATTATCATACCATCTGAAAACCATGGAATCGTTTGCAAGCGTATTACTTTTACTGAAATGACTAACTATATCGTCGTTAGAAATACCTCGAGATCGCCAGCTACCGAAATATAAACAATGGTGACCGCAAGCTACTGACGATAGACTTTGCACACGAACTCTGTTGTAGGAATAATGCAAACGACCGTATTTTGTCACAAAATCGTGAAATTCGGGCCATATTCGCGTGTAATCTATACCGTCACGAGTCGTGCATGTGTAATCTACCGGTGCCTCTACGCTTAAAGCGAGCCAGTGACTTCCCGGTTCGCTTTTTCTGTCCGTGTTGCAAATAAACAATATAGGATATTTCAGTCTCTTCATCCCGACTATTTTATTACCACACACCTCTTCCAAAGTATCTCTGCTACTTATGCCGCCATAGTTGTTTTAAGGAAAGGCTCATTACGACCAAACCATTCCAAATCTCGACCGTACAACATTTTAGAAGGATATGTAACTCGTCCCTCGTCTACGTCAGTGTATAGCGGCATTTCTAAAGTGGTCAAATTCTATTACGCTGTCCAGCTCTCTATAACACACTAACGTCAGAGCTCGGGCGTTGGCTGCGAAAATTTCAATTCTATGCCGACCTTACCAGAGCTCTTCGGATACACGTGTGACATGTCAGCACCTAAATCGTGCGTTAAATCGAACACAAACAATGTAGTGCCGTCTAAAAACTCTTTGAGAGTTACTGTGTGCGTGGAATTTCTCCCCAAACCCCCTGTATTTCTAAACAGCTCTAGGTATGTCTGATACATCCGGGTAGAGTCGGGTTCGAAATTGACGGTATGGCATCTTTTGCCTACCTCCTGACCGTTTACTTTAACGGCTATTTCCGTCAATCCAAAAGGCTGGAAATTAAAAGGATTTTTGTTCGAAACCCCGCAAAGGATTCGTTGTCAACGAGGCCGAGTACTATTCTTTAGGAATGTGACCCATTATTAAATGTTCGGAATTATATTCTCTCAGGCCTTGGGGAATGTCGTGTGCCGTAGTTTTCACCTTGGCTATGGGATATTTCACGGTACTTCCACGCGTCAAACCTCTAATATGGCTATCTCTAATAGCTGGTGCTACGTTTACTTGTCTGACATGAAATTCGGCTGAGAGTATATGGCAAGCATAACCGGGTATCACGAGTACCGGCCTCGTCCGTAGTGGAGTGTAACATATAGAAGTTATTTGGGCTACGTATCAATTCAATTTACCCCGTCTATGAGGTATCTATGCTGCATGAACAAATCAGAGTGTAATTTTCCAACGAGTTCTAAGGGCCTACTGGGCACACATTTTTGCCGTCGTTTCGCGAATGCGGGGTTGGAATCTTCATTGCCTAGAGAAAAGTTATTAAAACACCCTGCCTTATCTTTACTGAAATTCTGTGCTACCAAATTGTTGTCTATTTGCGATTTATCGCAGCTCAGTAGCGTTTCTATGTACGCTCTGTACGGGTATGTACCCAAACTGTCTGTTAATTCTAGTTGATTAGAGCCCGCTATTACTCTCACCTCCCGAAATAGAGAATGTAGAGTATTTGTCACGGGGGCGCACACGTCTCTACGTCTAGTCACCGTCTCCCCATCAGAGCTCATCACATTGTCACCGACTGTAGCACGACCACCCGTCGTCTTAAATTCGCATACAATTCTCAGGTAACATTCGGCCAAGTCTACATAGCTGTTGATAGGGTTATTGATATCAAACCTTATGGTGCCGTCCAACTGCCCGAGGCCTGTAACGGGGCTATATTTGGTCCAGTGTGAATCCGTCATCGTGGAAACCATACCCGGTAATGAAAATAATAATATAGTTCGCTTTTACCGCATTGCGCGTGTTCCATATCCCTCGACATCGTGACGGATGCTATGATATCTCTACTAAAATACCAAACGCCTCTTAGACTTTCTCCTACGCTTCTTTCTGCTCGGGAGGGATCCAACAGCCGGAATTCTCTCTTTTAGACGGCGCGTGCTTTTACGAGGGTGTCTGAGTACTAAGACTAACGAGTCCACGCTTATGGCTCGACGTCCCCGATGGAAATGATCCCAAAACACCTTTCATCGTGCTTTTTAAGCCCTGCTACTACACGTCGTTTTATACTTTCTGACGCTTTTGTACTACCCGTCACCACGCCGCCCACAACACCCGCAGCAGCCTTGGCTCCTCCCTCAATAGTATTTTACCCGTTGACTTTAGCAGGGGCATCGCTATTCTACCTATAGCACCTAAAATATTCCCGAGTCCAGCACCACCTTGACCATAATGCCTGCCCACGTACACCAGTATGTGATTCCCGTTCATCTCCTTACAGACTTCTTACGCATTTATCCCTCGCTTTTAAAATGGAGTATCACCACCGACCGACCGCTAGCAAATGATACGGGTCGTCCGCGATCGTCTCTTATAAGAATAGTCACAGAACGTTCTCTCGTCAAATTTTAAAGACAGATATTGAATAGGGTTCTTTTTTAACTCCGCATTATACTACATCTTTTAACATTTTCCTTTGACGGGTATCAATGTCAACAGAGGCGCCATTGCGTGACCAACTATCTGGTCGTCTATAATGTCGGCATAGACGTACATATTGTGGAAAAGTTGTTCTTGGAAAAATTGGAACTTCAGTTATCGACTACGGGGGTCGTTCTGGGGTCGAGTACGCATACACGGGTGTCGCCCCTTGCCTCGGGCACTACGGTTGTGAAACCCAGCATGGAAGCCAAGTAAGGAGACACGTCGAATCTAGGACCACAATTGCCTAAAACATGTCTCACCTCTTCAGCATCGGACCCCTCGAAATCGCTTTCCACAAAGCCCGAGGCCATGTAGACTAAATCGTCCTGGGAGTACAAATATTTACTAGTCTCTTTAGGCGTTATCAATTCTATATCGATTTCCACCCCACCCCCTGCATTACTATGTTTATGATATTCTTCACGCCACGATTGCAACCGCTCGTTGATGGAACTATTCATGGTATCTAAGAGTCTCAAGCGATCATTATAATTCCTTTGCGGCAACATTATCTGCCCCAGAAATTTAGTTTCTAAACCGAATCTATCCTTTCTCACCATGCCCTTCTTATACACTCTCTCGAGGGCGGGGACAGTCATATACGCCTGGCTGAAAGCGTTATGAGGAACGGGTAAATTGTGCCATGTCACGGGTATCTGCACAGTACTAACACCAACTCTCCAATTATCCTTTCTGTTTACCTTCAGGGGGTATGGTAAATCTACGGTGTAAGTGTGTTGTACATTATCCGGTCGAGTTTCGGGACTGGCATCGCTTGGTAGGGTAATGTAAAATCTGTCGCTTTTCATGCCGTTATTCATAATGGGCGGTGCTGTTCTCCCATAATGCTGGCGTTCGGTGACAGATGAGGGTTGTTGCTATTACTGACTTCTTAAAGGGCGGGAGGGTATCAACCGAGCGTGACAGCGATACTTTCAGTAATTCAAACAACGGTTCTTCAACCTTCTTTATATCCTCGGCTAGATCGGACGATGTGGTACCTTTCAGCGACAGGTAGCATACGATCAGCACGCATAGTAGGATGGTGTGTAGTGGTAGCTTCCTCATGCATGTCAGCCCTTTTTGAGGAAATCCTACCATGTGACTTTCTGGTAGCCATTGGTCGAATTCTTTGCTTTCGGGTATCCCTTCCATCGAACCAGTATTTCTCTTTTACCAGTAGTCTTATTGACCCTTCTCTTTAACACTTTTTCTACTTGATGCGCCTCTGGCTCGAAAGCGACTTGTAACTCATCCCGTAAAATGTTCCTTTTATAGCGTTTCTATTGTAGTCGCCGTATTTTATAGACAGTCGGCTTCCTATATCTAACTTTGTTGACCACGTGAAAATATTTCCCTGGTCCAATTGGCCTCGTAACCTTTAAACAAAATTCCCTTTACTCGTCGAAAATTCTGACTGGTGTTAGCGACAATAAGTATTTCTCACGTTTTGGGAATCTTTTGACTGCGTTGCTGCCTCGCGGCGATGTGGTTCCATACCGCTATCTCGTCGAGAATAGTTATCCGCGTCGCTAGGCTTACGTCCTATGGATGTGTGGTATCGCGTTATTGTAGGATTTCAATATTTTAGCCAATACCCGACATACCGAGGTTGGCGATACAGTGTTGAAGTATCTCCACATGCGGGTCTTTAGAGTTCTCTGAAATCTTTCCATGGCCGGAACATTTCCGTCATCGTTCTGACTAGTATAAAAACATTTCCCCAGAACGTTCCTAATATGATGCTTAAAACAACTGTTGACAAATTCGCTACCTTTATCGGTCATTAAGCTATGGAAAATACAAGGCTTAGCACGGTCCAGAATTCTTTTGAAACCGGCGGTCATCGTTTTAGCATTTTTATCCTTGAGCGGTTCGGCAAACACGTATCTACTGAACACGTCTATAAGGCATAATATAAATTTGTAACCATCGTTGACTTTGCTAATACGCGACACGTCCGACAAATCAGCCTGCCACAACTGATCCTTTCTACATATGGTAGCGGAATAGGGTGTTCTAGGAAAGCGCTTGGCGGGGCGTGGTCTATGTAGACTGTAAGCGGGCTGTCTCTTTAACCAAACCGTCACCTGAGCAGGAGTAGGTTTGACAGAACCCTTTCGCTGCCTAGCCTCCGATAATTTTCTTAAGAGGCCAACCCGTGAATCAAAACCTCTCGATACATCATAATACGTGCGTTTCAACCATTTCAGCCAGTAAGGCTTAATAGCTTTTCCATCTATTTTCTATCTCTTTTCCCTCCCTCCGGCATTGTCCGAGCTCCAACCTTCCTCATTACTTCGTTTCTTCTTCCTTCGCGACTTCCCAGGAGTGTCGCCCCCCTCGATGTATAACCTGTTTTTAATAGCACCAGTGTCTACCATTCTCAACGGTAGGAAAGCAGCTACCTCGTTGTATTTACTACCCCTTTTTTTTGTCAGTTCGTGTAATACGTCGCGCAAGGTCTCCGGTCCCAGAGACGAACCCTTATAGCTCAAAGTTCCTTTGTCCGACACCCCCAAGTCTGGATCGTTTTTAATAAAGTCTGTAATATCTTTAGCATCTCGTCTGTACGTTTTAGGTAAATCGGTCAAAACCTTAGAAAGCGTGGCATCTAGACCCGATGTTGTTACTCCCGCCGTAACCACGGGAGCTACAGTCGTTACTACGCTAGCGTCGTTTAATGGCTTCCGGGAAAATGTGTATCATCTCGACTCCCGTTTACCCTTCCACAGCCCGGGCTCTCGACTGTAAATCTAGGGCGTCTTCCAATAGGGCGTTATAGCGCAACATTTTCTCGTGTAGTTTAACCGCACGGATGGCGTCCCTATTCGCAACATCCCCTACTGCCGCTTCGTCGTCATACACAACATTTCTCATTTCATCTAAATTGTCTCGTCTTTCTTTCGTTAAAAGAGCATTTCCTTGGAGAGGAGAGTATCTTGCTCGAGACCCTGACCATTCGTCGCGAGAGGAATGTACGAGTCGGGAATACGCTGCCTGAGGTAGCACGACCATCTTAGTAAAGGAGGACATTGCGTGGTTATTTGGAGCCTGTAATAGACCCTACCACACTCGATACGAGGTTTGTTACGATTGGAGCTAAAAGAGGCAACAACAATGGTAATATACCACCCCTTTACGCCATTATTTTCCTCTTGCCAGCGTGCGAAACTCTGCGTCTCTGACATAGGGTATGAAGAGCTCTTTTCTTGCGATTTAAGCCGAGTCTCTGATCGTCTGTCATAGGTAAATTGCCGGAATACACATTAACGGCTGTCTCGCTAAAAGCGTCTATGACTTCTTTGGGTAAACAATTAATGAGTCGGCGTCTGACAGCGGGTGGGGCTCTACATAGGTAGTGTATAATGTCCACGTTGACTTTAACCCTGTTGACCGAATCGCCTTTGGCAACACCTTTTCTCTTACCACCCGGTGTTCTCTTCCGCGCGCCACAGCGCGAGGTCGACTGTAATTTACCGTTAGAACGATGCATATTTTCGATGAATTTACTCGTGTCAGGGGTAGGGTGTCGCTCTACTCCGAGGGTGTACAATAAAATGACGACAAAAACTCACGATCTTCGTATTTATGGTTATTTATTTCCTTTTCAGAACAATCTTGGGTATTGGTATAGGAGGTATTATCTGACCTCTGCTGTTGTTACGGCATCGCTCACTACCCTCGTCGCCGGGGCGAATGTGACGCTGTTCTCCGGCTGTATCACGCCGCCTCCGTATCGTCGCTGATATGGCTGTCGTCGTTATACAAAGCTACATCGTCCGACAATGTAGCAACGCGTCGCTGTCCCCAAGCGAAGAAGAACTCGTGGTAGTAGGCGTCGTCATTATCGTCTATGCTAGTACTAGAGTCATCGGCTGTAGTCGCCGTATGGCGTCGAAGAATAGTCGTCGTCATAGGTGCTGGTGCTACTATTGCTATCCTGGTCTTAGATCCTTCCCCGTCGTCTGCTCAGCATTTCATTCCCGCTTCCCCCATTCTATTCCTATTTCTCGTTTCTCTGTTAAACAGCTCAGCATTATCATTCCCGACTGACCCGGAAATATTTGTCTGGCTAAATGCTCTATCTGAGTCCTTATGGCAATCCATTTCTATGGAGCGCACGTCACTTTGTAAGTATTAGCTGGTCTGTCTGTGATATCGAACCTCTATAACTCTTGCTCTCCGCCTTTGAAAACCCTGTCGTAAACAGGTTTCCACGCACTCTAAACTCGTCCGGGCGTGTTCGGCTTAAATCTAGCAGTATGTAAGTGTGTGGTTGTGATGTAGCGGGCGTAGTTTCTCTTATAAAGCCCGACTGACCCGGAAATATTTGTCTAGCTAAATGCTCTATCTGACTTCTGTCCCGGGGATTTTCTTGTACACAACAATGTGCGTACAATTTAAGCTGATCGTTCTATGGAACGGTGTTCGCGCAAAAATATTCTGTTGTAAGTATAGTATGCTGGTCTGTCTGTGATGCGATCTCTTAACGAACCATCTAAGTAACTCTTGCTCGTCCTCCTTTGAAAACCCTGTCGACGAAACGTGCCTTACTATCATCCGTCTTACACTCCTCAGGATAGCCGCTAGCTTCCTGTTTCAGTTTGTAGAAGTTGTCGACGTATTCGGCGAACAACCCCGAGGTGTCGGCTGCTCTGTCGTAAACCTCGAACCGGGAAAAGTGCCATGCGGAGAAAATACGTCTAACCACATAACCCAGTTCTCGAACCGCTTTCTGTACTTCCACGGTGGTGTACGTACCCACCCACAATCTCTGATCGTCGGTATGCTGACACGCGTTGCTGGCATGCGTTTACGCACACGTTCGGCAGAGAGGGAAGTAAAGCTTCCCGTTAGTGCAGTATGGTAGGAATGGATGATAGAGAACCGAGGGGAGAATGTCACATTTGACGAGACCATCCAATTCGAACAGTTCGTCCGGAGGGGTTGTGTAACACGCAGGGTGAGATCACGGAAAGCGACCCGTTTACACACGTATGGGTACAGCGAACATACGTCGGCATACCGTATTTTTCTCCCTCGCTACACTTTTTGTGCAAGTGAATCCCATTAGTACGACCCCATTAAAGCGGCGTCCGAGGTTGGAGAGGCGACAGCCTCGTTAGGTAATTCGTCTTCCCTGGGCCTAACAGCTCTGTAATGACACTCCCATATGGCGTGTATGGCGAACACTTCCGCATGGTCTCGTAAAAGACCTAAACGATACATGGTATGCGGTCGTGTCTGTCTGCCAGGGTAGTGCCTGAGCCGTAGTGTACTTTGACATTCCGCTTTACGAGGAAAGCACGACATGCAACCATGCCAAAAGCATCCCAGGAATTCGTACACTACTTTGTTGTGCGGATCGTATCCGTCTACCTTGAAGGTATGGCGTCTCCCCTCGGTCGTCGTTACCGAGCAGTGGTCGTCGACGACGCCGCAGGTGAAGGATACTTCACGGTCCAACTGTAAACCCCGGTTTCTTTCAAGAGACGCCAACCATTCGGTACATATTTTAGACTGTCGCGGTTGATTGTCCTCGTACCCCCCGGGGGGTATTATAGCTATAGTGTCGGGTTTCAGGTACTTGCGTCTAAAGGTCAACAAGCAGGCATGAGGTAACGTGATGCATTCGTACAAAGGGTTAACGTCGTTAAGGGACATGAAGGCATCTATGAATTTAGCACAACCCCGTCTTAAGATGGACACATCTTGCCGACAATACTTCAAGAGCTCGACCTGCATGTTGAAAGGTGTCCTGCGGTTTTCCCTATACCACGTTAAGAATTTCACGCGATCGTCCCGCGACATGCTATCCAGATCGTAGTAATGTTTGGGTGGTAGTTTACTCTGGATAGCTGTCTGGTACACGCCAGTCTTATTAAAAAGGTGCGGAAAATATCCCTTTTCACCGTCTTCCAAAGCAAAAGTATCGCAGAACTTTTTCAGAGCTGTAGGGATATAGTTGTGTGAGTCACGGAAAAGTAGCCTACCGATATTCAAAATTTTACCCCCTGTCAAAATAACTTGCGGTTTCTGAGTGAGATGTTCTAACAACGATTTCAAAATGAAATGATTGTCGTAACCTTTAGCATAGTATGCCACGACCACTATGCTAGCGTCACAATCGACGTCATTTGCGGTAGAATTGTGATTGACCGTGTCGGTAGACTCACTCTCGGGAGGGGTGGCGATGTTCTCGGCAGTATCTCGTGGTTTCTGCGCGGGTGGTACGAGACGAGAAAAAAACAGCCCTACGAGTGTCTCGGTATGGGGACAGTCTATGACTATTTCCCATTTAAAATCAGTAGGCACACAGCCGGTTTTACTCTCACTACGCCAAGGGCATGTCTGACACAGGTATTCAGATTCTGATCCCATACACTTGCCGCAACCGGGCTGGAGAACGCATAGATTAGGTAAGTGTTTACCATTTTCGTCGCACATGGACTCGAAATCGTATAAAACGTACTTGGTCAAATCATAGTCTACGCGGTCCTCATCCTTGACGATGTCGACGGGTATGTGGCAGCGGTGCGAAGGTCCGAAAAAACTTTTACACCGATAACACACCCTATCTTTATTGTCTTTGAGACACTCGTGGTCTGCATTTCTATCGGTCTTACATTTAGGACACCAGAATTTCTCTCGTCCACAAACACGGTTGGCGATATGAGCCGCGTGACAGTCCCTCGTAGGAAACCACACCCGACACTCGACATAAGGTTGACGACAGCTTCAGCTCGCCGACGTCACCACCGCCACTACCGGTGTACCGCTATGGCGCTGTTGCTGCCTCTGTCAATCGAAAATCGTTCAGAGAGCTTTTACCCTTACGCCCGCATTTCCCACACGCATACTCTTTAGTGCATGCATGAGTATTGTCCGCCTTGTACCCTCTATGGCACACCCTACAATATTTACTATTCCCGTACAGCCCTACCACTGTATTGATGCAGTCATAGTGACCATGCGGGTCCACCTCTGGGAGTGTTAGCAGGCCACCAGAAAATATCGATACAGGGGATGTGTTCGGGCCGTGTCAAGAGGAGTGTGTGGAGCGTACAAGATAGAAGCACCATCACCGGGTGTAATGGTGTGTACATGCAAGCCAGCCTCATTCCTTAGACATGTTTTGAAGGCCTCCCAAGCGGGGCGACCTTCCATACACGCTCCGGCGGAGACCCGGCTTCGTACAAGGCGTGGCTATCGTTTGTACACCCCGCGCATCTCTCAGGAACGCTTCACGCTCTGTATATCGCTGTCTGCGTTCCTTCTTGGACACATCCCGCGGTTGCGAAGCATGCTTTAGAAAATATAGGGCTACAACAATAGCCCGACCTAGACATAAATTGTCGCTGTTCTCTATTTTAGTAAGACAACCACCCCTAGTGGTTTTACGTTTGGTAAAAGCCTCCAGCGTGATTAGCTCTTTCTTAGTCAATCGACCATTACCTCTACCTACAGCGGCGGGATTCCTCACTATGTGTAACCTTACGGTCATGGTACTGTCAAACGTAAAAGATGTGTTAGACTGGGCAACGTGTTCCATACCTCGCAATATGATGTCACCCGTGAGTTCTTCAAACCTGACGAACGGTATGGCGACGGGGTTGAGGGCGTGATGATGAATATACAGGGTGACGATATCCTGAGGGCGTATATCTAGGGAAAAAAGTAAAAGAAAAATATAATGGCATCAAGAATGCGCTTATGTCAGCTTTGAAAAGACAAGCAATGTTACAAAATTATTAGTTACCACACTGTAAATGTATAGAGCTTATGTTGTTTTTTATGCACTTACTTTCCGAGTTACCCAAATGAGCCACGAGGGAGTCGAACCCGCATGACAGGTTGTCTTCCACATCCACGCTGCTCTGTACTCTCTCCAGAAATTGTTGTAAAAACCCGAAGAGGTACACGATGTTAGACACCCTATATCTCTGACTATCCATCCGACGAAGTTCTCTGAGGAAAAAAACTTGTTGCGGCGATAACCTCGTTGTGACCGTCGTTGCGGGGAGAATGACACGGCAACCCTTCCTCTACGACCTCGATGATGTCGTCGTCGTGTTGTCGCAAAGGTTGCCCTGTCCCGGACTCTCGGCATGTGTCACTGCTGAGGCGTTGGAATTCCTCATCATCCGACGAAAAAAATATAAGTATGTCATCCTCGGAATGTTCTATAAGAGACGTGTTCGTATTTCTTACTAGTTCGTTTACGGGGTCTTCCTCGTCAACCATGATGAGAATGTTGTCGTTGTGCGCCATTTTGTGATAAGCGAGAGAGAGAGAGAGATAGAGAGAGAAGGTTGTTTGGTTTACGGGGGGTCATTCGCGGTTGTGTATGACAGGGACGATTATTATCGAAGGAGGGGGGTGTGAAGAGACGAAGGGGTGTGGACACTAGCGGCTGTGTATAATAGGGTCGATTAGAGCAACTAGACCGATTAACGACGCACGTAGGGGATTATTTTAGAAGGAAACGGATGTAGAGACGACGGGATGGACACTCACGATTGCGTATAATAGGGGTCGATTAGAGCAACTAGACCGATTAACGACACACGTAGGGGATTATTTTCGAAGGAAACGGATGTAGAGACGACGGGATGGACACTCACGATTGCGTATAATAGGGGACGATTAGAGCAGTTAGGCCGATTAACGATGCATGTAGGGGCTATTTTCGAAGGCTTCGGCACACGCGGTTGTGTATGACAGGGACGATTATTATCGAAGGAGGGGGGTGTGAAGAGACGAAGGGGTGTGGACACTAGCGGCTGTGTATAATAGGGTCGATTAGAGCAACTAGACCAATTAACGACGCTCATAGGGGATTATTTTCGAAGGAAACGGATGTAGAGACGACGGGGTGGACACTCACGATTGCGTATAATAGAGGACGATTAGAGCAGTTAGGCCGATTAACGATGCATGTAGGGGCTATTTTCGAAGGCTTCGGCACACGCGGTGGTCGAAATGATTGTGTAATAAGGAGTGGTTAGACCCATGAGTAGGAATATACGATAAACCGTGGACATATGGTGCGTAAGATAATAGAGGCGATTTTCGTGTTCCTGCGCGCGTGTCGGACGTGTATGATCATGTCTACAACGCGGACACGCTCAATTACCCTTTGGGGTGTATATGACCATTCGCTTGACCACTGTCAAATCATACAGACTACTGCTCGCCATACAGTAAGACGTACTCCTGACCAGCTCTCCGCTACTACTGCTACTACCAGGGCTATTACAACTACCACTACTACTACTAACATGGATTCTAGCAAGATGTGTGATGCTGCTCCAACAACCATGCTATACTGCTGGAAGTGTCCCCAGAAAAATGACCACATGTTTAAGAACTGTCCATTAGCGGTGTGTGGAAACAGGTGTGGGGGACAGGGGCACTGGGGAACAGATTGCCCCATGCCGTGCACCATCTGCCAACAGAGTGGCCATTACAGGAGGACCTGCCCGTCCTTCAACATGTCCTCTTCCTCCGTGATCACCACCCCACCTTCCACGCCGTCCACGACTGCCACGACTCCTACACCGACTGCCACGACTACTCCTTCTTATGGTCGTTGCTATAGGTGTGGGGACTCTGGTCACTGGGCTCCCCAATGTCCGACGGCCACATGTTACAAGTGTGGAGGGAGTGGCCACTACGCCCGGTTATGTGCGGTAGATGTCACCCCCGCCGCTAAGAAGGTCAAAAGGGAACAACCTACGACAGATGACTGGACCACCGAAGATGCCCTGGTGATCCCCGTAGAGAGGTGTGCTAAGTGTGTCGTGAAGACATCTGATATTGGCACACAGACTACGGGGATAGTGATGTCCAGCATACAGTATAGAAACATTGCTCGTAGTGTGGATGGGGGTGAAAGGGGAGGGACCTTGGGGGTGGCTACCCCTATTGTGAGGAGCATACCAACAGAGAAGGTGGAAGAAGATGATGAAGATGGAGCCCTCAGCTCTCAGGGACCTCTTGTGTATGATGACAACACCTCCCCTTACCCCTCCCACCCGACATCGGTACACTCCCCCCTCTTCATCGACGACGACGATGAAGAGGAAGGGGAACACGCCCAGCAGCTGTCGTGGGACGACGACGGCGATGGAGGAGCTTTCACTAATTTTGAGGAGGCCTCTCATAACCACCGTCACCCCTCAGAAAATACGGTGACAGTGGTTGCAGACGTGCACAGGAACGGCGAGACACCTACTCGCCGTATCCGTGTGCGCAACCGGAGAGGTCGCCTCATTTTGTGAAATGTATGAAATTGTATGTATATATTGTATTATATTGTGTTATATGTTGTATATACCTGTATTAAATTTTTTTTTGATATCGTACACATTTAGTTGGTGCTGATTCGCGAATTGTGGGAGTGTGGAAAGGTAGAAGAGAGCATTATGTCACACGTGCGCGCACGCACACACACACACACACACACACACACACACACACACACACACGCACGAACACGTACTAGACGACCATTACCCTTATTTGTGACGGTTCAATGACCACGTGACGTCAATACCGTCGTTGTAGGGCGTGACGTCAGTGTGGTAGTATATTTTCGAGGTTGCGTCACCATCAAGTGACGTCACTACCTTCGTTTGTAGATCGTGACGTCATTAGACCAATCGTCGTGACGTCATACGTGTATGACGTCAGTGTGGCCGTATATTTTCGAGGTTGCGTCACCATCAAGTGACGTCACTACCTTCGTTTGTAGTTCGTGACGTCACGGGACCTATCGTCGTGACGTCATACGTGTATGACGTCAGTGTGGCCGCATATTTTCGAGGTTGCGTCACGTTACGTCACCTCGGAAATGTGCGGTCACCATACTACTCACCCGTGTTGGATTCCACACATGGGTACAATGTGTGAAGCCCATTCCTGGTGTCCCCCGCCGTAATATTGCCGCAATATTGCCAAAACCGGCGTAAAACTGAACTCACTCCCGCATCAAACACACAGGTCGTGATGTATCTGAAATACTGTTGAAAGCGGCGTTAAAACCAATCCCTTCACCTCATCCATATGTACGTCGTCTACTAACCACCACGTCCATCGGTTTCAGTGGCCATACTGCGACAGCGCTCACAAGTATACTAACCGTGAGACGGGCGACAACGTGGGGGCACTCGTCATCAGAAGCAAGGACTGGAAGCCGAAACCTAAGGATAAACACAAAGAAAATAAATGAAACTCTTTAGTGAATGCCAGCTTATTTACAAATCAAAATGCTGTTTGAAACAATATTTGTGCCAATGAGTGTTTCATGATATACATTTGTTCTAATATACACAATTTAGTAACACCACATCATATTTCAGATCATCGCTAACTTGTTTTGTGAATGCGCATGACAACTTACTGTTGACCGTTAGCTGAATGATTGACGTGAAATAGATTCTGCTGAAATGTGGAGGTATTCTTATAATCATGGTATACATTATTTTACACACGTTACTCGTCACCAGACAGTCATTTTTTGTAATATTTGTTTTATGTTAAGCTGAATAATAAATTATGAAAATCTGTTTGTTTGTTTTTCCTGCCGGTAAGTCAGTCTGGTTGACTTTGTCTGCTGCGCTGGCTCTTCGTTACTCTAGTTTGTGTGCATGAAACGTTTGTTCAGTAGAATATATTTATATGAACTGCTCGTCTTTTATGCCTGTTCTATACATATAGGCATGTATAATTCAACCGACTATCATATATATATTTGAACTGACTATGACACAATACGAATTGTTTTCAAACATGTTTTAATGGTATTTTGAGGAAATTCTCTCTGAAGATATCATTAAAACTCTCGGAAAACAGTTCGTGTTGTAATATTATAATAAATAATAACATGCAATGAATTGATATGAGTGACAGGCTGTGTCAGACCGGCAGTACACTACCATCATCTGCTCACTGTAGGAGTTGGTTTAACATTATCGCAGTGTGATCGGCAATATATGTTTGTTGTTTAGTGAGTGAGTGAGTGAGTTTAGTTTTACTTCGCACTCAGCAATATCCCAGCTATATGGCGGCTGTTTGTTGTTTAACCCCCTATATACCGAGTTGTTTTTCTGGCGCACATTTTTATAACATCTGAAAAGTGAGCGTTGCGCGAGAAATTCGTATCCTGTGTTTCTTTGTTGCCTAACCGAAAGTTCAGCTATGTTCCAACTGTGTGACGAGGTAATCAAGTGAGTGAGTGAGAGAGTTGGGTTTTACGTCGCTTTCAGCAATATTCCAGCAATGTCACGGCGGGGGACACCAGAAATGGGCTTCACACATTGTGCCCATGTGGGGAATCGAACCCGGGCCTTCGGCGTGACGAGCGAACGCTTTAACCACTAGGCTACCATACCGCCCCGGCGGTAATTAAGTGAACATCATGAGGAATATGATGATATGCGTAAACTATGTCAGTGAGGTTGACCACCACCGGATGCCAAGACCGGATTTGTACGGGGGTTTCAGCACGTATTACTGTTAATGGGGAGAATCCGCCTCAGTTTTCGATGAATATAATGGGAATATCCCCTGTAATTTGTTTGGATGGTCCGATTTACTAAGTGTATAGCAACACAATATATACCTAACTTGGTGATGAATACATATGTAGTTTCAAAAACTTCACGTGCACCAAACACTAAACGCTTCCATGTTATTTCCATGTGTATCCATCGTTTGTATCTCAAAGTTGCATTCGGGCTTGATTAATGCCATCAAACGTATCAGAAATGGATACAATGAATGCTATACCTTTCATAAAGCAAATATTCTTTCGCACTCAACAATAATAATTGATTTCGACTTTGAAATGCCACTTCCCAAGTAAAAACAGGGCAATATGTAGATTGTAGTAACGCTTCGTCCACTTCGTCAGTGTGGTCATGTGATCAAGTCACATGGTTTATCCGGAAGTGTAATGGATGCAGCAAGTTTGTCAATATTTTGCGTTAAGGAATGTGGCGTATGACAAATATTCCACGAAATACGAGTATATTTATCAGCTGACGGGAAGAGCAACGCAGCACGCAGATCGTGGTTACACAGGTGATCAAGGTAGGTTAGCTCTGTAACAGGTGTCAGAAGCGGAATAAGGTCATGTTTATCTCTGTATAAACACCTCATCCGTAACAACGGTCATGGCCTAGATAATAAACGGTCTTACTTTAAGTCACTAAACTCTTCTCATGGCCTTTGACCATGATCTCGTTCATTCATAAGGCTAATATGCTTGTGGGTATTTATGTTGCGAAAATACACATAACATATATATTATTGATGTATCAATGAAAAATGTCGCGACGGCGACTTGCAACGACGAGTGAGAAATGGGCTTCACATATTGTACCCATGTGGGGAATCGAACCCGGTCTTCGTGACGAGCGAGTGCTTCAACCACAAGACTACCCCACCGCCCCATGCAGCGGTACAGACCATGATTCGGCGACGGGGCCAGCTCGACTTTCATTCTGGTGACCTAATTGGATAATTAGGATGAGAACGAGTTCTTTTTAGAAGACCTAATGTTGAGTAAAATAAATAACCGGACATGTCAACTCTGTGATAGCTATTTTTTCAACTCAAGGGCATTTCCTGGTCATCCTAGTGGCCAGTTTGTAACCTCTGAGTTCATCTGGTTTGGTTCATGTGATCCGATAACGTATATTGTAGTTTCCGCTTTTCTCACTCCCGTTATAAAGTATGTACATACAACGTAAAAGGCGTACGCTGTATGTTCCACTCACTTCCTGTGCACAATGTAATGAACTCGCTGCTTATCGTTTAGTGCAGTAATTTTACAGCTCGATCGGGTCAAGATGGACGCAATAGCACACGTGATTCGTGTCTCTCTCCCGACGTACTTGGAGAATTTGCCGATACCAGGGTCCTTTGAAGACTTGGTTCAACTAACAGGTCAGTTTATTTATTACGGCAGTGAATATAACCCAGAGCCAAGTGTCTGTCGCGCTACAACGGCTAACTCAGATTATATTTCTACAGTCAGTCAATTGACTCGACACATGAGGTGAGGTGAGGTGAGGTGAAATTTGGTTTTACGTCGTGCTTGAGAATATTTCGCTCATATGACCACGTGCATGCGTGTGTATGTGTATGTGCGGCTGCTTGTTCTAGCCCAGACTGAAGCTGGTTTTATAGTGCTAGCCCACTGAGATACCATGCCGCAGTGAAGCATGAATACCCCACTCAGACACATTGTACTGACTCCGAGCCGACCAGTCCTTGTTGTACCCATTAATGCCGAGCGCGAGACAGGGACCAACAAGTACCATAGTTTAACGTCTTTTGGTTTGACGCGGTAGGGGATCGAACCCGCGACCTTCCGCTCTCTGGGCGGACGCTCTAACCACTACACCACGGAGGCGGTCGACTCGACACATGACAAACACGATTCACTCGTTATCTCGCACGGTTCATTTTTAGATAATCATGTCACGCACGCTAGGAAATATGCATTTAGACATATGCAGCTTGGGGCTCCATGTATGTGTACATTATTAATAAACGTCAGTGTGTGAATAATGTATTTGATAGCACACCTGTGTGTCATATCAATTTTGAATAATTTTTGTGTGTAGTCAAAGGACGAAAATGCTCAGGTGAGACGTACATCTGTTTTCCGATTTCACTATGTACAGTGGCGAATCCAGTGGGTTGGGGTGGGGGTTTCGAACCCCCCACCCCCTTTGAAAATGACTAAAGACCACATTGAAGTTAATGTTTTGCAATGGCGGAGCCCCCCCCTTTGAAAATTCTGGATCCGCCTATGATGATCACGGGGGCGAGTGGGCAGATGAGTGGTGATGTGCAGCAATAGGCCGCGGGAGGGTTACTGATGATGGACAGTGAGTGAATGAGTTTAGTTTTACGCCGCTTTTAGCAATTTTCCAGCAATATCACGGCGAGGGACACTCGAAATTAGCTTCACACGTTGTACCCATGTGGGGAATCGAACCCGGGTCTAAGGCGTGACAAGCGAACGCTGTAACTACTTGGCTACGCCGCCGATCCTGACAGGGCCATTTAATATCAATAATAACAATCTGTCTCTCTCTCTGCCTCTCTCTCTCGCACACACAAATTGTATGTATATATATATGTGTGTGTGTATATATATGTGTGTATATATATATATATATATATATTGCATAGATAAATAAAAACAGAATGCCTTTTTCTCCAACATGTTTCGTTCTTTACTCTATATATATATATATATACACACACACATACACACACATATGAATAAAAATGGAACAGATCACAGCTGAGTCATTCTTAACTTGCTGAATCATTCAAGTAGGAAGTACTTGTTTCATGACCCGGGAAGGTCCGCGTTAGAATATGTCCATGCTTGTCGTAAGAGGCGACTAACGGGATCGGGTCGTTGGGCTCGCTGACTTGGTTGACAAATGTCAGCGGTTCCCAGTTGCGCAGATCGATGCTCATGTTGATCACTGGATTGTCTGGTCCAGACTCGATTATTTACAGACCGCCGCCATATGGCTGGAATATTGCTGAGTGCAGTGTAAAACTTAACTCACTCACTCACTTGTTTCATGCGTGTCATCGTTTTCCTGTTGCGTTGGCCGATATACAAGATGTCAATCTTCTAGTCCAGATTTGATTATTTACAGAGCCTAACAAGTTATATTTGGGATTAGTGGCGGCAGGGTAGCCTGGTGGTTAAAGCGTTCGCTCGTCACGCCGAAGCCCCGGGTTCGATTCCCCACATGGGTACAACGTGTGAAGCCCATTTCTGGTGTTCCCCGCCGTGATATTGCTACAATATTGCTAAAAGCGGCGAAAACGTAACTCACTCACTCACTTTATTTCGAATTAAACTTTATAATTATAGTAGAGATCGTTGGAAGTTTGCAGTAAGGGTTTTCAAAACAAATAAAGAAATGTACGAACAACCACTCACAGCTTCGGTGTAAAATGACTCAAGGATATAAATACAAGTAATAATCCAATTTACGTCAGCGAAAGATACTGCTATTGTGAGGGGCGGCGGGGTAGCCTAGTGGTTAAAGCGTTCGCTCGTCACGCCGAAGATCCGGGTTCAATTCCACACTTGGATACTATGTCTGAAGCCCATTTCTGGTGTTCCCCGCCGCGATACTGCTATAGGCGGCGTAAAACTAAACTCACTCACCCATTAATTGCTATTTTGCACACAATACCATGCTATGCACTTCAGAGAAATCTCCAGAACATATGACTTCAAACGTCTTTGCCCTATCAGGTGCAGACTGGTTATCTTTGCTGCCTTTCGCCTGCACTGTTCTGATACTATGCGCCTGTATCGGACAGAGTGTAAGGTCCCTCATATTTGGACGGAGCCAGGTATGTAACCCCATGATACGGAAGAGTGAACCCAAAATCACCGACGTCATAATGAGAGAGGACCTCATGAAGGAGGACAAGGTCAGCTTCTGTCGCTGCTGGAGGTCAAAGAAGGTTAGTAAACCAGGGGTCATCGTACTCCTTTTTCTAATACACTCATTGTCAGTAGTTCGCGGCCTTGAATGCACTACCGTTTGTGTTAGTGTTACTTCACCCTAGTCAATAATGTATCCAAAATAACATAGCAGAAACAACAGTGATGATGGTGATGGTGATGGTGATGAGAGAAGCCTAGTGATGAGCATCCGACGCCGTTCATGGCATCAGCTGCTTGTCTGACCGTTATGAAACAATTAACGGATGAAGTCTCAGCTCAAGTACGGCTGACTGGAGCTATCTCTCTCCAAAGTTATAAACATCTGCACTCTAATACGACCTACCACCTTGAACTTTCGTGGGATATTAAGCCGGCCTACTCAGAACATTGCCCGTACACTGCTAGAATTACGGATTATCTAGTGAAATTATTGCGTAAGTCACAAGCATTAGCGAATCGGTGGGGGCCTTTCAACGTGATATGACCTTACGAAATAGGAGAACGAATGCAAAGGTACTCATTCTTATATTTCCAAATTCAGTCACAGGGTCTCCTAAGAATGTGGAAGTGTGGGGCAATCCTGAAAGTCTCCACAATTCGCTAAACATATAGGTCTGTTAAACGGGCTTCACTTTCTCATGTTATTACTCCCACATCAAGCAGGGTGGTGGGGTAGCCTAGTGGTTAAAGCGTTGGTTTGTCATGTCCAACACCCGTGTTGGATTCCACACATGGGTACAATGTGTGAAGCCCATTCCTGGTGTCCCCCGCCGTGATATTGCCGCAATATTGCCAAAAGCGGCGTAAAACTGAACTCACTCCCGCATCAAACACACAGGTCGTGATGTATCTGAAATACTGTTGAAAGCGGCGTTAAAACCAATCCCTTCACTCCTCCATATGTACGTCGTCTACTAACCACCACGTCTATCTGTTTCAGTGGCCATACTGCGACGGCGCTCACAAGTATCATAACCGTGAGACGGGCGACAACGTGGGGGCGCTCGTCATCAGAAGCAAGGACTGGAAGCCGAAACCTAAGGATAAACACAAAGAAAATAAATGATATTAAACACTTTAGTGAATGCCAGCTTATTTCCAAATCAAAAATGCTGTTTGAAACAATATTTGTGCCAGTGAGTGTTTCATGATATACATTTGTTCTAATATACACAATTTAGTAACACCACATCATATTTCAGAACATCGCTCACTTGTTTTGTGAATGCGCATGACAATGACTGAATGATTGACGTGAAATAGATTCTGCTGAAAAGTGGAAGTATTCTTATAATCATTGTATACATTATTTTACACACATGTTACTCGTCACCAGACAGTCATTTTTTGTAATTTTTGTTTTATGTTAATCTGAATAATAAATTTGGAAAATCTGTTTGTTTTGCTTTCCTGTCGGTAAGTCAGTCTGGTTGACTTTGTCTGCTGCGCTGGCTCTTCGTTACTCTAGTTTGTGTGCATGAAACGTTTGTTCAGTAGAATATATTTATATGAACTGCTCGTCTTTTATGCCTGTTATATACATGTAGGCATGTATAATTCAACCGACTATCATATATATATTTGAACTGACTATGACACAATACGAATTGTTTTCAAACATGTTTTAATGGTATTTTGAGGAAATTCTCTCTGAAGATATCATTAAAACTCCCGGAGAACAGTTCGTGTTGTAATATTATGATATGTAATAACATGCAGTGAATTGATATGAGTGACAGGCTGTGTCAGACCGGCAGTACACTGCCGTCATCTGCTCACTGTAGGAGGTGGTTTAACATCATCGCAGTGTGATCGGCAATATATGTTTGCTGTTTACCCCCCTATATACCGAGTTGTTTTTCTGGCGCACATTTTTATAACATCTGAAAAGTGAGCGTTGCGCGAGAATTTCGTATCCTGTGTTTCTTTGTTGCCTGACCGAAAGTTCAGCTATGTCCCAACTGTGTGACGAGGTAATTAAGTGACTGAGTGAGAGAGTTGGGTTTTACGCGCTTTCAGCAATATTCCAGCAATGTCACGGCGGGGGACACCAGAAATGGGCTTCACACATTGTACCCATGTGGGGAATCGAACCCGGGCCTTCGGCGTGACGAGCGAACGCTTTAACCACTAGGCTACCCTACCGCCCCGGAGGTAATTAAGTGAACATCATGAGGAATATGATGATATGCGTAAACTATGTCAGTGAGGTTGACCTCCACCGGATGCCAAGACCGGATTTGTACGGGGGTTTCAGCACGTATTACTGTTAATGGAGAGAATCCGCCTCAGTTTTCGGAGAATATAATGGGAATATCCCCTGGAATTTTTTGGGATGGTCCGATTTACTAAGTGTATAAGTATAGCAACACAATACACACCTTACTTGGTGATGAATACATATGTAGTTTCAAAAACTTCACATGCACCAAACACTAAACGCTTCCATGTTATTTCCATGTGTATCCATCGTTTGTATTTTAACTTTTGATCTCAAAGTTGCATTCGGGCTTGAATAATGCCATCAAACGTATCAGAAAGGGACACAATGAATGCTATACCTTTCATAAAGCAAATATTCTTTCGCACTCAACAATAATAATTGATTTCGACTTTGAAATGCCACTTCCCAAGTAAAAACTGCGCAATATGTAGATTGTAGTAACGCTTCGTTCACTTCTTCAGCGTGGTCATGTGATCAAGTCACATGGTTTATCCGGAAGTGTAATGGATGCAGCAAGGTTGTCAATATTTTGCGTTAGGGAATGTGGCTTATGGCAAATATTCCACGAAATACGAGTATAATTATCAGCTGACGGGAAGAACAACGCAGCACGCAGATCGTGGTTACACAGGTGACCAAGGTAGGTTAGCTCTGTAACAGGTGCCAGAAGTGTCAGAAGCGGAATAAGGTCATGTTTATCTGTTTATAAACACCTCATCCGTAACAACGGTCATGGCCAAGATAATAAACGGTCTTACTTTAAGTCACTAAACTCTTCTCATGGCCTTTGACCATGATCTCGTTCAGTCATAAGGCTAATATGCTTGTGGGTATTTATGTTGCGAAAATACACATACCATATATATATATTATTGATGTATCAATGAAAAATGTTTCGAAACATGTGGGAGTGTTTATTACAAGCAGGGATAATCTACAACACGCCTTATAGTCTCCCTGTTACAAGCGATGAAACAGGACAGGTCACGGTCGCAGTGGTCGACCTGGTCTGAGGTGGGTGCTTTCATTGCTATATAGAACAATGATACAACCGCCTGTCGTAGTAACCGGAGGACATCAGGTAAATCCATGGTCTCTGCTGTGGCATGACATACAATTTCTAAACATTTTTTCCCCAGAAATAACTAGGTGATGTGGCTATGCAATCTCTGGATGGTAGTTTGGGATGGTATAGTCCATAGAGTTTGTTCATAGGGGGGACACCAGGAATGGGCTTCACACATTGTATCCATATGGGGAATCGAACCCAGGTCTTCGGCATGACAAGTGAATGCTTTAAGTTTAACCACTATAGTCCATCAACTTAACTTTTGGCACCCTGTTTTTCACAATTTACGTAAAACTCCTGAATATTGTAAAACACTACTCTGTTCATATGGTAATTGTATACCGTGACCTAACAAGATATCGATTTTAGTAATTTTAAAATGATTATTAAAGATTTTGCCTTTAAACCTGTCATATAATAATTGTAAAACTGGAGAGTTTTACGAGGGGTTAACACACATGATGGAAAAGCCAACAACATTGTAAGATGTATGTCAGCGTGATATGTACATGCACGGGTATTGACATTAGCACGCTTAAGTGATGTCAAAGATCGTCAACACACAGGTTATGGTGAAAACGTTGTTGTACAAAGATGACCGACAAATCATCAAAAGAGTTTACAACTTTTTCAAGCACGAGGCAAAGCGAAGTTTTCAATTGAGTGTTTCTCCAAAAGACATTTAATGCCACCAAGACCTGCAAAAGAACATTGCAAAGAGTTATCTCCCATGACACCATTTCAGAGCCTGACAGTGACGTGGCAGTTAAATCGTGGATCGTCTTAAAACATGAAAAAAAAAGAAAGCTTGATGAATTCGATGGAAGGGTTGTGAGGGACGTCATGTGTCGATTACATTGATCCAATGAGTCCATATCTTCAAGCAAACTGAGGAAATATTGTTCAAAAGAAGACCATGACATCAATGTATCAAAGCATGACATATGCAAGCTGTTGCTCAAATTTGGATATAGATACAAGAGATTGAGCAACCAGTCTTTAAAGACTTCAATACATCTACTTGTTTAAGATGGATTTGTGATGATTATACAGTCCCTTTAGATTTGCTTGCAGGCATAACAATGTAAACAACATGCACGCGTGTCATACCATGTTGTTTGCTGTTCCATCGTATCATTTTACTCCCTTGTATAACTACTTCTATTTTTTTTTGTTTTTATAAGATGGCTTCTTAAGAAGAAGCTTTAATAATTGACATAAAATTATGAAATTTAAACCTTAGATAGGTCATAAGATATAAAGAGTGTATGCACAAAAACATTTTGAAGGCATTTTTGGTTAAAAGGTAAATTGTGAAAAACAGGGTGCCAAAAGTTCAGTTGACGGACTATAGGCTACCCCTTTCTTTCTGTTGAGCTTGTGTTTGTATCAGCCATGGTAAGCATGGTAGATCAATTATATGAGGTGTGAATGATACTGCCACAAGTATGTTTGACTTTGCAATAATGCCGTAGGTAAACATAACTCCTGTCCTTACATATTTCCATATGTCCTGCTCCATGCTGATCTCGACATCGCACAAACTGTGATGAACTAGTAAGATTTTTTAAGAATTAATGCAGGACGCCCTGTGAACCTAAGCCTGCTCCAGCAAGACGATACAGTTCAGTGATTACAGGTATTAGGTGATCTGGGCTCTGGCCTTTTTAGGTGAATTGGGAGAGAGTGAAGCAGAAAAATTAAGTGATCTGGGTATGCTCCAATTTCGTACAGCTGGGGTGCAGTACATGTTCATTTTATGGCACAGTGGTCTATGGGGATGATTTACAGGATCTGTAGAGCATGTGTTTTAATCCCAGATAGTAGCTGATTATGATGCAGGCTCTGTCAACACCATTCAGCAAAGCATCATCTGAGTCTTGCATCCCACAAAGATGAAAACATGTCTTTACTTCATATATGTTTGCAAACAGACCATAGGAGCTATTTTGGTGAGTGAGTGAGTGAGTTTAGTTTTACGCCACTTTTAGCAATATAACAGCAATATCATGGCAGGGGACACAAGAAATGGGCTTCACACATTATACCCATGTGGGGAATCGAACCTGGGCCTTCGGCATGACGAGCAAATGCTTTGACCAGTAGGCTACCCCACCACCCGTGGAACCATTTAAGTAAAGTTTCCAGTTTGTAACTGGCCTTCAGTCTCAAATGGTGGTATAGATAATACTGTGTTACCTTGGCAACGTGGCATGTTGCTCATGATATCAGCCCCTGCTTTTCTGGTCAAGGCTTGATTAAACATTCCAGTACTTGTTATAGAATAATCGAGGAATGCAGACTAAGTGATTTAACAATAGTAGCTCACTTTCCAAAAATAATTCGTTTAGATCCCCATGGTTTGTTTCAGTTTGTGTTTTGAACGGACATACTGATCTTGAATGTTTTAGGAACGTAGGTCAAAGTTTATTATAAACAATAAACTGTGCATGTACATTTATGGTTAAGCCACAATAACTCGGTGCGCCAATGTTTGTGCGTCACAGTCATGTAATTCATGTAATTTCAGAAACTATGCTGTTATCGACCGGGACCAATGTTCAACATGGTGCTTACAAACCTGACAATGATGAGGACCAGAGCCAGGTCACCGTGACATCCTTCACATTGCAGGTCGCTGGACATGTATATGGCAAGAAAGACAAAAAGCAAGGTAAACCTGGTAATGATGCGCCCCTCCTGTATACACCCAAGTGGCCCCTGTGGGAACCTTGGCTAGGATAGCTCCCCACTGCCTCTAACCTGTGAAGGTCCGGGTTAGAATGTACCTTCAGTAACCCATGCTTGTCGGAAGAGGTGACTAATGGGATCGCGTGGTCAGGCTCGCTGGCTTGGTTGACACGTCATCGGTTCCCAATTGTGCAGGTCGATGATCATGCTGTTGATCACTAGATTGTCTGGTCCAGACTCAATTATTTACAGACCGCCGCCATATAGCTGGAATATTGCTGAGTGCGGCGTAAAACTAAACTCACTCACAAAAGTGAAGCTAAAGTGTCTGTTAGAGGCGAAAACATAATTCTGTCTTCAACACAGTCTTCAAAACAGCTTATATTTAAAGTGTCTGAAGTATGGGGTGAGCATACACCCGGCACAAATTCCCAAACCCCCACCTGTCATCCACACTTTCTTCTCTGGACCTTTGTAAATGGCACACTTGGAATGGCATGTGCAATTAAGAAAGCTATAAAAGTCATTGCTAACCATGTTCACAGATCTGGTAAACTGAAAAGACTTTAAGATCAGTGGTAATTTTAGATTTGGTCTGGTCATGGGAAACAAGAAATCTCTATTGATAGTGATTCTTTCATCTGATCTATTTTGGTGATTCATTGGGTTGCTGTTATGTTGTTATTACCCCACAAGAAAGTTTGTAAGTAAACAGTTTGTAAGAACTTCATCAAGCTTTGATTATACGTGTGGTATGTAGTGATAACAGCACAGCAACCTTATGGTCAAGTTGATATGTTGTACAGGGAGTAGTATTGACAGTGATTAGACATGGTATTAAAGCACTGTTGGAAATAGAAAAAAACTGTTTTTAGGCTGTCACTCTGTATCCCTAAAATTTACACAATTGCAAATAGCATATGTTGAAATAACATACATCGGCCTAACTGGGCGTTCGGTGGGATGCGTAATAGGATATCCAGAAAAGCATGTTTACTGGTAATATCGGGCAAAACTTAGAAAAAATACGAATGGCTGCTGAAAACAATAGATCAGACTATAGATGGCAATTAGGTCGCTCAGCCAGGTATGGCCACAGACCATCGAGTCACCTGGCATGAAATGCATGTGCTGCATACGGGCACAAGGGGTCATCTCAAAGATATTCTATGCTTTTTTATGTGTGTTGAATATGTTTCATCTATTGATTAACATCTTACGTGTCTTTCTTTCATAAAATTTATGTAGTGATATGTAAAAGAATATGATACCCATAGAAAAGCTTATATCAGCCATCGTATGAAATGTCTCAAAATATATAGGTGGCATGACCACCAGAAGATCGACAGGATTGGATATTATTTGTAAATTGTTATGACATGCCGTTTTCTTCCCCAGTTTAATTTGCCTAAAGGATTATTTTATCTTAGCTGATATCTCTATTCCCCCAGCCCGACCTCAACCACCATCTGCGACACCCGCCCTGGTTTTGCTTTTGAGACGACCCCTCCTACCTGTTTCTTTTTTCAGTGATAGTGAGACTCCATGGCAGCTACATCCTTAATAGTTTCAGTGTTGAAGTTATTATTTTTTATGTCAGCTATCTTGTATAATGAAGCTAAGTTTAATTACAAAATGGGTGTTTAAAAAGTGTCCTTTGTAATACAATATCATCGCACACTAATATGAATAAAGCCATGGTCTGTTCCAAATAAGTCGCTTTGGACTTAGAAAAGAACACATTGCTCATTTCTGCACTAATCTCTCCTCAGTAAAGTCCTTTTTCGTCGTTTCCTATCTCCCTACCACTGAGACTGTACTTAGGCCGAGCTTAGTTTAACAGATATTTCACACTTTCATATATCAACTACATAAATTGTAGATATAAATGCAAAAAACCGGTTTGTTTCTATTTCCGACAGTACTTGAATATAATCCTGCCAAAACTGAAAAATCAAGCATCTAGTTTGTACGAGAATACTCCAGTGTATACAATTTACCCTCTATCAATGCATGCTTGTGGTGAATACTAAGTGTTCACCTTGTGACCACGAATTATTCATGACGTGAATATTAATTATTCACCTAGTGAATACTAATTTCTTATATTGTGACTTTCAAGTATCAACACTATGTTAATGAATATTCTATGTATAATTCTGTGAAATGGTATAGAAAGAGTATATGGGTGTAAAAAGAGTTACCATGGTTACCCATGCTTGTTGATGTGGATTTCTCAGCCCTGAAACTCAGTGAAATATAGTGAGAAATGAAATTGTGTCAGCCCACCCTAAATTTTTGACAGATTAGTGAGTAGTTTTTGTCCGCCTTTAGTAATATTCCAGCAACATCATTGTAGGGGACACAAGAACTGGGCTTCAATACATTGTGCCCATGTTTGAAATTGAACTCAGGTCTATGGCGTGCCAAAAACATTCCCTAACCTCTGGGCTACCCTCTAGTTTTTTTCACAAGTGAACTGACTAGACCCCACTGTGCCTGTCCCACAACACTATTTACACCTGTTATGACACTGTACGTGCTATTTACAAATACTCATAAATATCGGTGCTTGGTCATAAACTAAGTGATCACACTTGAACATCTGATATACACTCAAATGAAATGTGTCCTGCTGTTAATTTATCTGGTTTAATGTTAAAAAGCAAGGTTATGTCGTAGTTATACAGGTCATATGAGGTGTGTGATGATTGGGACCGCCTCCGTGGTGTAGTGGTTAGAGCGTCCACCCGGAGAGCGGAAGGTCGCGGGTTCGACCCCCGACCGCGTCATACCAAAAGACTTTAAAATATGGTACTTGTTGGTCCCTGCCTGGCGCTCGGCATTAATGAGTACAACAAGGACTGGTCGGCTCGGAGTCAGTATAATGTGTCTGAGTGGGGTATTCATGCTTCACTGCGGCATGGTATCTCAGTGGGCTAGCACTATAAAACCAGCTTCAGTCTGGGCTAGTACAAGCAGCCTCACTTACACATACACACGCATGCACATTGTCATATGAGCGAAATATTCTCAAGCACGACGTAAAACCCAATTTCACCTCACCTGACCTGTGATGATTGGGTTAGATTGGTCTTCAGCAACCTATTCTCGTTGTAAGAGGCAACTAATGTTTATGTGTATATCCACGTCTCCCAGTTGTGTAGATCATCATTCATAATGTCAGTCACTGGATTATCTGATAATGACTCCATACCAGTGTTTCCGTTATCCGGTATATACCGCACTTTGACCGGTACAAAGTTAGGCTGATGGTCATCGTATCCAGCAAATTTTATAAACAATTTTCTAATCACCTATGTCAATTTTATTTCTCCTCAAGAAAGATTACTTTGTCACAATGACATCGAGAAGTTGTCAACTAAAGAAATAGCATTTTTGGAAAACCCCTGGCTAAAAATAGTGGCATTTACGCATCGCGATACCCTTTACATTTCTGATTGGTTGTTAGGGTGCAAGGTCTTGTGCATAATGAAAAGCATGATCACTTGACCGGTAAAAATTTGCAAATGACCGGTAATTGAAATGCTAGCCAATCACAATGTCCAGCTGTAAAATATGCCAGCAGAAACACTGCATACGTTATGGCTCTCAGTTATATAAGGGACCGTTCATAATTTCACTAACTTCACCTCTTTGTTGTGTAGGGACACTGTACCTCAATGACGTCTTCCAGTGTTGTGTAGGAACCTCACTAACTTCACCTCTTTGTTGTGTAGGGACACTGTACCTCAATGACGTCTCCCAGTGTTGTATAGGAACCTCACTAACTTCACCTCTTTGTTGTGTAGGGACACTGTACCTCAATGACGTCTCCCAGTGTTGTGTAGGAACCTCACTAACTTCACCTCTTTGTTGTGTAGGGACACTGTGCCTCAATGACGTCTCCCAGTGTTGTGTAGGGACACTGTACCTCAATGACGTCTCCCAGTGTTGTATAGGAACCTCACTAACTTCACCTCTTTGTTGTGTAGGGACACTGTACCTCAATGACGTCTCCCAGTGTTGTGTAGGGATGCTGTACCTCAATGACGTCTCCCAGTGTTGTGTAGGGATGCTGTACCTCAATGACGTCTCCCAGTGTTGTGTAGGAACCTCACTAACTTCACCTCTTTGTTGTGTAGGGATGCTGTACCTCAATAATGTCTCCCAGTGTTGTGTAGGGATGCTGTACCTCAATGACGTCTCCCAGTGTTGTGTAGGAACCTCACTCACTTCACCTCTTTGTTGTGTAGGGACACTGTACCTCAATGACGTCTCCCAGTGTTGTGTAGGGATGCTGTACCTCAATAACGTCTTCCAGTGTTGTGTAGGAACCTCACTCACTTCACCTCTTTGTTGTGTAGGGACGCTGTACCTCAATAACGTCTTCCAGTGTTGTGTAGGAACCTCACTAACTTCACCTGTTTGTTGTGTAGGGATGCTGTACCTCAATAACGTCTTTCAGTGTTTTGTAGGAACCTCACTCACTTCACCTCTTTGTTGTGTAGGGATGCTGTACCTCAATGACGTCTCCCAGTGTTGTATAGGAACCTCACTAACTTCACCTCTTTGTTGTGTAGGGACGCTGTACCTCAATGACATCTCCCAGTGTTGTGTAGGGATGCTGTACCTCAATGACGTCTCCCAGTGTTGTGTAGGAACCTCACTAACTTCACCTCTTTGTTGTGTAGGGACGCTGTACCTCAATGACGTCTCTCAGTGTTGTGTAGGAACCTCACTCACTTCACCTCTTTGTTGTGTAGGGACACTGTACCTCAATGACGTCTCCCAGTGTTGTATAGGAACCTCACTCACTTCACCTCTTTGTTGTGTAGGGATGCTGTACCTCAATGACGTCTCCCAGTGTTGTGTAGGGATGTTGTACTTCACTAACTTCACCTCTTTGTTGTGTAGGGACGCTGTACCTCAATGACGTCTCCCAGTGTTGTGTAGGAACCTTACTAACTTCACCTCTTTGTTGTGTAGGGACACTGTACCTCAATGACGTCTCCCAGTGTTGTATAGGAACCTTACTAACTTCACCTCTTTGTTGTGTAGGGACACTGTACCTCAATGACGTCTCCCAGTGTTGTGTAGGAACCTTACTAACTTCACCTCTTTGTTGTGTAGGGATGCTGTACCTCACTAACTTCACCTCTTTGTTGTGTAGGGATGCTGTACCTCACTAACTTCACCTCTTTGTTGTGTAGGGATGCTGCACCTGGGGAGGGGGATGATTCTGAAGGCGCTGCAGGATCCCCCTCGGGGAACAAGGGAGCTGCAGTTCTACCAACAAGTCTTCTCCCCCACGAATACCGACGAGGTCACCATAGCTCTCCGAAGGTTCATGCCAGCCTACCATGGCACAATGGAATTTGATGGAGGTAACTACCAGTCTTGTGTAGAGCTAGTGAGTGAGTTTAGATTTAACATCACGTCAGCATTGTTCCAACCATATAGCAGCTGATGTAGTGACCTAAATTTTGTTGTTTCAGTAGGGTTTCTGAAGCTGGAGAATATTGTAGAACACTACAAACAGCCATGTATAGCTGATGTAAAGATGGGGAAGGTGACGTCCGACCCCCACGCCACACCGGAGAAGGCAGCGTACGAGAAGTCCAAGTGTCCTAGTGCTGCCGTACTTGGCTTCCAGATCTCAGGAATGTTGGTCAGTAGAAATATATTGGTCAGATGATAAGCCTGACGAACGACACAAATGTTGTTTAGGTCACCACTTAGGGCCTCTTTACTCGTTAAGCTGACACACTTTTGAAATTCAAAATGGTGGCAAACCAGCCTCAGTCACTGTTAGTAAATCGATGCTCATACTATTCATCACTGGTTTCTGGTCAATCTATGATACTGTCGGTTTTGTATATAATATTATTTTGTACATAATATCAACAATGTTCATGATTGCTTGATTTATTCCAGGGTCGGTGAGGTAGCCTAGTGGTTAAAGCGTTTGCTCTAACTCAAAGACCCGGGTTCGATTCCCCACGTGGGTACAATGTGTGAAGCCCATTTCTGGTGTCCCCTGCCATGATATTGCTGGAATATTGCTAAAAATGGTGTAAAACTAAACACACTCACTCATTTATTCCAGATTTATCAGCCTGACACTGGTCAGTATGAGAGAGTGGACAAAGTAGCTGGACACAAACTGACCACAGATAACATGATAAGTGAAGGTGAGTGGAAGGCAGTTTATGTTTGGAGTAATTTTTGGTCAGGAGATATCTTACAGTTGTCTTGTAAAAACATCCACCAGGGCTCCAGATAATTTTTCAACAGGAGTAAGTACTCCTTATTTTTTCAATATAGGAGTACTGGAAAAACTTAAGAGTACTGAATGGAAATTAGTAATCGGTATTCTTGTGTTTTGTTTGGTATATGCACCACAACATTGCTACTCTTGTGTAAACAGGTCAATAAACAATAAAACAATACTTTTTCATATAAATACATCTGTAAATGATTCGTACACCATTGCTGTAGTACGTATCTGCTACGTTTTCAAAATTATTTCCTACCGTATCGTGCATATTTTTATCCGTACATACGTCGATACGGCCCTCATCTGGAGCCCTGATCCACTATTTGGTCATGCATGTGGTATAGAAATTACATAACCACAGAATCAAATGTGTTTAGACTAGTAACAGGCTAAGGCTTCAGAGCATGTACAATGACTAGCACTCAGACTAAATACTTCAAATCTAGTGCAATGGGTCACTAGCCCAAGCATCTATTTTCAAGCATCGGACACCGATAAGTAATCCTAAGAGTCTCCTAGACAAGAAAATAGTAAGATGATAATAATAACAGGCCATTCATATATCCCCTTTCCAGTAACATCTGTATGCAGGGCTTACCTACACCTGCCTAGAGGCCAACATGTGCCAATAAAGCTTTGACATATATACACTGAAGTCTCGTTAATACTGTTCCTGGTGAAGTCAGATTCATTATTAGAAATGTTGATATCCCATTCATTTGATACACTCATTCCCCACAGTAATTGTCCAACTTCAGAAAATGAACAGTGATATGACATCAGACAGAGGGCTTGAAAGTGGAGTGTGAAATATGCCCCAGGCTTCAGTTCCCAGGGCAAGAAAATAGAGAACTTTAAAACTTATCCTATCTCAGGTTACACACTTTCACTTGTTCTTATGACCCGTGAAGATTCGTTTCTTATGACCCGTGAAGAATTGATCTTCAGTAACCCATACTTGTTGTAGGAGGCGACTAACGGGATCAGGCTCGCTGACTTGGTTGACACATGTCATCGGTTCCCAATTGTGCAGATCGATGCTCATGCTGTTGATCACTGGATTGTCTGGTCCAGACTCGATTATTTACAGACCGCCGCCATATAGCTGGAATATTGCTGAGTGCTGCGTAAAACTAAACTCACTCAATCACTCTTATGACCTTGGAGTGGAAACGACCTAAAACAAAAATTTTATCCTCTTCTGACACCCAAATACACTCCATCTCTCTCTATGAAGTATGGTTTGTATTTTCTGTTTCAGGTATAGGAAAATTCTTTGGCTATCCCAAGTCTATTCGAAAGGATGTGATAGAGATATTGTTATCCAAGCTGGTTGACTTGCAATACTGGTTTACCTCACAAAGACAGTACTCCTTCTACGGAAGCTCCTTGTTGATAGTGTACGAAGCGTTAATCTGTGACAAACACAAACACCCTGCATCAAGTAAAACCAGTTCACCCTCACAGTCAACAACCAGCGATGACAAAGTGTCCACAACATCCAAACACCAGGGTTCTTCCGAACCAAACTGCCAATCAGCTGCTTGTTTGAAAAAGTTACCAACGATTGACGTTAGAATGATTGACTTTGCCCACGTGTTTCCCACTCCAGTGGAGGACCGCAACTACCTCGATGGCCTGACCAACCTTATACAACATCTACGCCTTTTGTTAGATTTTAAAAGTTGATATATGTGCTCATTTTGTGAGACAGTTATTTTAAGACTGACCAATTGTTGTTATTATTTACTCTGAGATTCTGAAGTGTGAAGGGTGCTGTGTACAAGATGTTGTCAGGACATATTGGAGTATTTGAATCTTTCCACATAGTATTATCATGTGCTGTTGCCATGGTTATGTAATAGTAGATAAATTGAGTTAAAATGTTATGCTGGTATTTTGTTATTTTTAATCTTGTACACTCAGAAATCCAGGAGATAATGTCTGTCGAAATACGGGAAAGGCAATGTGTGATAAAAGCTATTAGGGGTGGGTATTGCAGAGAATTTTCATATTGCGATATATTGCGATGCGGAAGCATATATTGCGATATGTATTGCAATATATTGCAAGAATTATTTTTTTAACAAAAACTATTTATAATCGAGTTAATGCTTGATTATAAAGCAAAAACACAACAAAATCACTATGATTAATTAACCTTTAATAAAAACTTTTAATCATGAAAAAATAAAAATGTAAGTAACATTTGGCACTAATGAAATAGGGAAAAGAACAATTAAAAAAACGGAAATATCCGAAGATTTCCGAATGTTACGAAGTTTTCCGAATGCATGTCAAAATACCGGTTTTCGATCAGCGTATCGCAATACGTATCGTTTTAATGTCTGAACCGGTAAATACCGGTAAACCGGTTATATTGCGCAGCCCTAAAAGCTATGCTGTGGAAGTAAATCATTTAGACCAAACTGGTCCACTGTCTTTTAGGGGCAGTGGAATAGGCTTGTCATGTTAAAGCAGTCATGAAGGGAGTGAGTTTTATTCCCCATATGGCAACAAAGTGTCAAACCCATTTGGTGGATTTTCATTCTGTGATATTGATAGAATATATATAAACAATACTCATTCTCTCACTACTTCTTTTATGTGATGTTTTGAGTTAATTATTTTTGCTGATTATTTTTTAGTACATTTAAAAACAGTGAGGTCATTGGTCTGGGGTTCAATTTCATCAAAAGTTTAAAATATCTACAACCTAGGTTACTTTGGCACTTTTCTCCTACATTTTGCTATCAATCTGTGACATCACTGAAAGCTATTACAAGTATGAAACACAACTCACAAACTCCGGAATTGAAGATAGAGAGTGGCAATCCTTACCTCCAAATGGACTGGTGTGTTTGTGCCTGTTCCCCGTTGTAAAACAGTTGGAACAATATTTGATATGTTTTATTATATGAGGTTAATATAGGAAGAAGGAAACCAAATCAAACATTCGTTAGACTCCATGACAGTTTGATGCAGATGAAACAATCTTGGCTTGAAATCTTTGAAAATCAGATCCTGGCACTATTAAGACATACAGCTCTACCCAGAGACAAGATCAAACCATGTTTATATACCTTTTGGTCCAACCAACCCTGTACACACATGTACATCCACCGTTAGAACCAAGTCCACCCTTGTGCACTCACTGTTAGAACCAAGTCCACCTTTGTGCACTCACTGTTAGAACCAAGTCCACCCTTGTGCACTCACTGTTAAAACCAAGTCCACCCTTGTGCACTCACTGTTACAACCATGTGGGGTGGTGGGGTAGCCTAGTGGTTAAGGTGTTGGCTCGTCACACCGAAGACCCAGGTTCGAAACACCACATAGATACAATGTGTGAAGCTCATTTCTGGTGCGATGTTGCTGGAATATTGCTGAAAGCAGCGTAAAACCAAACTCAGTCAGTCAGTCAGTCAGTTAGGACCATGTCCACCCTCTGGACTACGAAGGTATCCCCAACAAACAAACCATGTCCACCTGCTTTTCCACCCATGTTCACCCACTGGACAACAGATGTTACTACTTGACAAACTTAGCACAGCCACTGGGCCATGGGTGTCCACTGGTCCATGAAGGAAAGCCAACCACGGACATACTGCTGGTTCATCCTGTAATCCATCTGACAACCTATGTACCTACCACACCTACACATAAGGACACACAATGTCACACACCTGCAGGTGAAATACAGTGCACACAAAAAGTTACACTCCTTCAGGTGAAGATCCGGGTAGAATGGGTCTTTAGCAACCCATGCTTGCCACAAAAGGCTAACAGGATCGGGTGGTCAGGCTCGCTGACTTGGTTGACATATGTCATCGGTTTCCATTGCGCAGATCAATGCTCATGCTGTTGATCACTGGATTGTCTGGTCCAGACTCAATTATTTACAGACCGCTGCCATATAACTGGAATATTGCTGAGTGCGGCGTAAAACTAAAACTCACTCACTCACTCAGGTGGAATGTGGCGCAGACAATGTAACACCTGCACGTGAAAATATAACACACTCGAGTCAGAATCACACACCTGCAAATAAAATAGAGTACATAGGCGGATCCAGAGGAGGGGGTGCAGGGGTGCACCCCCATTTGTTCTGAACGTTTGTTAAATGACCATTGAAACTCGGGTGAAAATAAATAAAGTGTGCACCCCTCCTTTTCTCAATAGTGTGCACCCCCGCACCCCAACCCCCACCTTTCTCAAAAAGCTGTATCCGCCCCACAGTCGTGCACGTAGAATACGTTACACGCATTAAAGCATGAAAAGAATTGTTAATACATAATAACACTTAGGTAAATATTTATTTATTTTTCCTTCATCCATTCTTACTTGACATGATGAGATAAGGGGAAAGGAGGGTTATCGACCCGTTCAGCATTACCATATTTATGTAGGCATGACGTGCATGAAACGCATAGACAACTGAGATACCATGCTTGTTTACAAGACTGGACTTCACTAACAGCTAACGGACAATTTTGTTTAGAACTGGCTAGACAACCAGGCAGGGTACCATGCCACAGTTTGGTGTAGCATGAATACTCGACTTTGCACTCACAGCTAACGCTCCACAATCATTCATTTAGTCCCTACATAAAGCTGAGCTCCAGGCAGGGTAACAAAAGTACCATCTTTTCCTGTATTTGGCGTAGCGCGGCAATGGTCTCGAACATTGTACCCAACCTTTCATTCGACCCGGGTCAGGGCAGACGCTCCATCTACTCCATCATTGAGGCGGTACATAATGAGGTGGAGGAGTGTCATAGTTATGATAGCATTGTTTGGATTTGACAGTGACGTTTCATTGTAATAACAGACAAACCTTTTAACTGACAACCAAACAATTACATGTGTGCTTGCCGATTTACAAATTACAAGAAAATCCCTCGACTGTCATTTTGCATAGTAGCACTCGCACACACGCACAGACACAGCCGTTACAGCCATCCACCCACTCAGACATACTTGAGTAATACCATGCTGATAAGGTTATCTCCAAACTACCATGTTATCTCTTAGTAGGCCCTTATAGAACCTTTCAGATGGAGATAACGGCAACCTTTTCAGTTGGAGATAACAGCAGTCAGGCTGGGTGAGACGATTCACAAAGTGTTCTTCATCTGGTATACCCTCCAACAAACATAGATAATTAACCCGCTAACCTTACTTAAGTCAACTGACCAATGAAGCCATAACAGCAATATCTGAACCCGTATTTACAGTCGGTTTCGACGTTTCATTTTAATGTTCAAAATTCTATTTTAGTGAGTGAGTGAGTTGAGTTTTACGCCGCACTCAACAATATTCCAGCTATATGGCGGCGGTCCTATTTCACCGGCTTTGTGTTTGTTTAACGCCGCACTCAGCAATATTTCAGATAAATGCCGGCGATCTATAAATAATGGAGTCTGGACCAGACAATCCAGTGATCAATATCATGAGTATCGATCTACGCAATTGGGATACGATGACATGTGTCAACCAGCACAGACCGCCGTCATATAGCTGGAATATTGTCGTAACTGGGATTTGGGTGTTAGTAAACCCTATAACCAGTTACCTATTAAGATGGCCGTTCCGCATTGTCAGGGGTGATGTAAGCTCAAGTTACACACTCGCTTGGTCCATGGGGATGTTAAGTCTAGGAGTGAGAGGTCAGACGACTGTAACTCCTCAATAAACACATTTCATTCATGTGCTGGCACTCTGGCATACAATGAATAACTCAACACCAGGTTTTATACTCACATAGATTTACTCGATCCCTCTCTTCATTACAAGGTGCGTGATCTGAACAGGATGGGGCAAGCTCTTCACCAGATATGGATATCGATCGCGATGCGAACGTTCTGCTGACTTTGTAACCCGCACCACTTTCTAGTGCTGACGGTATCTTTTTAAGGTGTTCGAGCCTGCTCCACCCTTGTCACATGACCCTATACAATCCCTCTGATTTGTTAAAAATTACATCATTCCATGGTCTCATGTCTTGCCTCGTGATCGGAAAATTACTGAAAACTCTCATCTGTGATTCATTGTTCATTAATACCTAAAAGGACTTTCCTGTTCTGTCAATAAGATTTATCCTGTTGTTTGATTCCTTAATTTATTACCAAGCCGTAATAGCATTGCTTTTCTGATGCAATCACCGTAATCCTCACTAACGAATTTGTGGTACGTTTCTTGTATAACAGATGCCTTTTTTAACCTTATAACAATATTGCTGAGTACGGCGTTAAATAACAAACAAACAAACCAAAACATACGCAGGTGAGCTACAGTGCACTGGCACAATAGTTAGGTATTTCAAATCAAAGGCTATTTGGAAGGAAGATGTCGCAGTGCCTCGCTCTGTTTTGATTTGCATGTAGATATCAGCAGAGCTATATTATGTTGCGTGAATGGGCATTGCTATACTGGACATTTTCACAACGTAGGTCATCCGTGTTTTATTTGGAACCGTAGTGAGTGAGTGAGTATGGTTTTACGCCGATTTTAGAAATATTCCAGCAAAATCACGGCTGGGGACACGGGTTTTCGGCGTGACGAGCGAACGCTTTAATCACTACGCTACCCCACCACCCTTTAGAATTATATGTGTGGCACCCTTCCTCTTGAAATTGAACTCGGCCGCTTCTCGAAACCAAAAACCCCATTAACTGACCGTATTTGTAAACACTGTAACGCTAATAGCATTAAAAGCGAGGTCCATTTTCTAACATCATGTAACCTTTATGTAGACTTAACAGCTTATGTTTGGGACCGTGCTTCGTCTCTTAATCCAATGTTTTGTTTATTGACTCCTGTAGAACAGACCATATTTCTCATGCAGTGCGGCAACTTATCCAACCCGTAGCCGCACTAATTAAATCTATGCATAGGCGCAGGTTATATCACAATCCCCTATTGTCACAAGTGTAAATTGGTAAATAATAATACGCTATCTAGTACGTTAATATATATGAACGTGTATATATAATGATTATCAAATGCCCTCGTGTATTTTAACGCTTGCACGTAAAGTGCTTTTAAAAATCTTGTAATATGTCAGGGTAGAGATTGCGATCTGGTAGGATCGGAGATTCTACCAGTAGAGATTGCGATCGGAGTCTCTTCCAGTAGAGATTGCGTTTGGAGTCTCTACTGGTAGAATCTCCGATCCTACCAGTAGAGATTGCAATCAGAGTCTCTACCAGTAGAGACTCTGATTATATAGAATAACCTATACAATCGCAATCTCTACCAGTAGAAGCTCAGATCTGATCCTACTAGTAGAGATTGCAACCTAAGTGAATATTTAGAAAAACAAAATTTATTTTCGCATATTGTAGAATGACATCTTCCATTGAAAAGTGCACACTGTTTGTCCAACTTGATGTTTACAAACAAAATGAAAATAAAACATTGTTACTTTGTTTTCATTTATGATTGTTATTGTAAATAAATATAACTCTAACCCAAATATATATCTGGCTGGTCATTTCCCCACCTTCCTGTTTTGTTGCTGTTGTTATTTCACTCAAATATAAGAATGAATGAACAAGAAGAAGTGTAAAATACATTTCATTCTTTATTATTCCAAGAAGTTCTTCTTGGTATAGCATTTTGTTTTCATGTATCCATTATGACAGAGCTTGAAATGACCACTGGTCTTGATAATCACCATCTGTGTTATTTATGTTATTGGTTGCTGATGACATGGCAGTGTATTGTACAGTTATGGGATTACAAACAGGATTCGATAAGTAAAGTAATTATTCTCATAAATGGCAGCTGAAGGTAAATATAGAAAAAACTATATTCGGCTATGTATGGGTTAATCAAGATGGAGGTTGTATTAAAAGTTATATTTCAAGTTTTAGGGAAAGGTGTATTGCTATTGATAGCCAGTGTTTCTTTGAAAGTATATCAAGTTATTCCAAACTTCGGTTATATAAATCTGTTAAAAGTGAAATTAAATGTGAGGATTATTTATTGCTAATTAGTGTACCAGTTTACTGTATTGCACTCTGTAAGCTCCGATGCTCTAATCATCAACTGCTAATCGAGGAAAGACGAAAGATCGACCTAGCACGGAGCGAAAGATTATGCCCTTTTTGCATTGTACCCATTATTGAGTCTGAATATCACTTCTGCTTAGAATGTAATTTTTATAATAATCTTCGTCAGGCCCTGCTCCCAAAGTATTATTACACTTCTCCATCTCTCCATAAATTTGTACAATTGTTGTCATCTTTGTTGTTTGCCACAGATCAATCAGAGTTTCTACCATTTGAATTGGAAATGGTACTGGTAGAATCTCCGATTGTACCAATAGAGACTCTGATTGCAATCTCTACTAGTAGGATCGGAGATTCTACCAGTAGAGACTCCGATCGCAATCTTTACTGGTAGAGACTCCGATCGCAATCTCTACCCTGACATATACATGTATTTTAGAATCCTGGTGTCTAATAGGCCCATGTTGGCCGGGTGTTGTGTAGTTTTACACTGTTTTATCAATTTATGTGATTTTCATGTACACAGCACTGGGCACCCGAACGAACTATTTTTCTTCTCCTTCTTCTTTCTTCTTCTTCATTATAAGGTTACTTGGGCGGTAGGGTAGCCTAGTGGTTAAGGCGTTCGCCCCTCACGCCGAAGATCCGGGTTCGATTCCCCACATGGGTACAATGTGTGATTCCCATTTCTGGTGTCCCCCGCCGTGATATTGCTGGAATATTGCTAAAAGTGGCGTAAAACTAAACTCACTCACTCACTCACTATAAGGTTACTGACACAGTAAACAAGAACAAAGACGACTTCATAACTACTGGTCGTACTTTCTGAAACTAACTTTATATATAGAAGTTGGTGAATCAGATAAGGACAAACTCTTCTGGATAAACAAATAAAGAAGTTGTTCATTCATAAGTTTGTCCTCCTCCTACTCCCCCCCCCCCCCCCTTCTTTATTACACTCAGTGAGTTGCATAATTAAAGTACATTCAAAATAAGATACAGTATAAATCAGAACAGTGACAACTCTAGCTGATGACTCGGCACTTATATCAAGATTAACATTGACACTGGTAGTAGCAGCTGATCAGTTAATACAACTGATCTAAACATATACAAATAGCAATAGAGGTGAACGCTAATTGTCCTTATTTTATTTGCTTAAACTAACTGACAGAAAATGAACCGAAACTCGATGAGTGAGTATGGTATTGCGTCGCTTTTAGCAATATTCCAGCAATAACACTACGAGAGACGCCGGAAATGTGCTTCAAACTTTGTGACAGACAGACAGATTATTTATTAAAGTCTCACCCCTGTTATACATATATACAAACTAATTAAACACATATTTACATAAGGGCCATTGCATACGGAATTATGAGAGACTAAAATTCTTAAAAAATTGCATGTACATGTATTATGAGTAACAATAATTAAAAGTTATATAATACGGAGTATCTCCTCCTTTTTAAAAAAACATGGCAGGTTTTGGCAGCTATAATTTTAAAATTAAGGTTTCTTTTTCTTCTAAAAGCCCAGTGGTTACCCCAAAAAAAGATTTTGCTCGTTAGTCGATATTGATCCAGGTTACAAAGACGTTTATAAAATCTCACAAAACTTTGTGCCTGTGTGGGGAATCGAACACGGATCTTCGATGTGACGAGCGAACGCTTCTACCACAAGGCTACCTCTCTTGGAACACGGTGTAAAGGGCTGTTCAAATCTAACTGTTATTTACACTGTTTATGGTGACATCTGTTGTGGTTCAAGCGTATTTTATTTCATCGACAAAATCCTGATAGGTAAGCAAATTAATCGTTGCATACATAAATACCGCGAAGGGAAACAGATGCTGAATCAGCGCAAACGTTAATGCTAAATATATATGTACATGACATATAATATTTCTGTATGCCACGTTATATACGTCCATGTATATCAGTGTGCATGATATCCATGATACTCCATTATGTCCACATATCAATATGCCACTTTATTTACGTGAGTTAGGGTCGCGCGCATTAATTTCAGGATTTACAGTATTTCAATATTGCCTATCTGTTTTAATGAAATATATCCAGTGTACGAACTCTGGTCTTCTTCAATAAAACATCAACTTTCGTTGGTTTGAGTGGTAAACAGTTTTCATTGAGCTCCTACCAGGATCAGCTTATTTCATTATTTAAAATAATAAATACATAAATTTCATATAATAAATAAATAAATAAATGTCATATGGTGGTTCATTCAGTGGTACATCCCTATGATATTAAACTGATTAAACAACTCTTAAACACAACTAACTTATGTCTCGTATTCCAAAATTAATGTAAAGATCCCAAAACTGTCTTGATACGTCAAGAACATTTTTATTGCATAGTCTTTCGCGAAAAACTATTGTTTAAACGCGAGAACCGTGTAGCTGAACGTGGGAAAAGAGAGCTCTCAACCAAATTGTCGGTGTCTGGTTGACCATCACTTTTGAAGCTATCCAGCATTTACTCTTGGGACAGATGGAACATTATGACTTCCCGCTGATTTTAGAAAGCATCGGTTCCCAATTGCTTAGATCGAAATAAAAGCAACTCTTGGGTTTTGACGTTGTCGTTAAACTTAGTAACCAGGGCCTAGATTTTCGAAGCTCTCTTAGCGCTAAGATAGTCGTAAGTGCCATACATTAACATTAACTTACGACTATCTTAGCGCTAAGAGAGCTTCGAAAATCTAGGCCCAGCTTGATAAGGTTGATCTAGTTCATATGTCCGGTTTGATTTGATATTCCCTGTCTAACATATATACTATATAACTATATATACCTGGTTCAAAGAACTCTGGACCGATAATCCAATATTTAATATTGAAATAAGCTAAATATTAAAATCTCACCATAAAATGTACTTACTAAGATTTCTCGGACTCCCTAACCCAAAGACATACATCTTATGATGAACACACCACCATTTCTCTTTATCACGCACGGGATTCACGTGCACAACGCAGTAGCCCCAAACACGTGCATGGGGGTGTCATTATTATCATATCAACATTGATTGACTCCAATATATCTCCCAGTTTTTTTCAATAGTAAATTAAAATGAAGTTCCTCTTCTTTTTTTTTAAGAGTATATGTTCTTTAAACGTAGTTACTCCTAATGCTCTCCCAACCCTTTATCGAAGGGTATTTTAAATGTGTTTTATCATACTATGTATTGATCGCTCTTGTAGTCTCGTCGACCCACTGTGGCTGGATGTTAAATTTGTTTTGTTATTTTTCACAAAATGTCTTTATCAATATATGTTTAACTTGCAACACTTAATAAACTATTCCCATTCTCCTGCTGTCTTTTCCCCGGTTACTTCATTCTTGTGAGCTGGACGAAGGTTTTCATTGGATTTATCATGTCTTTTTTTAATTCCAATTTCTATTGTTTGAGATAAGCAAACAGTGGAGTGAGGGATTGTCAAAAAAACCAAAAACTACTAGTATGTTTGCTTGAGGCTATGGCCTATACCAAATATGTCAATTTGTTTCATTTGATAGACATATGTTCAACGTATATCCATTTGTAGCCATGGTAACATGAGAGGTCTTCTTACAACATAAGCTGTTTTTGCCCACTAAGCCCTGTCTGTTGTTTCAAGGTAGAAATGCAGTCAGCCGTGGTTGAGGGTGACACAACTCAAGTGTAACACAGACAGATTGTTTATTATAGTCTCACCTGCTTTATAATGTATGCATTGAATATACAGTATAAATGCTAGTAAATTTTGAGCCACACATACGTTGAGCAATGAAAGACATATGATAAACAGATTTATATAATATAGTATGTCGGTGCAGAAACATACCCTTATTTATCCTAAGGAACAAATTCCGGGAAACATAACTCTGAAAATCAGTGATGACACCAGGTGTTTGCGAAAAGGTAAGCATGTCTTGCACTATCGGTATCATCCACCATTCACAATATTTGCCAAACACTGGAGGTATTTCTTGCCCGATGCCGCACCGCATTACTCCTATTACCCGGCGGCCTGTGAAGCAATGCTTTGCTCGTTTACCAATCCAGATTTCGTTTATGAAATAAAACTAAACCAAACTTAAGAATTCTCGGATGTTCAATGTCGGTATCTTCTAAAGGCATATTTAGATAAACAAGGGATAGAGTCGGCACAAGTTCCAATCGGTGTGGAGATCCACATTTGGGTGTTTCTCTTGATACCGAAAACAGACAGGCAGACAGACAGATAAGTCTCATCTCACAAGTACATGATAACAATACAATATACAAATACAATAAAAAGTGAGCCAACCATTAAGGGCTATGAGAGACTATTAACATAATTAGACACTAACCGAAAAGCGAAACCCGAGAGGACGTCACTTATTGACACAGACCATACTGGGGGATTAAGTGATCAGCAACTGTTAATCCACTATAACAGCTTAGAGGATTATGGCAGAGTGAGGTTAAACCGGTTTTTTATCTTAAAGTTTTAATGTCTTTTCAAATGTTTGTTTGTTGTTAAACGCCGCACTCAGCAATATTCCAGCTATATGGCGGCGGTCTGTAAACAATCGAGTCTGGACCAGACAATCCAGTGATCAACAGCATGAACAGCGATGTACGCAACTGGTATACGATGACATGTGTCAATCAAGTCAGCGAGCCTGACCACCCGATCCCGTTAGTTGCCTCTTACAAGCATGGGTTTCTGAAGACCAATTCTAACCCGGATCTTCACGGGTCTATTCTAATGTAATTATGTAATAGGGAGTTGTATTTGCCTGTGTCAGTTATGCCAGATTAAACATATTTGTGTGATTCTATATTCTTCTTCAATATATGTTTCAATGTGCCGTCAGATGAACCAGCCATGATTTGATTTGTAAAGAGACAAGCCGCCTCCAAATAACGCAACGATGGCAAAATCTAAAATTGCATCAGTCATTCTTGCCTGATACAATTAGGCAATGGAATGAATTACCGTAAAACATAGTTAATGCTGAACGCGTTTGGGCATTCAAGAAACGACTGCAATATTACCACAAAATATAAATTTGACTTAAATTCAGACTCAAGATTCTGTCAGATTATCCACTCTCGCCTCAGACATAGAGATGAAGCTATTTAAATGCACACATGTAATCAGTTTAGCCTATTTACGGCAATAGAAAATATCCAACGGAATATCGGCTAATATCATGTGTGCATGTCACAGTATATTGTTTCTCCAAACGTTTTGAAAACTACTGTTAATTTATCCGTTTTATCAATCTAGGAATGCAACAGTAAATGGTTTCCAAGATTGATAATTATTACTAACTTTATAAAGAAATACCTCATTTAGATCCTTACCTTCTGGAACTACCTCCAATTTTTTTAATCTGGTGCACCCGCTTTAGAACAGCTAATCATAGACAACCCGTAGAAACTGATAGATGGAGCAGTGTTAGATCTGACAGACAATGTGCATTATGTAATGAAGCAGTGGGCGATGAATTCCAATTCTTTTCATCATGAGCAAGCATAGCAACCCTTAGAAATAGTACCTACCTAAGTATTTTTGTAATAATCCCTCAGTAGATCAATTCACCTCCATTATGAAATCCAGTTAGAAAAACCACTTACTTTGAAATAACCCAACTTTATCAAGGAAGATTTTTATGTTTGTATCATTTTCACTGTTGCCATTTACACATTCATACTGTTCATATTGTAAATAATCTGTATGTTCTCTATGTCACAACATGTGATTTATGAGAATAAACTTCTTCTTCTTCGTGATAAAGATCACAAATCTCATGCTGACGTGTTCTGTAAAAACACCATGCAGATAATTAGCAAAGCCTGAATCAGAGACAAAACTGTCTTCAAATTACACGACACACTCGGTTGTCACAACAACTATCGCCCATTTCAGGTGTGTCTGTTTGTATAACAGATCAAGGTCAGAGATTGACACGGATGGCACACCTTGTATAGAATGTCCATTGTAGATGAATAATTAATTTGTAGGTACTTCAATAACTACCTAGATATTTATGTATCAGAAATATCCAAAGCGGCTGGCTATGTGTATTCCACAACATCCTCCACGCGTTATATCCATGGTGCAGCATCGTTTTGAAAGTAGTATTACATCATTATGTTCTGTAAGAAGTGTGAGAAAGAATTAACTTATTTGACTTCCTTAATGATAATTTTTTGTCGTTTGTCTTAAATAATGAATCTGAGGCGTGAATGTATTACTTGAGAGAACCTATTTCCGAAAAAGAAACATTAATATCAAACGCAAATTTATGTCCTAATTTTGAGTTGATCCTGTATGTAAAAATGCTTAAGGAATGTATTGCTTTAATATCTTCTGGTAAAGAGCTCCAAAGTTATACAGTACTGGGTTGGGAAGAATCAGTATCTGATGATGTCCTTGCATTTTGATTCAGTTCTTAAGATTTTCTTAATTTACAAGAGTTACGAGCTGAAATATAATCAAGAAAAATATTGCTCAAATACGAAGAAGCGTTAGCGTAGACCATTCTACAGACACAATCTACGTTTTCATTTGACAATTGACCTTGCTCGACCTTGGCTAAGCACTCGTTGAAAAATGGCAACCACTTCCGGGGAGAGTGTTCCGACAGTGCAACGACAAGGTTAGGCTATACTTCGTTATGTTTTATTCACTCATTATCATCTGAAGGAAGACAAAAATGAAGAAAGTTTATACTTGACAGGATATGTCTTTCGAAAACATCGCAACTGATAAACAGACCAAGCTCTACGTGACGACAGTGACAAGTCACGACGCCATGACGGTGTTATTACAAATGAGGGTGTTGTAATGTTTGTTTTAAGGCAACCTATTGTTGTTTATCACGTTTCTTCTTGTGCGTACCTTGTTGGGAAAGGAATGCAAGATAACAGATGAAAAATTCTTGTACGTAGACAGTCTAGAACACATAAGTCATTTCAAAGCCGAAATCAGCTGCAAGGAAACATCATAAAATGCACTAAACACCAAGCTACAAAATATATTTGATCTCTTATGAGAAAAAAAACGATCAGTAAAAGCATTAGTTTCTAGGTATGGCAGATCAATATGAACATTTCAAGAATCTTAACGTCGGCACTACTAAATTCTGAGGATATCGGGAATGTAGGTAACTTACGTAAAAGGATAGTGATATAAACAGGCGATTTGAAACAGAGGAAATACTTTTTATAAAACCTAAATTAACAAAATATTTATAGGTACAAAGAGTAGATGGATTTACAAATGAAGGCAAAAAGCTTTCCAAAGATTCAGTAATATATATACAGGTACTACTCTTATTCTTATTATTGAATGTTGTGAAAAAATGTATTATGTCAGAATCCCAGGCTGGTTTAAGAAAGGGTTATAGAACTACTGATCATATATTTGCTCTTCATGCCATGATTCACCTGTTAAAATGTCGAAAGAAAAAACGTATTTACTTTACAGTTATCGATTTTGAGAAGCTTTCGACAGTATTGGAGAGTAGGTTTATTGCGTAAATCGTGGTGTACAAGGAAATTTCCTTCGTGTTGATATATGTATCATAGTATATAATGATCTGTGTTAAACACAATATGTTTCATAGTATACACAGTATCATAAATAGTATCATAGTATAAGATCATGTGTGTTATACACAATATCTCAGTATAAGATCATGTGTGTTATACACAATATGTATCACAGTATAAGATCATGTGTATTATACACAATATGTATCATAGTGTAAAATCATGCGTGAAAGTTAACGATTGTAACAGGTATTATTTATTTTGTAATACAAGGTTACGGCAAGGCGAGAACTTATCGCCAATGCTCTTTAGTGTTTTACATGACACAGAGATTTTCCTTGGATCACGTGGTAGTGAAGGGCTAAGTCTTGACTCAGGTTCAATGGAAAGTTTAACTGACGTTCCAAACGTCCTGTAGATCTGCAAAGGAAACTAGATTATTTTGAAAAGTACTGAAAACTGTGGAAATTGAAAGTAAATGTCTCAAAAACAAAGGTTGTTATATTTGGAGGAAACAAGAAAAGTGAAAATATGCTTCAGAATTAAATGAAGAAAACTTTGGAAATTGTGAATGAATATAGGTATTTGTGAATTGTCTTTCATGGAGTACATAACTTGAACACAGCAAATGAGAGGTTTCACACTGCCAAAGATTACTTTATATTTATAGTGTATGCGAGATTGTATATTCATGTATAATCCTAATAGATACATATATTTTAACACACATATAACGTCTATCATACGTTGCTGAGCAACTGATCGTAATATACCACTTGTCGTAATGCATGTTATGCCTTCCTATTTCTCATCATACGTATCTTCAAATTTAACAGACATTGATAAATGCGTCTGTCTGAAAACAAATATGTTATTATTAATATATTTGCAGTCTATTTTATGCTTTAATTAAATATTATAAAGCAAATTTATTACAGTTCCTGCGTCTCAGATTCTATCAAGGTACAGGATGAAAATACTCTGAAAGATCACCGTTATCAAAACTTGGCGGATATTGAGCGGAGTTCAAAAGGAAATTACTATTAATACCGGAGAGTTATACCGTCATTTGAAAAATTCCTCCAACAATCTAAACATATTAAAGACATATTTTGAAATATTCAAAGTACTATATTTACATATGGAAGCCTGCCATTGGGAATTTTCTATGGACGAACTCCGATAAATATAACCAATGAATTGCATAGTGAGTGAATCAGTTTTTATTAGTTATATTCCAGCAATATCACCGCGGGACACACCAGGAAACTGGCTTCACACATCAAATCCATGTAGGGAAACGAAGCAGGGCCTTCGACATGACGAGCGAACGCTTTAACCGCTAGGCTTCCCATCACACGATGCATTTCATAACCTATGAAAGTGGGAAACATTTTAGTGAATTTTTAACTCATCTCTCAGCCGATAAATATACACATTATTCTAATATCACTAAGTTTAAGAAACCCTTTCTAAAAAGGTAATCAGTTTGAAAAAGACACGCAAAATTGCTATCATTCAATGACATAATACATAAGTAATATAGTTGTAACTATTCTATAAGTCAGCACCTTTTGTTTTGTTTTTTCTTGTGATGTGATAACGCTGTGGTTGTACATTATCAATAACCATTTGGGTGCATTATCATAAATCATTAGTTGTGGGACCATGAACGAAATGTACTTGATATTCAATTGTGCATTACTGTATTGCATATATTTTTGTAATAAAGGTTATTCTACCACATGCATATAGTGATATATATCAATTATTGTTTTGGAGTTCTTTCTTGTATCGTCGTGAGTGGAGTTTCTTGGAGAACTGTTCGCTACGTCACTCCCATTATCATAAGGCGATGTTATATATGTTATCACCGGATGTTCCAGTTTCCGCCGGGGCAAGGTGCCTTTATCAGTCAAGATGTTCCACTTACCTACAAAATGTATTTCGTCAAAGCTGAGAATGAACATTATAAAATATTAATCAAACATTCCGAGAATACACAAAATGTAATCGAAGAAAAACATTTTCAATTTCGCTCATTTTCTACGTACTTGGTTAAACTATGAAAACATTAATTGACGTACATTACAACAACATGTATGAAAGAAGTTAAATAAGATTTTGTACAGCGCTAGGAATGAAACAGAAATCGTGGCCTAAAATTAAGTAACAGTTATAGTGTGCAAATATCAGGTTTCTCTTACACTTGATCATAGTTACGTGTTAAAGAAACACGATTTCTCAGTTATAAGTATTTTCGTACACAAACATTGTTGTGACAACAGTCTGACTTTGTTCACTCACCTAATTACTTTAATTTGTGTTCAGTCTCTGTCACAACACGACAAGGCCGAGAATTAGCCACGCCCACCAAGCGCTATATCGAGGAGAAGCAATTAAAACAGGCACGAGCTACCAAACACAGTGTAGTATTGCCGTTGCTTGCACGAGGAAAGTTGAAATCACGGTCTGGCGGTATGTAGCTAAGTCACGGAATCTTTTAACCGTTCATACCTTATATTTATGCTGACAAAGAATTTAATGTTAATTATTTAACTTTTCTGTTCAGTGCTGACACCGACACTATGAATGAGATAAGTTACTAACACCTTTGTCAGCACGTCGTATTGGGACTACAAGGAAGCAGAAATGTACAAATCCGTTATGACTTCAATTGGTATCGAATTACGATTAACAATGGGGTATATTCGTTTGTCAATTTCGCACTCGCTTCGCCGAAGGTAACATTTGTTTTTGTTTGTGAAATGCTTCGATTCGGTTTTGGGAAAGATCCATTATCAACAATGGGGTGGACAAGTACCCATTTGAGTGTAGGCAAGTAACGATTTCAACAAGCAAGTGAAATTACTGTAGGCGAAAGTAAACGACACGTTTAAAATTTGTCACCCACGACTCTCGAACAGTGAAATCGGATTGTAATCACAAAGCAATGTGTCAAATATTCTAAACGTAAACGAGTAACGGTACAAGTAACGGTACAGTTCCGGAAAGAAATTGTGCTTCCTCAAACCACGATATATGACATTGTTGGGAACGTGGAATTGATATATTATCATGATCTACTACAGCATCGGAGACAGAATGTTATATAAAACTAGTATGTGTATTACGGAAACGTATTTTGTTACCCTAAATATTCGATTTTCAGGCATCTTTCTTTTAAATCCTTGCATTTTCTGGGGTTTTTTTAAAATGAAACAACAAACAAACGTTTTATTTTGTTGACACAACTCAACGGTACAAACTGTCAATTAATACTTGGACAAAAGGAAATGTATCAGCGTATTTTAAAATTGCAGATTACCTTCAATTTCATATTGCCCAATCAGCGAATATCTGTATTATGTGTCAGCGCGAAAACTATTCTGTTACACTGAGTCACTACCGTCATCTATACTTTCTGGGCCAACAGTAAACCCCCATACATTAACCGTGGACTGATAACGATGATCAGTCAACTCGTATGAAATGTACAACGTCATCAATATCTTGTTACGCAGGACATCGATAGCTGTTTCGCGTCTAGACGCGTGCGGTTCCTGTCGATGCCTATTAGTATGACGGACACCTGCTTGTTCAGCGTCATAGGAGCGTCACAGAGCAACCAGTTGCGTAACTAATCCTTATTTCTTACCGCGTGACCAATGTCCGCCGTGATATTTTTGACAAATTTCCTCTTATCAAAACGCCCCTCAGCAAACACCAGTTGTATAAACACTGTTATCGCACAACTAAAACAACGCGGACGGGAGCGTATAAATGTGTATTTTATCCACAATCCTTTTCAGTTTCAGTAACAATGCCACGACATTCGGAACAAGATAAATTAAATATTTTGAACACAGAAAATGTGTGAAATGATTTGTTTGAAAATTCGCTGAATGTGCGAAAATATATATGCTAAATCGCTTTCTATACGGTCCCCTAATCACGAATAAAACTCTCAATCCTGTTTGTAGGAAGTCAAACTGTAAATACATTTATTGTAACATCGTGGAATTATACGTGCTTAAACAAGCGACAATATTAAGGTGGAGGTGTTCCCATACATGACATGATGTCATGATACATATATAGACAGATAACGACGCTTTATTGGAGGACACAAGGCTCGATGCAATCCCGACCGACCAGCCACACTCTCGCGCCACTTGCGAGCGACTGTTGTACATTGCAACGCTGCATGGTGATTGACAGCTCCGTGTTACCTGACCATGGGAAGAGTGACGTGATTCGTTTTGATTCAGTAGAAAACGGTAAATATACTAACAAACAATGCTTGGACTATTTATACACTGTCTTTGTATCTGGTAATCATCATCACTATTCGATGCTCTATTTATCACGAAGTACATTAACATCAAACGAGGCGAATATAGGTACTTTTCATTATACCGCAACACCTGTACCACAACGGTATAGCGAGGTAATGGTACAGATAACACGTGTTCCTATGAGCACAGCTGACCACCACGGTGGCTTGCGGTTGTTTTTAGTGGTAAATATAGTTTTTCTGTGCATATGCAGCATTTTATTCATTGTCAAACGATATGTTAAAATATTAGGTTGTGTCGACAGCTGTTATCTCTTGAAATCGTTGTGAGTCTGCTACCAAGATAATTAGGTTGGTCACATGTACGTAGTATAAATGCTGTATATCATCTTGACTACAAAAATACACACAATATATGTGTAAATGTTTTCTAGACGTTGTCACAACTCGATTTGGTTACTAAGCAACCAGTCATAAACAACCAAAATAGAAATAGAATGTTTCTGTGAATTAGTGAAGCATCATAGTTTCTTTCTTTAAATCTCACCCTACATCAGTTGTATAAACAGGTTAAAATCATACACACACTTTTCTGTCAGAATTATGGGAGACTACGATACATACAATCGAAAACAATACCGTTCTTTGCATGAGGGAAAACATGCAGGTTTAACATATGCACGTATAAAAAATACCAACTATAATGCAAATAAAATGCCTTTCATGGGTTCGCTTATGCAATATATCATCTTCAATAACTTAAACCCGGTGATAAATCACGACTCGAGATATTTAATGACTGAAATTATCATGCAGCTCACTGAGAACAGAGATTTTTTATGTTTATATGTGATGTTCATAACAGAATAATCTGTGATATACGTCAAACATTTGAAATGGGTTCTACCTGAATGGAATCAAGGTAGAATTCCAGGTCAAAAACGATGACCACTACACAATTTTAACACGACTAGAACTGCACGTCTGGCTGTCTGACGGACTTGACCCATTATTTAACACACACCCCACCACCCCCACCCACCTGCACAACCCTTTCTGAAATACTATATCCGGAAATGAAACAAATCTAGATTTTCATCGGGTCCATTTCAATTTAACTGGCCATGTGTTTCTATCAAAATAATGCATGTATATAGACTTTTCATCGGGTCCATTTCAATTTAGCTGGCCATGTGTTTCTAACAAAATTATGTATAAATTTTCATCGGGTCCATCACAATGGGATTTCGTTTCAATTCAACAGGCCATATGTTTCCATCAAAGTATATATTTTCAGGATTAAGCATTAGTCTATGCGTCTACCTGTAATCCTCGTTATTGCCTACCTTCCCACAGGTAAAGGTGACTGCTCTCATTCTGAGCTAAGAACATTACATGTTTCAGTAATCTGTGGGTCAGGATCCCCCCGACCAAACACCCTGGAACAACCGTATCGTGACACATATCGCATTTTCCAAAATCTTATAGATTAATTCAATTGTCATGGCACCGGAAGTATATTACAAATGGGTAGTTATTTCTGACTTTTTGGTTTTATAAGAGTCGAATCTGCTACAAAGGGTACATAGGTTTGTTATCGACTGGATCGTGATCCGACAACTCGGTGCTTACATTGTAACATGTGTCAATCAAACGAATGACACGTGAGAGAGTGTTTGACACGGGGTTTCAGGTGAGTATCCGGTCACCTGTGAATGGTCGGACTAACTATGTAATTTGTTTCAGGTGCTTGTCAACTGGTGAGAGAGCATTATGGCGATGACCCACGTGGAACATGCGATGGCCCCTGGGGTCACGTACACGAAATTCGGGAAAAAGAGAAAAACAGGTACACGTTCTATTGCTAAAACATATTTTTTAAGTAACAAAAATCATTTTGTATATATTTGTTGACCAACAAGGCAACCAAGTTAAATTCATTTGTGCGTTGAAAATATGTTCCTCCTGAAACTCTGAAATATCAGAGTCCGGTGTACTTTATGACAACCAGAAACATCTTTGGGCATCTCGAATGTACTTCTTCAAATGCCATTTAGAAGGGGAGCAGGACAAAAGCCACCCGGACAAAAGCCACCTGGACAAATGCCACCTAGGACAAATGCCACCTAGGACAAAAAGCTACCCAGTTATTTTACCATTACAGAGAGGACAATTACCACCTTTATTGACTTTAATGAAATTTTGTATGTAAATGTTACAAAGTGTTTAATTCAAAAAGAATATTATATTTGTTTTTGTTAACAAAAGTTGACTTGGATAAATATGTTGATTTTGTTGTAAAATTATGTAGGTAGACTTTGATGAATAATTTGGTTTCTTTAAAAATTGTTCACTTTGATAAAAATGTTGATCTTGATGTAAAATCTAGTAGGACGAGGAGAACAACTTTTATGGACTGGCAACATCTGGCCTATTGCTATGAAGAAGTCTATCCATAAAAATATTCTTCTTCATCAACAGGCTACACTCGAGATACTAAAGTCATGGCTCACTCAAGACTTCATTTAAAGTCGTTCAAGGGACACTGGTGACAATGTCGTCTAACTGCGTAGATCGATGCTCATGCTGTTGATCACTGGATTGGTTGATCAGACTCGATTATTTACAGTCTGCCGCCATATAGCTGGAATATTGCTGAGTGCGGCGTTAAACAACAAACAAAGCTAGTGGTAAATATCTGAGGGGGTAGCCTTGTGGTGTATACGCAGCGGCGTAAAAACTCACTCACTCAGGCGTTTCTCCCCCCCCCCCCCACACACACACACACACACACTCACACACACTATCATGATGCCACTCCCTGCTATACCCGGAGTACTGATCAAAGCGGTCTTAATCTCTGTATTTGTTCGCCTATTTCTTTACATACACGTGCGATCAAAGTACAATCAATCTCCACTGGAATGCGACGTCCACGACGCTTTGACCACCTTGGGTGGCACTATATAGCAGCACTTTGTTTGCAGGAGTTGTATACCTGGGTCAGCACGCTATCCTCAAGCCTGTTCACAACTGTGTGTCAGGGCGTCGTGAAGTCGACTTCTACACCACCGTCTTCCAACAGCACAACGACGATGTTGATGACATCGTGGCTCTACGGGATTTCATACCCCGTTTCATGGGCGTGGAGGAAAAAGCGGAAGGTAGGTCGGCCTTTTTGATATACAACGTTAGTTACGGAGAAGTGTTTGACGCTTTGGCAGTATTAAAGCTTTATTACAGTTTCCTGTAAAACTATATTTTGGACTAGACAATGCAGTGATTCATGTGATAAACAATTATCGACTCTGGTAGGATAACACACACACACCAAGCCTGACCACACGGTTCGTTTGCTCGCCTCCCACGACAAGCATATAATGCATGGGATCAGTTTAACTCAACAGAGGCAATAACTATTACAAATAATAATATTAAAGGCACTATATCACAATTTCACACCACACATCTCTTAAAATGAATAATGCATTTCTCTCAATAATACTAACTATCAGCCCTCAGGGAAGCTACCATATGATTAGTCCAAATAAAATTACGTATTTAGATTACAATATTAAATTAAAATGTTCGAATGAATTAATGCAACGTTCGAGTTTCAATTATCGAGTTCAGGCAAGTCGTAAGTGATAATTGCATCAATAGGAAGGTAAAGTGGGTGCATATGCCCCAATATCTATAAGGGACCGTTCATAATTGTGTGTGTGTGTGTGTGTGTGTGTGTGAGAGTGAGTGAGAGAGAGAGAGAGAGAGAGAGAGAGAGAGAGAGAGAGAGAGAGAGAGAGATGATGATTTTAAGGGGGTCACCCATTTTGTTCTCGGGAGGCAGGGGGCACCAATTTTGTACACATGTGCTAGGGGTAATCAATTTTGTACATAAAAATATTTTTAAAATATGCTAAAAACTTATGGGAAGGAGGGGGTCATTCATTTTGTACATGACATGCAGGGTGGGGTCACTTACTTTGTACATAAATTTTTGGGGGAATCATTCATATTGTACATGCTTCTCCATAAAAATCATCATCATCACACACACACACACACACACACACACACACACACACACACACACACACACACACACACACACACACACACACCACCACCACCACCACCCCACCCCCAGCCATAAATTATGAACGGTCCCTAATATAGGCCAACATATTGTAGACATTGTGCCTTAATGTATTTTCGCACTAGTATATCGTATCTCCTCTATGCATAGTCAGATGTAGAACGTTATTCGTTATGAAGTCACTTACCAGCCAGACTGGGCAGAGGCATTAATTACGATAAGCATATGTCGCGTGGATCAGCTCTAATGGAATCGCTACTGGGCAGGATAAGTGCTTAACACCATTTCTAGCGATATAAGGTGATATTTTACCAGGAACTCCTCAAATGTGATTCACAAAATTTACCCTTAGGGGAATCCGACAATGCCATTGTTGTTGAGATATAATTGTTAGTCCAAAGATTGACCGGTAAATGCAATAATGTACTTAAGTGTACGTATTGTACTTTTATTGCATGCGTAGTACAGACTTTCCCAAATTGGTTTCACATAAGGGGCGGTGGGGAAGACCCCACAGTCGTTCACGTCGATGTTCTTGAACAGGAGGCAGTTGGGTAGCCTAGTGGTTAAAGCGATCGCTCGCCACGCCGAAGGCCCGGGTTCGATTCCCCACATGGGTACAATGTGTGAAGCCCATTTCTGGTGCACCCCGCCGTGATGTTGCTGGAATATTGCTAAAAGCGGCGTGAAACCATAGTCACTCCCTCACTCTTGAACGGCCGAGACCATGTTGACGGTGTGGTCTGGACAATGTGCTTCTACTGATTGGGTAACCAAGGTTGTTTGCGACGAATGACGTCACAGTGAGAAATGTGTTCCTCAGGTGAAGCACCCGGAAATGACGCTCTTCCTTCGGGTTTGTGGCCATTGGTCTCTCGGTCCTAGCAGCGTCAGCTGTTCGGCCAATTTGTCGATGGCGTGTGACCAGTCTGGCGATTGTGCAATTCGCACATTCCATCATTCGTGCACCCTGCTCTTGCGTTGCACCCAACTGCAACATCCCATTCGTTCTTTCTTGCTGCTCTGCTGTTATGTTCGTTGAGTCAAACAGATGGCAGTAAAGAAAAAGTACAGTCAGTTTATTCGATAAAACGTGCAACACGTGGTGATGTTCGTGGCGCCTGTGAGATGTGTTTCTAGCTGATATACGGGTTTAAGGTGGTGAATGAATACATTTTTAGTTTTGATGGCGTTTCTTTTGCCCCTGAGTTTAGCCATAGCGGTAAAATATTCGTTCTGAGACATGTAGGCGTAGTCACCGCAGGGGTAGTTGTAGTCGTTGGATGTCCTTGTCGGGAGCCGTCATTGCCTGAGTATAAACTGTTACTTCCTTTGGACTGTGATTGTGGGTTTGAATCCAGATTCGCCTTGGTTTACCAGCACCGTAACTGTGCCAATGGATGTTTCTACGTTCTGAGGTCTACGTTCCCACATCACCTGCATAACGTCGGGCTTTCCTTTCCAAGCAGACACGTCCTATGTAAACGAAACACTTGCGTTAAACGGTGTTAAAACTCACTCACTCACTCACTCACTCTTAGCAACAGCTACACCAAAGCTTCATTATTCAGGCAAGTTTGTAGGTGTATGATACAATATGAAAGCCGTTTTTAGGAAATAATTTTTGTCTTTCTTTCAGTGAGACATCTGAAATTAGAAAACACTATGTCCCGGTTCAGGAAACCTTGCATGATCGACATCAAGATGGGCCATGTGACGTCAGACCCCCTAGCGTGGCCAGAGAAGGTCGCACAAAGACGATCCAAATATCCATATGCAGAGAAGTTGGGATTCTCCCTGTCAGGCATGACGGTAAGTGCCAGTCAAATGTGATTGATTCAAGAAATACAGTTCGCTCTACCACCACGTGTAGTGTAATAAAGTACACTTTCGCCCTGAACTATTAGAGCAAACTGTATTTCTTTTCTAAGATGCCAAAGTTAATACTTACCGACAATAAATCTAAGGCAGAGAACATCTTAGAATGTTTGATGTTTGACTGTTTGATTACGGTCTGTCGATAGCACCGCCTCGACCAGCCTGGTTGAGCTACGTCGGGGTAAGATGTCATAATAAGTTGACCAAGTCACCTAGCCTGGCCACTTGTATCCTTACGTCACGTCTTAGACGAGAAATAATCTGTACCTAAGACACTAGATATTAAATTTATCCGTGAAGATCCGGTTTAGAATTGGCATTCAGCAACCCAATGGACTAACGGGTTAGGATGGTTAGACTGACTGACTGAGTTTGGTTTTACGCCGCTTTTATCAATATTCCAGCAACATCACGGCGGGGGACACCCGAAATGGGCTTCACACATTGTGCCCATGTGGGGATTCGAACCCGGGTCTTCGGCGTGACGAGCCAACGCTTTAACCATTAGGCTACCCCACAGCCCCCGTATGGTTAGACTGGCTGTATAGGTTAATTCATGTCATCGTATCCCAATTGCGTAGGTAGATGTTCATGCTGTCAATCACCAGATTCTTGTCCACATGTATATTTACAGACAGCCCCCAACTTTAAGCTACGATCACCTTGAACATGGACACTTAATACGATTCAGGGTCCATGTCTGGACGTATAGGCTTACAGTAATAACAACACTATCAATATGTGGGACAGTCCCCTAAACATTATCTACGTATATTGTACTTTAAACAGTGTACTTTTCCAGTCACCTATTTAAAAACCGACAGTTATTTTCTTGGAAGGAGCCATGAAACATTATTTCAAATACAAACTGCTCTTTTTGGTCCTCAAAATTCGGCTTATCTACGGTAATACACGGTATATGCTTTTCAAAAAGTTGACGGTAATGTTCACTTCGCTTTAAAATATCTGATACATTTTGTCTGAGAACAGAAGTAACAAAGATGTTTATTCAACGGATTGTTATTTTAGTCAGCTATCCGGATTGCAAACCATTGTTCTCATAGCAAGTTGATTGTCGGACTGTTATTTTAGTCCGTAATCCGTAATTGAGTGAGTCCGGATTAGAAAGCAAGCTTTAATGATAAATTAAGAAAAAAATTGCCGGACCCAGAGAGTGGTCCGGATTATTAAGAAAACCGGTTTACAAAGAGTCCGGATTTGACAGATTCCACTGTAATTTCAAATTCATATACTTATGAAACTACCGCCATGTTTTTACAGCATTTAGATTCAAAACGTGTTTTGTTTGTGTCCACATTATTCCTTTTTATGTCTAAGATATAAATACATTTAGATGGAAAACCCAACACAGCATATGATAACATATTGTTGATGTAGGCAATATGAAATATATTTAATGATTCAGATTGCCTGCTGTTGCCACAATCATTTGCGAGAGATCTATGCTTTCCATTACCGCCGACATCCAACCGTAGAGGCAATAAACATACATAACGGAAGTAACGACACACGTGTGAACATATGTCACAGAATGTGTCACATTGTATGTACTGCTGGTTGCCACAGTTTGTTCAAGTACGACTGGTATCCTTCTAAATCCATATTGGGATCAGTGAGTGAGTGAGTGAGTTTAGTTTTACGCCGCACTCAGCAATATTCCAGCTACATGTATACGGCGGTGGTCGGTGGACTGTAAATAATGGACCAGACAATCCAGTCATCACCAGCATGAGCATCGATCTTCGGAAGTGGGAACCGATGACATGTCAACCAAGCCAGCGAGCCTGACCACCCGATCCCGTTCGTCGCCTCTTATGACCAGCATGGGTTACTGAAGGTTCATTCTAACCCGGACCTTCATGGGTATATTGGGATCAGGGGCGGCGGAGTAGCCTAGTGGTTAAAGCGTTCGCTCGTCACGCCGAAGACCCGGGTTCGATTCCCCACATGGGTACATTGTGTGAAGCCCATTTCTGGTGTCCCCCTCCGTGATATTGCTGGAATATTGCTAAAAGCGGCTTAAAACTAAACTCACTCACTCATATTGGGATCTATAATAATAAAGGGGTCTGGGATCGCCCTGTTGTGTAATAGGCTGAAAACAGCTGTGTCCCTTTGTCGGGCCAGGACCCCCTACTGGTGTATTTGAACCCGAGATTGTACGCTGTTCCCTGGTTTGCCGGTGCTCCAACTTCTGTCGAAATGCCTTATGTTACTACGCAGGAACTGTATACCAACCTTAGAAAGGAACAGGAAGATTACTGAGTGGCCCGCATGAGTATCGGGTATCGGACAGAACAATACCCGATACTTAAAACTACTCCGATTTTATTCAATAATTCTTCATCAACACGAGAATGGTAAAGACCTACAATATTGGACCTGCACCCAGTAGTATTGTGATCCATCGTATAGTATTTAATGGCAACATTATCATCACGTATCATTTCGATCGTAATACTATCCATCTGTGCTCGGACATGTAACACTTGATTGATTATCATTCGGGTCATCTCTGAATAATTTAACCGTGGCTGTGTAATCTATGGAACAATGACTGACTGACTGAGTTTGGTTTTACGCCGCTTTTAGCAATATTCCAGCAACATCACGGCGGGGGACACCAGAAATGGGCTTCACGCATTGTGCCCATGTGGGGATTCGAACCCGGGTCTTCGGGGTGACGAGTGGACGCTTTAACCATTAGGCTACCCCACCGCCCATGGAACATTGAATTACATAAGTGTCTGGATAGGTTTTAACGTCGTTTTTAACTGTAATCCACATATATCATTAAGCATTTCAGTTTAATTGGGAAACATGAGATGGTGCAGGTGTTACGCGTCTACCACTTGGGCTTAACCCACTAGCATGCAAAGTTAGAAACGTGTTCACGGTGGGGGACGCCAGAAATTGGCTTCACACATGATACCCATGTGGTAAATCGACCCCGGGCCTTCGGCGTGACAAGCGAACGCTTTAACCACTAGGCTACCCACATCCCAATTCTGCACAGCGAATTGCGACTTGGCCACTCGTGCCTCCAGAATTATGTAACCATGTAATAACTGACCCTGAAATGTCGTAACCATGTAATAACTGACCCTGAAATGTCGTAACCATGTAATAACTGACCCTGAAATGTTGTAACCATGTAATAACTGACCCTGAAATGTTGTAACCATGTAACCACTGACCATGAAACTGTGTTCCTGTTCTTGCAGTTGTACAACCCAGACAAGCGGGAGTTCGAGACGGTAGACAAATACACCTGCCTCAACTTCTCTGTGGACCAAGTACTAGTAGAAGGTGAAGTGACGTCATGTACTACCTTGTCTAGTACCACGTCATAGAATTATCATTATATTTAATATTCGGAAACAGCCATTGTTACTTTAGCTAAAGAGCGTATTTCCTTGATCGACCATAAATATTCAATTAATAGTTAACCGAATTATATATTATTATGTTTATTCATGGATTGTACATATGTATGTTAAACTTTTGGTCCTTTACTCATCAGTTCAGAACAATCTGTGAAGATCCGGGTTAGGATTGGTCTTCGGCAACCCATGCTTGTCATAAGAGGCGACTAACGGCATTGGGTGGTCAGACTCGCTGACTTGGTTGACACATGTCATCTTAAGTATCCCAACTGCGTAGACTGATGCTGTTGATCACTAGATTGTCTGGTCCAGGCTCGATTATTTACCTACCTAGCTGGAATACTGCTGAGTGCGGCGTTAAAAAACAACCAACCAACCAATTCAAATCATATTGCACCATGTCTGTATTGTTTTGTAAATTTGTATCATTAACGTCAGATTGTGACATTCCAGGTTTGGGCAGGTATTTCGGGTTCCCTGACAACCCAAGAAAAGATGTGATCCTGTGCCTTATCCACAAACTCCATAGAATCCGACGATGGTTTCTTCGCCAGAGACAGTTCGCCTTTTATGCAAGTTCCCTATTAATTGTGTATGAAGGTCTTCAAAATTACGACCAAGAGATGGACAGGTCAGAGGTGCCCCCATGTTGCCTGTCTCCCGTCCATGGCCTTGAAAAATGCCACAGAAGACAATCTTCCAAAGACATTGGTGAACAGTGCAACTGTTCCGAAGATTTATGTGCTCAAGTTGATGTAGATGCTGAACAACCATTAGACAACTCCAGGCGACCTTATTCGTTAAAGGGACACACAATGGCAACACGTGATATACCTGACTGTGTGTTGGGTAGTTCTACGGGATGTGACTGTTTGGATGATTCCGATAGTGTGGACTGTTCGTTAGTTGATGTACGGTTAATAGACTTCACACATGCATTCCGAACAACGGAACGTGATGACAACTACCTCAGTGGACTTCAAATCCTGATCAATATCTTGTCCGTTATGTACCGATGGGGATAAACCTGTACAATGCAGACCGATATATCTTATGGACACGTGTGGCTGTCCAGACCAGAATGACGGAATTAGGGTTCCACCCTGGTTTACCCGTGGATCCCTGATTCTTGTACTGTGTACAGCTCAGGTCTGATGCAGGATTTGAAAAGGGTAGGGTTTGGAATCGGGTGTGGTGTGGCAGGGTGATGAATTGGACCGGGTGTGGTGGGGTGCGGGTGGCTGTGAGAACAAAGTAGATGAAACACAGTACTGCTGTTTGATGGTGGCGAAAAGGTAACATACAATTCCCATTCTGTGGTGATGTATTTAATACTGGTGTCATCGTTGGGTACTGGAACTGGAAAACTGTTCGGTGACAGTTTTCTGCATAGATTACGTTTAAAGTTTAGTGGTCGAATCTAATCTTCAAGTGTATTCATTATTTTGTGTTGTGGTTTTAGTTGACACGTAATGTGACTGAAAAGAGATAGTTGACCATGTACCAATCCCCATCCCACCCGCCAGTGAACATGGACCTTGCATCCGTTCGTAAAGGAAACCTTGAAATGTCTACATAAAGAACAGGAAATCAGAAAGAGTTGTGTTTCTTTTCATTGTGTTTTTGGAACACCAACATGACGGGTTTTTTATTGTATGATGGGCGGTGGTGGTAGCCTAGTGCTTAAGCGTCCACTCGTCACGCCGAAGACCCGGGTTCGATTCCCCACATGGGAACAGTGTGTGAAGCCCATTTTTGGTGTCCCCCGCCGTGATATTGCTGGAATATTGCTAAAAGCGATACATACTCACTCACTTACGCGATACATTTACAATCTGAACTAGGATCTGTTTAAAATGAATCAAAACTGTTCAACCACATAGTAGCAGGACTGAAAGCATATATCCATTTTTTTTTATATCAAAATCAGTGAAGGAACACGCACAATAACCAGAATGTAGGACACAGTTAAACCGCGAGTATGTCGACAAAAATCGAGATCGTGGATCGTCGGTGTCAGTTAGATAACATCATGGAGGATGCACTGTTCTAGCGCGTCATGTCACGTTGCACGAAACGTGTTCCAAGATGGATTCCTTACAGTGCAGGTCGAAGTCCAATTGGGCAAAGACGCACCGAGGCATCAAGTAAGGATAATGGTCAAGCCCAGCTACAGGTTTTGAAGCATTCACATGTAACACCAGAGTGACAGGCACTATTGATTCATGCTGCCTCAACCAGCATTCATTCACTCACTCACTCACTCACTGACGGAATTCACATCAGAAATCATTCAGTTATGAACAATATTAAAATCAAAACCACATATATTAGTCGGATTCGAACTCGACCTCACACTCCACTAAGGTGAAGTTAAATATATCAGAAATTTTACTCCGATCCGATGATACATACATTGGAAGAAAAGACAAAATAAAGGGTTGCTGTTTATATTCATTGCATATCTGGCATTTGCTTCAAGTGTAAACATACCTAAATATACACAGTAGTTCGGGATAGATATATTGATGTGTTGGAAATACATGACGGGGAAGGGGTACTCTCCATGTGGTATCCATTTCTGTACGGGGGCGGTGGGGTAGCCTAAAGGTTACGTCGTTCGCTCGTCACGCTGAAGACCCGGGTTCTATTCCCCACATGGGTACAATGTGTGAAGCCCATTTCGGGTGTACCCCGCCGTGATATTGCTAGAATATTGCTACAAGCGGCGTAAAACTAAACTCACTCCTTTCTGTACGACAGTATATTTCTTGAACGAAATTCCAACATTAATTACAATCTCTTGTTACAGGATGTTAATATAATTTAAAGCTTTAAGAATGACTCCCTGAATACGATCATTATGCGGCAATGTCGGACAGGTCCATTTTAGAAATTTTCTGAAAAACAAAACGAAAAATTGTGTCAACTGGATAACTGACGGCCATTGTCTGTACCTTTTTTCCCACTCCTGATTGCCAGACCACGCCCACATTTGGAGGGATGGGTTCATTCGGCTCCTATCTGCACCGCCGGCTACATCAAAGGGAAGCAATCGCTACTCTCTCCAACAAAATGTTGTGAAACGGAGAGCGTATCTTCGAATATGGGCATGAAAAAATAAGTGGAGTTTAACTTATCTCCATGTGTATTTTCACGGGACATCACGAGTCACTACTGCAGTAAATTTTATAAGATATATTTGAATAAAAAATGTTTTTTTATTTATCAGACGTTGTGAAAATTACCAGTCATCTGACGTTACAAAATCATAAGCAGCCAAATCCGTTAGGTCCAAGTCCTGGGGAGGTTTCACAAAACGATCACAGCGTTAAGACGACCGTTACTCACACACTTAAACATGGACTTAAGAAAACCGCAGCGTTGCTATCACTTTATGGCGAGGAGCCCAAGTAATCATCGAATATATACCTAGATATTGCATAGGCGGATCCAGAGGGGGGTGCAGGCGTGCGCACCCTCCTTTTGTCCTGAAAGTTTATTAAATGACCATTAAAACTCCCGTGAAAATGAAGTGTGCATCCCTCCTTTCTCAAGAGTGTGCACCCCCACTCTCTCAAAAGACCGTATCCGCCCCTGATATTCGTATTTCGAGACATGCCCATAGAAGATTTTGTCTGATCCACAAGGTTACGCCCTCTTGAAGGATATTTAGAATTAATCCTTGGTAACGTTGATGAATTTAGCGACCTGGCTGTGTTGTGTTCATATGTCGACATTGCATATTCATTGTTGTGAAAGTCCTGATAAAAAATAATACGTTCATAAGGCAATTAAAACACTCACTAACTGTAATAATGGAGCACGCATAACCTATTCGGAATACAAAGAGGATGTGATAGCTAGTCAAGGCAGGCATGTAACACGACTGTGCAGGTTTGCTGACTGGAATGCCTCTGTTGTCTGATTTTATCAAATCCAGGTCACCCCTGTTTCACAAGGACGGGTGCGCAGTCATCTCAGTCGCCGCAGATAAATTTTGCAGAGTTATGTCCCGTTGACGTGACAGAAACCTATATGACCGTGGTTCGAATCCCAGATCGGCTCTAATAATGTTTCTTGGTTTATGACACAACTCACATGCTCTTTGTTTTCACCTATCTGGTAATAATCTCAGACAGGCATCAACTTAATCCCCCTTTGGGGCATCCCATACTAACCTAAGCTGTTACAACCGGTGTACTGTCTGCAGTTTTAACATCAAGTCATTTGATTCTCAGTACATTTGTAGCTAACCACGAGTGAGTGAGTGAGTTTAGTGGCATTTAGGCATATTTCAGCAATATCACGTCTGGGGGCACCAGAAATGGGCTTCACACATTGTACCCATGTGGGGAATCGACCCCGGGCCTTCAGCATGATAACCACTAAGTTACCCCACCGCCCGTAACTAACCAGGAGTGAGTGAGTGAGCTTAGTTTTACTCTGCACTCAGCAATATCCCAGCTCTAAGGTGGCTGTCTGTAAATAATCGAGTCTGGATCAAACAATCCAGTGATCAACAGTATGGGCATCTATCTACGCAACTGGGATACTATGACGTGTCAACCAAGTCAGCGATTCTGACCACCCGATCCGTTAGTGGCCTCTTACGACAAGCATTGGTTGCTGAAGACCAATTCTAACCTGAATCTACACCATTATGTTTTTATATACATTATTAAATAATTATTTACAATTCCTCACAGCTTTCTCGTTTTATAACAGCTGGATGTTTTTAATCATGCTAACTTGTGCTGTTCATAAACTGTATAATATTTTCCTTAAAGTTGTCTTTAAAGATATCTGTCATTTTCAATAATGTTACTAGGTTTGAAGCTGTAGGACAAAATGTTTCAGTTTAGATTTTCTGACTGGTTTATGGTGTTTGAGAGACAGATGGCTATAGGTTTAATAAACCTTACAGGTTAAATATACTGACGTACAAAAGAAAGTACACACCTGACCATTTTTGGTTAAATATTTTCTTAATAACAGCGTTAAAGTTAGGAAAGTGTTTTGATTGTGACTTACAAGTCACAAACATTATGTACGTGTTGTTATAACACCAGATATCGTACCCAATTACAACATTGCTAGCAAAATATTTGTTTATTTGGGAATACTCTCAATACACCGGGTGTGTACTTTCGTTTGTACATCAGTATATACCATACAAGTGGTGTGGATGTATGTTCAGTGAGTGAGTGAGTGAGTTGGGTTTTACACCGCTTTTAGCAATATTCCAGTAATATCACTGTGGCGGACACCAGAAATGGGCGTCACATATTGTACCCATGTGGGGAATTGAACCCGGGTCTTCGGTGTGACGAGTGAACGCTATAACCACTAGGCCACCCCACCGCCCCTATATGTTCAGTTGCTGTGTGGTGTCAGTTGAAATTTGTGAGACCCTCTCATCACACCTAAAACTGCTGATCATACTCAATGTATAACAATGTTATGGTATTCAGTAAGACTATCGTGGCGGTGTGTGGTCCTGTGCGTAGAGCTCAGGTCACATTCAGTTGAAGTTACGCAACGTTGGTCGCGGACAGTCCTCGGATGGGTGACCGTGTTTGGCAGCTTGAGTCCTGAAAGTTTCTAGGACTTCAGTCCTGCCCCACAACGAAGCACATGTGACGCATGTGGTCTCACCTTAGGCAAGTGAGTTTGTTCAAAATTGCCTCTGTCCACCCAGCAGTAAAATTGGGTACCTGGTATGATACGATGGTAGTCTGAATTTGAACCTTGAGCGCCTGACAGGCGACCGGTTGTATTCTCCACATAGAGTGTTCCTTACTCGTTGACCAGGGGTAATATGTCAGCGCTTTGAGCATGCATGAACGCATGGATAAACGCGCAATATAAATGGACTATTATTATTATTATTATCGGGTGGTCACATGTTACCCACTTGCACAGATTGGTGCTCATCATGCCAATCACTGGATTAACGTGTTCACCCATTATTTACAGACCACAGCCATATAGCTGGAATATTGTGGAGTGCAGAATTAAACAACAAACTCAACAACTATTTTGAGCAGTAGGTTCCAAGTTTCAGTTACCTCTAATGACAGCATGGAGTGTCCCTCTTGCTACCACAGTGATTGTGCCTCATTAGAACAATGCCACATGCAACGCAAAACACAACTTTGCAGATTCTGATACCTTTCGGTATGGACTTACAGTAACAAATTATCAAAATTGCAAATTCAACTTATAAAGTTGAAAAATAACGCGATGAACCACCACCACCAACAACAACAAGAACAAACCACCCCACCCCCCAAATCGGAGTTCAAACGATACACTAATTTCACCCCAGCGCTGGGGTGAAAAGTGGTTTCAACAGCTTAGCTGTGCTGCGCTGCGCTGCGCCCATAGCTCATGCGCAGTGGTTAGGTTCGTGCGGCTTGAACCGGGAAGGCGACTCGTAAAAACACAGCAAGTGATGCGTGCAAGGATTATCGCTGTGGTCGAAGTTGGAGAACAAAAGATGATTCTTGTGACACTGGTCACATGCGTTTTCTTATATGTTTTCACATCTTGCTTTTGGGGGGTTGGCAGATTTGCAAACCAAGTTTTCAAGAAAGTGGAGCATTAGAAATACTAATTTCTTTGTTTAAAATTGCTCAGCTTGAAAACTGAAATGTTTTAATACATGTCTATGGAAACAAAAAATATGTTGATTGTGATAAACAGTCTCTGTCACAGACAAAACTCAATGTCTGTTTTATTGACATCTATGTGTCTGCCTGCCTGTCTGCTAATGACAATATGCAATACACAACTTCAATCACTGACCACATGCAATTTAAACTTGAAACGTATCAGGCTATACACCATAAACAAAATACATTGATTTATGGCTCGTGCACCTGAGTTCTGTCTCTGTCACATTATTTAATTACACAGACAGGCAGGTGTGATACTTGTACACATGACATGATATTATGATTACACAATGCCATTTAGAAAGTAGTCAAATGTAACATATGTTATATTTGGGATTACACTTTCTTAGTAAAGTACAAATTCTAGTACTTTTTTTAGTTGTACCCCATCCGGGATTCGAACTCACACCCTCAGAGTCTTTCTAAATGGCATTGTGTAATCATAGCTTTCGGCCGTGGGAGCCGTGCCAATTAACACCTATCAGAGGGGTACACAAAGTCCGCAGTCTAGACTATCAGTTGTCCGACTTCCATTTTTGTGGAAGTCGCGGTAGCTGAGCGGGTTAGGCGGCTGACTTTGTGTGCTGGCGATCAGGTGCCTGACTCTGAGGGTGTGAGCTCGAATCCTGGATGGGGCTCAACTCAAAGAAAGTACTAGAATTTGTACTTTACTAAGAAAGTGTAATCCCAAATATAACATATGTTACATGATATTATGTCTGTGGGTTGCAAACAAACAGCAGCCATTTTTCTCGGATGACTGCATGGATCGGACGGAAACCGGTGCAAACTCAGATTGTCAGTTTCAAGTCCTGCTTTGTACTTGAACAAACGACAGTTTCCAGCCACGCAGTAGTTCACCATCTCAGTATCAGCTGATTGGATACCAAATATTGCACTTTTGGTTTGCGAATGTACGCTTACAAATTATTATTATTTTTTTTCATAATCAGCAATGTATATAGAGAATCGATCATTTCTATGATATGCATTATATCAACACGAGTTGATAAAGTTACAAATATCCGAGGCTTGCCGAGGATGTTTTAACTTTATCAACGAGTGTTGATATATTTGATATTTCTATTACATCAAAATCACTCTTCATTAATTTTCAATGAAAACACATCTCTGAACATGGTACTGCCATTAGACTTGCAGTGCAGCGATGTCACGCTTATAATTTTTGTCAGGGCATTGTACAAAATCTACTGTCAAAACGATATCTCCTAGGAGATAATCACACAAGCAATGTATATTACATGTCATGAAGTAGTGATAATTGTGTTTTAATTATGTTTGGTTTTTCTTGTTGCATGTGACCTTTAATTTATATTTTCATTCCTTGGATGATTTCATAGTTCAGTGAAATATGATCTCGATTACCATTAAGATCCAATCTTGGAGATTAAAAGTAACTGGCAATTGGTGATTGGGTGTCACAAAGTTATAAATCACAAATAACTGAAAACAGATTTATTGTTGTGATATAATTTGCATATACAACAGAGCACACATGTAAAATATATGGATTTGAAATGTATAAAAATATAAACTTAACAAAATTGGTAACATGATCTAGTATATTTCATAATGTTATACACAGAAACCAAAAATCATTGTACATAAATTACCAGAGATATTTATGAAATATTGTCAGAATAAGCCTTTTTCATTCTGGTAATTTGTCAGATCTGATGCTACTGAAAACGGTCCATTGCTATTAGTGCTAGGTAAATCCTATTAAAGTTGCATTCTTCCTTATTCACTCACCAACCTCCAGAATGCTGATCCAACAATAAATTAACCAAAAAAACCTGAAAATCTAAAGTATACCATATTTTGTAGTCAGCTATATATACATTAAACTCTTTTTTCACAATATTTATGCAACTTTTTTCCAAATATGTATGCTGATGCAATTTGATTAAATTTCTGACCTTTTGTTGTGAAATATCTTTACATTTATGATGATAAAGGGTCTCCACAGCAATGTCGCATGGGTCAGTCCTCCCTAGCTTAGTGTTCTTCCAAATAGCTGTAAGGGGCAATACTAGATCAATAAACTAATCATGTGCCTAAATTGTAGAGATCAAAAAGGTTATTATCTCCTTGGTGTATTCCCATACTGCCTACAGTTCCAAACTGCCTACAGGTTTATCCTGTTGTTTAAATTCCTTTGCAAAATAATCTATTTGTGCTGGAGAATAATGCATGCATTTCATCTGGGAAATATGTGAAATGTCAGTGTCATAATTTTTGGCTAGGGGAGTGATGATGATATTTATGGAGAAGCATGTACAATGTGAATGACACCTCCCTAAAATTTATGCACAAAGTAAGTGACCCCCCCTGCATGTCATGTATAAAATCAATTATTCCCCCTCCTCCTTCCCATAATTTCTAAGCATATGTTTAATATTTGTATGTACACAATTGCTGACCCCCTCTACCTCCCTAGAACAAAATGGGTGACCCCCCTCAAATTCGGTCTCAAATTCATCATCACCCCCCTAGCCATAAATTATGAACGGTCCATTATATTGTGAAAGGTGATGTGGTATACATGGAGGCTATTTATAAGGGCATCAAGTGTATATTTAAAGTCAAAAAGACACCCTAAATTTCAATACTTATTACATTTGTCTATAGTAATGAGAAGGAGAAATGGTAAATGGCTCTCTTGAATTGTAGCCTTTTGACATCAATCCTTGTAGGACTTGCATAGTCATTGCTAGGACTTTTCAACATAGAACATAGACATTGCATCATATTGATACTTCAAATCAAGGTATTCCGTATTCTTGATTGAATATACCAGTTACCATTTCCTAAATAAAATGTTGCTGTTTCTTTGTCATTTGACAAGCTAATCAAGCAATTATTGTTATGTTTCATGTCACAGTAGGAAAAGAATTTGGTATATTAGATCAGGGTGCCATTGTACAAAGTGATCTTAGCGCTAAGGTGACCGTAACTCCAATACCTTAACAGAGACTTATGGTAGTCTCAGCGCTAAGGTTGTTTTGTACAACGGCACCCAGATGATAATTTCAGTGTGACCTTAACTCTGAGTTATAATATTAATCATATTTCAACAGCATTTAATAACTTGTGGAACTGCATTCAAGTTTGCCCTCCTTGTTCTCTAGTCTGTACATAAGCGTATTACTAAAATGGCTACCAGTGTTATATACATGTGAGAATATTACTGGACTGTGTTACCCATAGGTTCCTCTGTACAACTCTGTATAACTCAACATATATTGATATATATATATTATATACAGATACTTACACATGTTTATAATTATTTCTTCCAAATATTCATACTGAACGATATTTAGTATTCAATATAATTTCACTGCACAAACCACAAATAAATAAATTTCAGTAAACGGACAGTGAACACAATATTCCAACATATGCCTAGGAATATTCACTATTGATCTATTTACAGTAAAAAAGAGGAAAGATCTGGGTAACGGTTGAAAAAAGGAGAAACAAGTCTATGTCAATGTATACAAGGTGATACAATATTTTGAAAACAACCCCAAGTCATCAATTATCCTAGAAACTTGTAACTGTGTGAATGACAGCTATTGTCATACTGACTCATGGTCAGGGCCTAGATTTTCAAAACTCTCTTAGCGCTAAGATAGTCCTAAGTGCCATACATTAACATTAACTTACGACTATCATTGCGCTAAGAGAGCTTCGAAAATGTAGGCCCAGGTGAACAAGGGTTTTCCGCCGAGGTTGGCGAATATGACACAGGTGAGCTGCCATTGTTTACACTGACCTCAGTGTTGATCATGGTCCAAAGTATACTTATTTCATGCTCAAGTTCAGCATGGAAACATACTCAGATTTTTAATAACCATCGTTTACCGAGTCTGAGTCGAGCACGAAACCAGATTTGAGCATGAAATCATATGCAGGACACTCAGGACAACTTGTAACCTCGGGCCAGGTTGGCCTTCCTTTATATTTCTAGTTTTGCCAGTGTCAAACCATGCTCACCAGCTATGTTGATGATTTCAGGTCCCAGTTTGCCGTGATGTTTCTAGTTTTGCCAGTGTCAAACTATGCTCACCAGCTATGTTGATGATTTCAGGTCCCAGTTTGCCGTCATACTATGCTCACCAGCTATGTTGATGATTTCAGGTCCCAGTTTGCCGTGATGTTTCTAGTTTTGCCAGTGTCAAACTATGCTCACCAGCTATGTTGATGATTTCAGGTCCCAGTTTGCCGTGATGTTTCTAGTTTTGCCAGTGTCATACTATGCTCACCAGCTATGTTGATGATTTCAGGTCCCAGTTTGCTCACCATACTATTTCTAGTTTTGATTTGTCAAACCATGCTCACCAGCTATGTTGATGATTTCAGGTTCCAGTTTGCCTAGTTTTGCCAGTGTCAAACTATGCTCACCAGCTATGTTGATATGTTTGCTGTGATGTTTCTAGTTTTGCCAGTGTCATACTATGCTCACCAGCTATGTTGATGATTTCAGGTCCCAGTTTGCTGTACTACAGACTGTATTTCTAGTTTTGCCAGTGTCATACTATGCTCACCAGCTATGTTGATGATTTCAGGTCCCAGTTTGCCCTGATACTATTTCTAGTTTTGTCAGAGTCAAACCTATGCTCACCAGCTATGTTGATGATTTCAGGTCCCAATTTGCCCTGATACTATTCCTAGTTTTGTCAGAACTGTTTCACTTAAGCAGTAAACATCTACGGCCTGCATCACTTTTGGAGTTCCTTCCACGTCAAGGCGACAAGCTGTGGTGTAACTTTAAAACTCTTCATAGCGGCGATAAACCCAAACCACTCACTCATGCTCTCATAGTTGGACAAATGAAGAATATATATCTATAAAACATTCCCAGACATCCCACATGGTGAACAGGTCAAAGATTGCTGCTTCAGACAGTGGTGGTTGATGGGCAAGGAGGACAAAGTACTATTACTGTTATCTCATAGAACAGCTGATATGATTCGTGGTGACAGTGAAAGGGTTAACATATGCTGCACATCATCTAGAACATACCATGTACCCTAAACACGAGATGTACTTTTACATACCTACTTGTCAATAAGTGGTCAGCAAATTATCATGTACTATTGTCCTACCACTGCTTGAAAGACTGTAAATCTGCAAAGCTAGTTTCCGGAAAACTAAATATGTCATAATTCATTCTGTGAAATGAACAGACATTGATTGTTCATGTACAAAAAACACAGAATTCCATGTTATTAGTGGAATAATATAAAATTGCAGAATTCCATGTTATTGGTGGAATAATATAAAATTGCAGAATTTTCCTTTTTGTGTGGTCATATCACTAATACAGCTTTTGTTGTTTACGAATTTTGAAAGAAGTTAAAGACCTTGCACTACATTATCATCCAACAGTCATGCCTTAATATGAAATACATTGTACACATCGTGCAACACACTCAAAAATTACACTAAATGTTTTAGTGATCTTGTTCAATGCTTGGTTAAATTTGATTTTGTGAGTGGGATTTCAAATTTTTAAATGGCTTAGTGCAGATTTATATCCATGTTTGTATATGAATTCAATGTTAAAGTGATGGCTTAATTTAGAGGCAAATAAGAACTTTCTTTTACTATTTTACAGTTCTTGCAAAAGAATGGCAAAACATGCCATCAAATCTTTCAGGAGATCGCCAATGAGATAGTTCCCAGTAATAACTAAAACTGCCTTCTCCCTGTTCAGTCTTACTCTGAACAGCATATGTACAGATAATATCTTCCACAAAACTGCTTATATACAGTAACATAATCTTCTTCACATACAAGAGATTCTGGATGTACTATGCCACAGTTGACGACTTTTTGGACCCACCCATTTTATCCGATAGTTTTGACCACCTCCCAGATTTGATAGGTGGAAGTTTAGTTGAACTGTCAGATCCCTTACTGGTGAGATTCAAACGGGAGAAGGAAGTATCCTCCCCGCTAGGGGGTGAGTCCGGAACTTCATACGAGAAGTTTAATGCAGTGATGTCACTCTCAGTGGGATTGATGCCGGTAAAACCAAGACTCTTGAGCCGATCACTGACCGGCAGTTTTTCTGGAAGCTGGACATCTTTAAAGTCCTGAAATTTGGACAATAGCATGCATCATTGCTATCATTATGACAGTAATCTTTGAAATTCAGGATAGTCCACTAGTTAGGGACCATTCATAATTTATGGCTGGGGGTGGGGGTGATGATTTTTATTGAGAAGCATGCACAATGTGAATGCATGTCATGTACAAAATCAATTACCCCTTCCCCCCCTCCCCATAATTTTTAAGCATAACATCTTTATATTGCTGACTCCACTTAGTACATGTTTTCAAAATTGATGACCCCCCTACCTCCCCAGTACAAAATGGGTGACCCCCTTAAAATCATCATCACTCCCCTAGCCATAAATTATGAAGGGTCCCATATTATTCAAAGACTGTAACATGCCATCATGAAAATAGTATGTGACAACAGTTTTTGCATAAGAGATATGTCATTTATAGCAGGTTGTCAGGCACACATGATATCATCCAGTAAATACATGATCAATACATGATCAATCCCTCAAAACTAAGCTATACTGTTCACTGAGTGCTGTTGGGTGGCTTAGTGGTCAAAGCTTTTTAGTCATGCTGAAGACTGCGGTTCAGTTCCCCATAATGGTACAATGTGTAAATCCCATTTTTTGTGTTACCCTGTCGTGATATTGCTGTAATATTGCCAAAAGCAACACTTCTATTCACAACAAGATTTGGATGATTCTTTCTGAATTTTTTACTTTACAGATTTGACTGACCACAACAAATCCATGATCAGAAAATAAACTGAAAATGATTTGATATTATTCTTTTTTCACTTTGATCATCTTAGATGATTTGAAAACAACAACAACAGAAAATAATAAGAAAAACATCCAAAATGAACATTAAAATGAAAGGGTCACTTCTAATATTCTAACTGACAAAATACATTGTATGCATGTTACACAGGTCCTGCCAAGTGATACAGAATAATGCATTACCGTAGTGGTCAGTGCCTGGTAGGGGGAACACAGCTTGCCGAATCTGGCAGTGGTGCCCCGGTTGATCTCCCCAAACACAGTCCGGCGTTCCTGGCGGTCCTGTTTCTTACGGGCAAACTCTTTTTCCACCTTCACCCCCAGGAATGTCTACAAGGGAACACTGACACTGTCAACACTGTTTAACGACAAGCAATATTGGGGAAAACTTACACATAAATTATAGAGTGGACATAATGAGTGAAATAACCTTGGCGTTTGCCCTTTGATGCCACACTACTCCGTTAATCTTCCAGGCTCCAGTTATGTTTCTGAGGTGCTCACCACCATACAGAAGTGGTCAACGTCAGTTTTATCAAAGGGGTCAATCTCTGTTTCACCAAAGTTGTCAACATCTAGCTGTTTCACCAAAGTTGTCAACATCTAGCTGTTTCACCAAAGTTGTCAATGTCTAGCTGTTTCACCAAAGTTGTCAACATCTGGCTGTTTCACTGAAGTTGTCAACATCTGGCTGTTTCACCAAAGTTGTCAACATTTGGCTGTTTCACCAAAGTTGTCAATGTGTAGCTGTTTCACCAAATTTGTGAACGTCTGAGAACTGTATCATTTCCTCCAACATCAAGCTCAGTCAAGGCAATATTGATGGAGTACAGTTCCAAGTGGTGTTCAACCCAACTCACTGATTCAGCCTCCAGGCAAGGGAGATAACTAATACATTAGTCATTTTAAAGTGGAATTTCATAGTGAGTTAACAGATACAACAGAATGTACGCTTCATTTTTCAGAATGTCAGAAAGTGTTGACATAACATCATCGGAAGAGAAGGATTTCTTCATTGAACATTCTTTTCATATAGAAATTTTATAGATTGTTCATATTTTTCTTTCTTAAAGTCACAATACCTTAATATATAGAATAACCTACTGAATATATAATCATGGATTATCAGTCCACACAATTACAACTGTACCTTAGAAAAGGCTAGGACCTTTACACTGCAATTATCAGAATACTATCTGACATATGTCTTATACAACTGAAAATGTAAACTGATCAACACAGTCAACAGCAATTATAAAATCTTAAAAGACATAATACAAAATCTTAAAAGCAATAAAATATCAGGCAATTAAAATAAGAAGAAAGTACATTCACAGCAGTGCAGTGCAATGTGAAAACATTTTTAAACAATTAATTGAAATCCTTACTGGGGACATACTATACCTTAGAAGGGTCTGTCCTCTCGAAACCAAATGCAAATGTTTGTGATCGGTACTTCAGTTTTGCGTCTCGAGGGAATTCACTGCTGACCGACTTTGTAGGACGGACAACCACAGACATAGGCCGTGCCTGTGGGAATGGGATTGTGACAGAAATGTGCATATGATAGAAGTGGTACAGATAACAGACTTGGTGTTGTGCAGAGATACAGGATCCTACTCATCTTTAGCAGATTTATCTCAAAGTTTATTTGTATATGGACCTGATTCTACAATATGATCATTTATCAATTCATAAGTTATTCAGATTTTGAGATATTGAAAAATCTTGATGTATATTGTAGGTGTCATATTATATCATTTTACTTTAAAGCTAATTTTCCATATGCAACATATGTTGAAATTTGAAAATTAAAATTAGAATTTATAGCAGTGCAATATTTTAGTATTTTTCTTTAATTATATAACTTCACTATAAACAATATTCCTTGTAACAATCGTTTATTTTTAAGTGTCTCATCATTTGAAAGCTGGTGTAACTACTATTTTACTTGAGACTTGATTTTCAAAGCAATTATTTATTGATTTACATTTTAAGATTTAGGAGACAATACAGACCTACATGTTATGTCATATTCTATTATATACTACTCACACTTTGCTAAGGATCACAAAAATTCGCAACTTTACTTTAACGTAGATTTATAATTTGAAATTGTATCCATTTAAAACTGGATAAATAATGATATGGTAACACATCCTTAGGAAAACAGCCACTTTAATCTAACCGTATGCACTTGATGCATGAGTAACCATAAAAATGGTTTTCATGGCACCAAGCAACCATTTTGCAAATCATGGAATGGGTCATTGACAAGTACACAACGCCTGCCAATAGCAGGTATGGGATTCACAAGATTCAGTGACATACTGAAAACTTGGATCCAGGCATACAATAGGCTTATATTTATATACCAAATTTGACCCCACATCATAGTTTTCTGTTGAATCAATGATTCAATCCTTAGCAAAGTGTGAATAGTATATGTAACTTGCACTTGATCTGTTCTGGCACTGTCTGTGTACAATATCATGAGGAAATACAGGAAGTGATTAGGTGTTTTTGTCTCACAAGGTCTTCCAAATTTAGAAACACAAATATGTGTTTCCATGAATTAGACTTAAAGGTCACATGCAACGTAAAACACAACTTTGCAGATTCTGATACCTTTCAGTTTGGACTTACCAAAACAAATCATCAAAAATGCAAATTCAACTTATAAAGTTGAAAAATAATGCGATGAAAAAATGTCGCGAAATCGGAGTTCAAACGATTCACTAATTATCCCCCAGCGCTTGGGGGAAAAGTGGTTTCAACAGCTGGGCTGCGCTGCACTGGGCTGCGCTCATCGCACATGCGCAGTGAAATAGGTTTGTGCAGCTTGGAAGTGGGTTGTCCGGTGAATACTCGGTGAAGGCTTTGGTGTGAGCTATTTTTCTAATGTTTTGTTGATATTTCACAGGCGCGAGCTTTTTATATGTTATGACAGTAGACTACCGATTTAACAATTTCTAATAGCTAAGCTAATGTTTTCAATATGATGATGCCATTAGACTAGAAGGTTAAACCGAAATGTTTATGAAAATATACTGTTTTTATATTGAAGCAATAATAATTCAAATTACTGTCTTTTCATCCATCTTTCAAAATAAATAATATAGCTTCAGTTTGTTCCTGTGTTTTTATTTGGACTATTCCATTATAATGTGTAGGTAACAGGTAGTAGATAATCTGTTCACTGAACCGTAAATGTTGTTGTTTTAAGGTGTCTGCGAACTGGCTGTCTGCGTAATGGGAGGACACCGTCGTTGTCACAGACAAAACTCAATGTCAGTTTTATTGACACCTATGTGTCTGCCTGTCTGCTAATGACAATATTCAATACACAACTTCAATCACTGGCCACATGCAATTTGAACTTAACACCTATCAGGCTATACACCATAAACAAAACACATTGAATTATGGCCCAAGTTCGGTCTCTGTCACACTATGTAATTACACAGACAGGCAGGTGTGATACTTGTACACATGACATGTTATGATGTGTGTTGATTGCAAAATGTTATACACAAAAAATGAGCATGTATTTACAACACCCAACATCTCTATATATACACACACAATGAGCCGTGAGGGAATCTGCAAATGAACCAGCCGTTACACTTGAGTGCACACCCACCCGCTCTGACTGGGTTCGGTATCCCGGCTGCTTCCTTTCTAGGGAAATAAATCCAAGTACAAAATATTGCACTTTTGATTTGAGATTGTACGCTTTATAATTTTGTTTATATGTTTTTTCATAATCAGCAATGTGTATTATATGTCATGAATAAGTGATAATTGTGTTTTAATTATGTTTGATTTTTTGGTTGCATGTGACCTTTAACTTGCATATTTTAGACAGATAATGACATAAACATCAATCCTTGAGGCTAAAATGTGTGAAAAAGTCTTATTGGAGTGCATTCAAATTGAAAAATGTGCCTCCTAACACATACAAATTTGTGAGATAATCACAATTTTTTAAATATATATTTTAACATTTGCCTTGTAAAATAGGACTTGTTCTAGACACTCAAGTAGCGCATATTGTTGTTGGCGTCATCATGGTTTTATTTCAAAATAAAGTTAGATACCATGCAATAAGTTGTGAAGAGCAGAGACCATATACCGATATATGGTCTCTGGTGAAGAGTGACGACAGTACTGATGACAGGTTCTATATACACAGAGAAAGAAGAAATGACAGACAATTAGGAACCACCTCATGGCCAAACATTGGTGATCCATCAACACAATACTGTAAGTCTGCATGGAATTAATGCTAAAACTGTGAGTCTTCATTGCTTTATAAAGTAACATATTTATATGAGGAAGTATTTGAGTTGTCATACCAGAGTCACTACAAATGCTGGACATGATGTGAGACTTTGACACTCGCATTAATTTCTTGAAGCATGTTCTCTTAACTATGCTTATAAAGTAGGATCCCTATCAGTAACTCAAAAACAGAGCTTAATTACATGCTTGCCTAAGGATAACAAACCAAGAATATACCTCAAGAATTGGTGACCAATATCACTGTTGAACACTTCATATAAATTGGCATCGGCAGCCATAGCTAATAGAATTAAAAAAGTCTTAGAGTTGTTAATAAATGAAAACCAAAAGGGATTTGTGTCAGGCAGATATATAGGGGAGGTCACTAGAAGTATATATGATTTAATGGATTATACTGATACATTTCAGATTCCAGGATTATTACTACTTATAGACTTTGAAAAAGCGTTTGATTCGGTAGATAGAAAATTTATGATAAACGTATTAAGATTCTTCAATTTTGGAGAGAGTGGATTTCCACTTTTTTTACAGATATTGAATCGAGTGTGTTAGTCAATGGTTTCGCAAACACCATTTTCCCAGTTACAAGGGGTTGTCGCCAGAGAGATCCGATATCACCATATATTTTTATATTGTGTGTTGAAATATTGGCTATATTGATAAGAAATGAAAAAAATATTAAAGGTATTAGAATGGGCAATATAGAACATATTTTAGAACAATTTGCAGATAATACTACTGTGTCTGTGGATGGGTCGGAGAAAAGTCTGTATGCTGTTATGAATATTCTTCACTTTTTTGAAAGATTTTCTGGACTTAAGGTTAATGTTGAGAAGATTAAATTAATTTGGATTGGGTCAAAAAAGAGATCTAAGTATAAGCTTTGTGAAGAGTGGAATTTGGATTGGAGTCAGACACATTTTAAATTACTGGAGATTAATTTCAGTGTAGATTTAGAAGAAATGGTAAACTTAAATTATAAAGAGAAATTTAAAAATATTGAAAAAGAAATGAAACAATGGTCAATTAGACATTTAACACCTATGGGTAGAAATACTATTTTGAAATCTTTACTACTACCTAAAATGAATCACTTGTTTGCCTCTTTACCTAACCCTCCAGACAAACAGCTAAATAGTTTTCAGAATGTTTTAACTTCATATGGTGAAGTAAGATAGATAGGGTCAAGAGAAGTGTCATGACACAACCACCTAAATATGGAGGAATTAAGGTACCTGATGTTAAATCAACTATATTATCACAAAAACTATCATGGATAAAAAGACTTTATAATAAGTCATATTGGGTCAAACATGCTGGAATATTTATCCCAGGAATAGATACCCTATGGTTGGCGGATTGTTTATATACGTACACTACTTTATTACCATACATTACAAATATTTTTTGGAGGGATGTTGTATCGGCATTGGGTTTGTACCTATCCAAATGCTATGATAAGATTACAAATATGTCAGACATAAAGACTCAATCATTATGGTACAACTCTAATATCTCTATTGGTGGCAAATGGGTTGAATATAGGCACTGGATAGGAAAGGGTATATGTTTTATTAAGGATATGTTCAATGAAAAGGGAGAAATCTATTCCTTTAACAAACGTGTAGAAACATATAATTTAGAAACAAATTTTATCCTATATCAAGGGCTCAAGTCAACAGGATCGAGATACATTAGAAGATGTTTGATTAATGATTACAAAGAAAGGATATATGATCCTACTCTCCCATTTAATGTATACAGCATAATCAATACACAAAAGGGTAGTAAAATGTTTTATCAGATTTTATTTGCTCCAGACTTCAGTACAGATGCACTGGAAAAATGTCAAAAGTGTTTGAATAGAATAATTGATAGATCAGAACAAGAAAATATTAATCTGATGTCTTATAGATGTACTGAGAGTGTGAATATGAGATGGTTCCAATTTAAAATAGTGAATAATATTTTAGCAACAAATAGCTTCTTGTATAAGATAGGAATATCTGAATCACACTTATGTACATTCTGTGGACAAGATTAAGAAACCATGGTACACCTGCTGTTTGAATGCTTTCATGTGAAAAAGATATGGAAGGAAGTAGAAAAATGGCTTAGAACTGTTTCAGAGGGTGAAATGAATTTTTCTCTAGAGAATATTATATTTGGATTTAAAGGCAAACACAATAATCCATTGAATGCTGTAATCTTGGTGGTTAAAGAAGCTCTCTATAGAAGAAGCAGAAAAAAGCAAACTCTGAATATTAGATATATTAAAAAAAGAAGTTATCAAATATTATGAAGCAACAAAATGATAGCTTTTTCAAATTGTAATTATGCCAACTTTTTTAGCTTTTGGTCCTCCTTCCATACATTATTTGCCAATAATTAAACTTTTATCAACAGATTTGTGTAACATGTAAACACTTTATATACATGCTTAGTTTGACCATTTTACATATTTGTGAACAGCATGATATTCGACAATGTGATCAAGGAAACACTACTTGTGTACTATGAGGCTACCTGTACTGTACTGTACTACTGAGGTAAAATCTGTAAACATGTAACACTGCATATACATGCTTAGTTTGACAATTTTAATATTTGGGAATAGCATGATATTTGACAATATCAAGGAAACACTACTTGTGTACTATGAGGCTACCTGTACTGTGGGTATAGCACTGAACTGTACTGGGTAAAATCTGTGAAACATGTAACACTCATATACATGCTTAGTTTGACCATTTTACATATTTGTGAATAGCATGATATGGGAAAATATGATCAAGGAAACACTGTACTTGTGTACTAGGAGGCTACCTGTACTGTACTGTACTACTGAGATAAAGTCTGTAAACATGTCATACTTCACGTACATGCTTAGTTTGACCATTTTGCATATTTGTGAACAGCATGATGTTAGAGGGAGTGACAAAGGAAACACTGTACTTGTGTACAATGAAACTATTTGTACTGTACTGTGTACTACCGAGGTAAAATCTGTAAACATGTAACACTTTCACATGCTTAGTTTTTGACCGTTTTTACATATTTGTGAACAGCATGTTATTTGACAATGAGATCAAAGAAACACTGTACTTGCATACTAAGAAGCTACCTGTACTGTACTACTGAGGTAAATTCTGTAAACATAATTCTATGAATAAAAAAACATGAAAAAAAATAAATAAAAAAATAAATTCTTGAAACATTAACTGCATTTGATTCATGGTATATATATATATTCTTGTGCTCTGTGTTTAGACTACAACATTTTGAATCCTGGGGCAGACAGACTCTCGAAGAAACTAGACACCTACTTCTAGTTTGGTCTTTGTTTCTGGTGTGTCGGTTTCATCTTGCTTATTCTCCTCAGCAGTTGTCTCCTCTTTGTCCTCTCCTATCTCCAACTGTTCCTCCTCATCGGTGTCCTCACGAGGTGTAGAGGTCGTTGAGGTTTTCTTGACCTCGCCTCCATCAGCATTGGCTTCATCTGTTAACATGCAGTCTGCATCAGTTGTGGTTCAATCATTTAGAAATCAATTCATTGTGGATGTATCCAAAACAAAAAAACCTGCTGGACGAATAAGCCTATCATCATTATCACAGATACATATTTTAATTACCTTTTTCTTCGTCCTCCATGTTGAACGGTGTCTTCGGATGGGCCCATGTGGAGGCATCATTCAGATTCCATGGGATTTTCTGTGAAGATAACAGACAATTCAAGAGTTACCTCCCTTTCATCAGAATTTCAATTGACGTCATGTCAATACATGGGCATATTTATAATTCTAGTTACAGGTCATTTTGTATGTGTTCATGTTACATGTAACTGGTAGTAAACATAACTGTGCTGTATGTTAAATAAATGCTTCGTCTGCAGCTACATACCCAACTTCCTTATACTGAGCAATGTGATGGGGATTCTCATGTCATACCATAAGATATGGGTGGGTAAAAATTAATCAAGGGTTCCCCAAATATAAGGGTGATATATAAGATAAGACACATATTTGGGGAGGGATATAAAAAATGGTCATGATATGCTGAGTGGTATTCCAGATGCCTCAGTATAGCATGCTCTCAATGCCATGAAACCTTCATCTGGAACATGGAGGTCAATATCTCATTGTTGCAATTTATTTTCGTCAGTTTATTTTTGCAAAGATTGACAAACACATAAGATATTTAGCCCTAACCTTATCAACACACATGGTCATGCATTTGATGTGTAATTTCCAGTCTAATTTAAGCTGATGAGACTTAAACTGATGCTGAGACAGGTTAAATGGTACGCAGGATACCTAGAGGGTTTTTGGGCGTGGGGTAGCCTAGTTGTAAAGGTGTTTGCTCATCACACCGAAGACTTGGGTTCTATTCCCCACATGGGTACAATGTGTCATTTCTGGTGTTGCTTGCTATGATATTGGTGGAATATAGTGACGTAAAACCTCACTCACTCACTCTCACTTACTGACTACAGGGTAATTCAAGCTTGAATAGCAAGTTCCCTACCTGACCAAATGTCCCAACGTAGTAGCCGTCAATCGTCCAGAGGCGGGCAGTCTTGTCGGTTGAGGCACTGAGGATGAAACCCCTGTTATCGTGTTCCAGGTACTCCACACTGACTACTGCTGCATCATGGGCCTTGAATGCTGCTTCCAGGGGCGGCGACGTCCTTACACGCTGCGAACATTAAATAAACGTCACGATATTTAACTAACAAACACCAGTCTGATTTTTCCTTACTATCTTTATCAAATATTAGGTGAACTGGTGCTGAGAAACAGTACTGACACGTCTTATGTCTGGCTTGACACAGTACTCACATGTCTCGGGTCTGGCTTGAGACAGTACTCACATGTCTTGTGTCTGGCTTGACATAGTTCTCACATGGCTTGGGTCTGGCTTGACACAGTACTCACATGTCTTGGGTCTGGCTTGACACAGTACTCACATGTCTAGTGTCTGGCTTGTCACAGTACTCACATGTCTAGTGTCTGGCTTGGATGGGGCGGTGGGCTAGCCTAGTGGTTAAAGCTTTGGCTCATCACGGCTTAGACCCGGTTCGAATCCCCACATGGGTACAATGTGTGAAGCCCATTTCTGGTGTTCCCCGCCGTGATGTTGCTGGAATATTGCTAAAAGCGGCGTAAAACCAAACTCAGTCAGTCTGGCTTGTCACAGTACTCACATGTCTTGGGTCTGGCTTGAGACAGTACTCACGTGTCTAGTGTCTGGCTTGACACAGTACTCACATGTCTTATGTCTGTCTGGCTTGACATAGTACTCACATGTCTAATGTCTGGCTTGACACGGTACTCACATGTCTTGGGTCTGGCTTGAGACAGTACTCACATGTCTTGGGTCTGGCTTGACATAGTACTCACATGTCTAGTGTCTGGCTTGAGACAGTACTCACATGTCTTGTGTCTGGCTTGACACAGTACTCACATGTCTAATGTCTGGCTTGACACAGTACTCACATGTCTAGTGTCTGGCTTGACACAGTACTCACATGTCTTGTGTCTGGCTTGAGACAGTACTCACATGTCTTGGGTCTGGCTTGACATAGTACTCACATGTCTAGGGTCTGGCTTGAGACAGTACTCACATGTCTTGTGTCTGGCTTGACACAGTACTCACATGTCTAATGTCTGGCTTGACACAGTACTCACATGTCTAGTGTCTGGCTTGACACAGTACTCACATGTCTAGTGTCTGGCTTGAGACAGTACTCACATGTCTTGTGTCTGGCTTGACATAGTTCTCACATGTCTTGGGTCATGTACTCACATCTTGGGTCTGGCTTGACACAGTACTCACATGTCTAGTGTCTGGCTTGACACAGTACTCACATGTCTAGTGTCTGGCTTGAGACAGTACTCACATGTGTAGTGTCTGGCTTGACACAATACTCACATGTCTATTGTCTGGCTTGACACAGTACTCACATGTTTTGGATCTGGCTTGAGACAGTACTCACATGTCTTGGGTCTGGCTTGACACAGTATTCAGATATGTCCCACACCTTGATGTTTCCAGCTGTATCACCTGTAATCAAGGCTGTGTTGTTGGGTTTAGAACACATGGCCAACACCGAGTCATCCATGCTGTCTGTTGCACTGAAGAAACCTGGAGAAGAAGAAGAGCATTTAAAGCTTTAGGTCCATCGTTGATTTGTGAGTGAGTGAGTGAGTTGAGTTTTACGCCGCACTCAGCAATATTCCAGCTATATGGTGGCGGTCTGTAAATAATCGAATCTGGACCAGGCAATCCAGTGATCAACAGCACAATTGGGAACTGATGACATGTGTCAACTAAGTCAGCGAGCCTGACCACCCGATCCCGGTAGTCGCCTCTTACAACAAGCATGGGTTACTGAAGGTTCATTCTAACCCGGATCTTCACAGGTTGGTTGATTTGTCCAATGGGGGCCTCCATAATGACAAAGAGCTATCAATCTATCACATATCTGTTTTATGTCTGATTAAACACCATTTCACTATTTTGTTGTAACTATATTTTTCAGTTGACCTGTCATGCTGTGGATTTTACACTAAAACCATGAACATCATGTAAGAAAATACACAAAAAAGAAAAGGTTTCATTTTGTTTAAAACATAACATGTTTATCTCATGGAGAGACCTGACAAAGTTGATATTCTCAAATGAAAAGGGTCTCCTTTGTCAGGTGATGAGCTGATACAAAAATGTTATAAGACAGACAAGACACATTAAAGCGTGAACAGTTGCAACTGCACCTAGCTCTGATCTCGTGGTGTAGATATTCCACCAGTGGAGAACACCCCCCTTCACTAGACACCACCATTGCACTCTCTGTGAACCTGGTGGCAGCCCGGTCTCGCAGGAACATCACCTTGTCAACAGGAACCGGCTCACTGTATGGACAAACAAGAATCTGGACTCAAGACTGGACATTATGTATGAAAGCAGGCAGATGAAGGGGGAAGCAGTTTAATACAGGATGATTTTGAACCCATGAATCAGATGAACTGTTTTTCTGTTTCGCAGAGCGCTCTGCAATATTCCACACATTTGATTCATATTGGCCTGAGAAAATGGAGGCAGAAATAGATGACCCCTGATATATTAATTTGAGCAACGATACACACCTGGCCATGAAAATTGCCTCATAAGGCAAGTACAGTAACGAGCAGAAAAAAATGCGACTTTTCACAGACGTAGTTTCAAAATATATTTACTGATAAATTCAGTTATATTTTTCATACATCCACTCTGGATACTGAAGTTTACATTTATGCAAGTCAATAGTCTGTTAGTCCACCATTTCTCTCGATGCACTGCTGAATATGGCGTCCCATGCTGTCAATCAAATTGTCTACGTAGTCCTGGGGTAGGCCCACCCATATTTGACTGATGAGAATAGACCACTCAACGACACTCTTCGGTTCCAACTTTTCTAATTTGTCTTCATAATCTGCCACACATTTTCAATTGGTTTCAGGTCTGGTGATGCCGCTGGAAATTTCTGTAAGGTCACGTGACTCGTTTCAAACCAGTTACAGGTGTGTCTTGACAGGTGTACAGGTGCATTGTCCTGTAAAAGGTTGAAAGGTATTCCACTCTGTCCTTTTTGGGATTCCACTATGCCTTCTTGTATAAGTTGACAGTACTTGTGTGAATCCATCCTTCCTGTAATAGTTAGCATAGCGTTACCCTGAGTTTGCCCATACCATCCCAAACCATTACACTGGGTGAGAAGTTCGGAACCATTTTGCAGCTACGTCCACCTCTTGACCACCTCTTTCTTGTGATCCTATAAAACTGAAACTTTGATTCGTCCGTAAAAATCACATTTGAAAAGTCTGTACCTTGCATTTCCCTGCACCACCCGAGCCTTTTCTCCATATATGCTGTTGTCATCAATGGAACTTTCTTCGGCACTCGCTTGACATATCCAGATAGCTTTAAAGATCTTCTGATTGTCCATTCTGATACCTTAGGGGTTCCTTGACTTGACGTCTTCACGGCAAGCTGTTTTGCAGACCAGTTTGGGTACGCCGCCGCGAGATGCGCGATACATCATCTGTCATTTGCTCCAAGAGTAGCACGACGTCCCAATCCAGCCTGTCGCTCTGTCCCTAACCCTGTCCCTAACCCTGCCCGATGCAGTCCCGTCAGTTTCACAAGTCTAGTTACGGATATAATACCTGCTTCATAATATGCCAAGAGTCGATTTCTGTTGTTTTGTAACGTCATGGCAAAGCTTTGGTATCATCTGCTAGCAACGAGGTCACATGATCAAGCCATCCCTGAACCCAAGGGAGATAATTCCATACCAACAAGGAAAGCTACTGGCGGCTAGAAACAATGTATTTCGGCTTTTTTGATAGTAGGATCGAGTCTACAGAATAAAGTTTTTTTGTCGCATTTTTTCTGCTCGTTACTATATAAGTCTATCAGGACCCTTTCTAATGTAGGCTCCCCACCACACACACACTATATATATATATAAATATATTTCATCAACCCAAGAATCTCAATGATGATATGATAGGCAACATTCTAACTATGTATTTGTTTTATGAGCTTGCTTGCATATATTGTTTGAAATATAAAACAATTATTAGCACACAGATACACATCAGCCACTTCATTTACCCTTTAGGAACTCTGTGTTTTTTCTTGTGTCTAGAATTGGGTCGTTCATTTTTCAAAGAAGCTGTTAAATCTTCTATTTTCCTATTTCTGCAAAGGAAATTCATGTAGATATTACAGACATGGACATGAGAGATTCATACAAAGAGAGAATCATCATACACTATACACTGAATAACTCAGCTTCCAGGCAGTTTGTCTGCACTATTAGCCACCATGTTCAAGGATCTTTAGAAAGTTGCACTGGCTTGACACAAAAGAATTTAAAATGTTGACACTTTCACAAATCTTTTTTGAGGGGTTGAGGGATATCTAACAAGATAAATTACTTACTTATTTTTTTTCACAGAGCTTTTGACATCTTTTATTGAAAATTCCAGGAATATGGGAATTCTTTGTATCTTTTATATACATTACATATCAATTTCTAAATGAATCAAAATATTCAGTAGATGTAAAACATGAAAGATTTATCAACAAAGATTGCAGAAAATATCAAAACATGTTAATCCCAGATAAATGTTACTCACAAGTTTGTTTGCTGTCCTTTTCGTAATCTTATAAACATTTTTTCTGTTTCCAAATCCCATATAATTATTTCTCCATCAAACCCTGCTGTGGCAACAAAGTTTGGTGGGCAGAAGTCGATGGAGAGAATGTCATCCTTGTGGAGTTGTCCTCCTTTCCAGTCTTGGTTGGCAGTGATGTACATGTTCTGGAATACCAAAATACCATTGTAGGTTCCGATTCTGTAGTGACAGCTTTGTTTGTCTGGTAGTTAATGTCTGTCTCAGCAATATTCCAGCGATGTGACAGCAGCCATATATACATATATAATTTGGTCTGGACTAGACAAACCAGTGATTGGTATTACCGTCAGGTTGCCCAGCCATTGACCCTGACCTTCACATCTATACAGGCAGTTATCACACTCATAGGTTTGTAGGGAGCAATTCTAAACCGGAAACCCAAAGGGATTTCATGCAGGTCATATCATGATATTGCTTAGTAAAGGTGACTTATAAGGTACTGCTGTCAACTGCAAAGAAATAATGGTTACAACTTTTTCAGGGGTACAGTGCTCCAGAGAAGCCCAGTATTTAATACTCAAAATATAAGCACAATAAACAAATTGTTTTTATTTTTTGCACAAAATTCTGCATATAATATTTAGACAAAAACAAACACTATGTTGCTCTTTCAGCCTTCTTGTAGATCTTGGTATATCTTTACTTACTGATTGAATACTGACATCATGTATCCTGGACCTATATTACCATGACAGTGCACACAAGTGTTACCTCTCACGTAATGTTGATCGGGTGGTGGGGTAGCCTAGTGGTTAAAGCATTCACTTGTCACACTAAAGACTCCGCACATGGGTACAATGTGTGAATTTCTGGTGTTCCCCGCCGTGATATTTCTGGAATATTGCTGTAAGCGGTGTAAAACTAAACTCACTCACTTATTGATGGTGCTATCTACTCACGTCCTGGTCAGAGTCATCGTAGATGGTCAGCAGTCTGCTCCAGCCCACTGACAGGATGATCTTCTTGTCCCGGACTGGCAGGATCCCGGTGACCTCGGCCTCTGCTGCAGCCTCCAGCTTGTGCAGGTTGTGACCATTCTGGAAGTTCCATACCTACAACATTGCATAGCATGTGAGGAAAAGAGGAACTTGTCAGGCCTCTTACTTTGGTGAAAGCCATGAACTGGGGTATGGTGCTGGCAAACCTTGAAACATACTCAGAACAAACCAGGGTTTGAACCCATGATCACCATATTGAATACTGCCTAAGGAAAGCAACTCTGCAAGCCCTAGGTGCCTACAATGCTCATGTCATGTAATAGGATGTACTGTAAATATACTTTTTTTCGCTTGGTGCAAATTTCGCGGAATTGACAGTTTAGACTACATCGCGCGGTCAATTATTCGTGCAATCAGTAATTGCGGGAACTACCAGCTGTCTCTTAGGCCGCCACTAATAGCAATGAAAACAACCAGAGTGGCTTAACCTGTCAGGTGGCGTGTATTGCTTACTCACAGGAAATCCCTACCTGCGCGATATATACAGTAATACGTTTACTCGCCGAAGTATTAAGTACTTAGGAAGTGAGATACAGTATCATGATGCAAATATAAAGAGATGAAAAACACATCAGTCTTATGTTCTGAATTCTGACGATCTAACGATGGCATTGCAATGGCATTTCAATGAGACAAATTGACAACACGTTCTGAAGTTACTGATTTCTACTTAAAGGACTGTATTCAGAATATTTAACTTTTCATGAAATTGGAATTAAGTTGTAAATTACAACTGATGGGATGTAAGCAAGAATATATTCATCTTTGGAGTGAATGTTGAAACACTGCTACCCAGGTCAAGGGATCAGTGTGCACTCAATATTCAAATTCAGCCCTGGGGAGTATACTATCCAACGTATCCAGGCTACCTTGTCAGGTGCGAGAAGGTTAAAAGTCTCATTACCATCTCATTCAACAGAACGCTCATGCTCATAGAGGCGACTACCGAGATCGGGTGGTCATGCTCGCTGACTTGGTTGACACATGTCATCGTATCCCATTTGCGTAGATCGATGCTCATGATGTTGATCACTGGATTGTGTGGTTCAGACTTGATTACATTCAGACTGCTGCCATATAGCCTTAAAATTGCTGAGTGCGGCGTTAACCAACAAAAAAAAAACCCAAACAAAACCATAAGAAAGTAGCCTGTGTACAACACCCACCTTGATGGTACCATTCCTGGCGCCAGTCATGAGTCTCCTGTACGTCTCATCAAACACCATGCAGGTAATCTCCTCGTCTCCGTGGGCGTTGGAGAACACGATGGACTTCCTGCCACTCTCGATGTCCCAGACAGCTATACAGGAGGAGTCACATCCAGTCACGACCTGTCACATCACACAGAACATGCACATACTCAGTATCAGCAATTAGAAGAAGACATATTACAATTACATTTCCACCACTTGTCACTTGTCAGAGAACATGTGAAGATCCGGGTTAAAATTGATCTTCAGTAACCCATGCTTGTGGTAAGAGGCGACTAACGGGATCGGATGGTCGAAACATGTCATCGGTTCCCAATTGCATAGATCAATGCTCATCCTGTTGATCACTGGATTGTCTGGTCCAGACTCGATTATTTACAGACTGCCACCATATAGCTGGAATATTGCTGAGTGCAGAGTAAAACTAAACTCACTCACTCACTTGTCAGAGGGGTACACAAAGTATATGATCTAGACTACCAGTTGTCACAATTCCAATTTTATGGAAGTTGAGTTGGTTCGATAGCTGACATTGTGTCCTATTGATTAGGTGCCTGACTGAAGGGTGTGGGTTCGAATCCCAGATGGGACTCAACACCTAAAAGTACTAGAATCTGTACTTTACTGTTGTACGAAGGCTCTTAAATAATATTTGTACCAGATAGAAATATCAGATAACTAATCAAATACACATACTCTCAAATGGCTGAACTCTTTAAAATATGTTTAACACACTTACACAATTTAGACTTAAAGCAGGGTCAGATTAAAAAAAGAGGCCAAAATGTTTGAAAAAGGCTGATAAATATTTGCACTAAAGTTCTTAGAAACCAGCTTCAGTCAAAGACCTGCTCAGGTGCAGCTATTACAAAAATGCACATTTAACCATCACTCATGCATTTAGAGCATGTTTAAGTGTTGCCATGAACACAGAATAGGACTAACATAAATCACCATATCTGACATATCTGAATAATATTTATACAAGCTCCATCTTTTAAAGTATGCAAATATTGGGCCAAAGGCACTGTGGCACTACATATGTACCTGATTAATGCAGATGTCATTGAGTCTTCAATATAAAAATTAAATTATGTCTGACATCGTCAGCTGGTGTATTCAACAGCAAAAATTTCATTGACCCACATGTAAGTGCACATGTACCTGTTTGAAGAAGTGGTTGTAGATGGCGCAGCACAACTGCGTATCGTGTGTGGTGGGCATTACGCTCTGTGGTGCCGCCACTTGCCCTAGTTTCAGCATGCCAATGTAGTCGTTGCTGGTAACAAGGACAGCACTGTGTGGTGCCCCCTGGAGGTGGAGGGGGAACTGACCATGTTCTGGCATCCGTCCATGGATGCTGCTGGGGAACTTGAGCTGCACCGTCTGAAGACAGGAATGTTCTCGGATGTCCCACACCTTAATCACCTGTTGGAGGAAACATGCACTTTGTATTGTGATATCCAACACCTATATCACCTACTGGAGAAAACGTGCACTTGTAAAGTGATATCCAACACCATTATCACCTACTGGAGAAAACATGGACTTTGTGATGTGATATCTCACACACTTTTATCACCTATTGTAGAAAACATGCACTTTGTATTGTGATATCCAACACTTATATTACCTATTGGAGAAAACATGCACTTTGTAAAGTGATATCCAACACCATTATCACCTACTGGAGAAAATATGCACTTATAAGGTGATATCCAACACTTATATTACCTATTGGAGAAAACATGCACTTTGTAAAGTGATATCCCACACTTTTATCACCTACTGGAGTAAACATGCACTTTGTGAAGGGATATCTCACACACTTTTATCACATATTGTAGAAAACATACACTTTGTATTGTGATATCCAACACTTACATTACCTATTGGGGAAAACAAACACTTTGTGAAGAGATATCTCACACACTTTTATCACCTACAGGAGAAAACATGCACTTGTAAACGGATATGCAACACCTATATTACCTATTGGAGAAAATGTGCACTTTGTAAAGTGATACCCAACACCTTTATCACCTACTGGAGTAAACATGCACTTTGTAAAGTGATATCCCACACCTCTATCACCCATAGGAGAAAACATACACTTATAAGGTCATATCCAACACTTATATTACCTATTGGAGAAAACATGCACTTTGTAAAGTGATATCCAACACCTTTATCCCCTACTGGAGAAAACATGCACTTGTAAAGTGATATCCAACACCTATATTACCTATTGGAGAAACTATGCACTTTGTATAGTGATATCCCACATTTTTATCACCTATTCGAGTAAACATGTACTTGTACGGTGATATCCAAGACCTTTATCCCCTACAGGAGAAATAATGCACTTTGTAAAGTGATATCCCTCGTCTTCATCACCCATTGGAGAAAACATGCACTTGTAAGGTGATATCCCACACCTTTATCACCTATAGGAGAAAACATCCTCTCGTAAAGTGATATCCCACCATGCTATCACCTAGCAGAGAAAACATGCACCTATAGTAAAATAAATACAGCTCAAAAGCCATTGATTTATAAAACAAAACAGATCTTAATGCCATAGTCACTCTAATAAGCATGCACCTGCCACAAAATGAAAATGATACCATACTCACTTGTCAGCCAACTGCCTCACTACAACCTAGACGTGTTCACACTACCCAAACAATGGCAGCTGTATCTGTCTTGATTCAGACAACTAATATAGGCTGCTCAGGTAATCTGACTGCAGCTCTATATCAGTAAGTTGTCTCACAAGACTGTTTACATGTCTGTATCAGATTTTGTCATGGTGATATGAAATATGACGAGATGAACGAGACAAAACAAATATGACAGGTCACCTTGACCTTGGACATGACACACACGACACAAAAAGTAGTCACCATAGTTGAGCGAGTGAGTGAGTGAGTGAGTTAGTGAGTGAGTATGGTTTAACACCGATTTTAGATCTATTCTATGGCTGGGGACACCAAAAATGGGCTTCACACATTATACTCGGGTCTTTATTGAGACTAGCAAACACTTTAACCACTCGGCTACCCCGTTGTCACCACGATATTTCAAACAACGGACACAACCACAGGACATCACATTACCAGGATTTGAGAAAGTGGAAGTCGTGGTGGCTGAGCAGGTTAGGCGACTGACTCTGTGTGCTGGCAATTAGGTGCCTGACTCTGAGGTTGTGGGTTCGAATCCCGGATGGGACTCAACCCAACAAAAGTACTAGAATCTGTACTTTACTAAGAAAGTGTAATCCCAAATATAACATATGTTAGGATTTGAGAAGTTGTACACTAAAAGTGCCATGTTATATCTCTTGCAGCAGTTTGCATTTTTCTTAGAAAACATTTGTCATTGACTGATTCTTAATCTTCACTACATACCAAACTGTCTCTTAAATAACAAAAGCATGACAACTGTTGGTCTACATCTCATCCACTGCACTATGACGTCACTGGACGTTCATTTGAGATGATCATATTTCATTCATGTTGGACTGATACATAATTGATAATATTTTGAGTTTAAGGTCTTTCATTACTTGGTTTACAAGCTCGTATGTAGTGATGTATGTTTGACCTGTGATTCCAATAATCTCTGCATAATGTGCAATATCCAATCAATCCTAATTAACAAGTATATCTCACAATGAAGGTACAAGCTAATCATTGTATACACCTTTCTCACAATATACTAAGGTCTTTTCATTTGACTGCATTGAGGACAAGATGCCAATATCCAATCAAACCTAATTAACAAGCACATCTTACACTGAAGGTGCTGGCTAATTACTATATACATATTGATTCCAAGGTCTTCTTGCTGGTATGCTTTGAAGTGTGATTGGTCTGCGATTGTAATAAATTTAGCACAATGAGCCCATATCCAATGAAGCCCAATCAAGCACATCTTACATTGAAGTTGCAAGCTGAATAATGTTATATCTACATTTCATGCTATGACTATCAGATTTTACTACAGAAAACACACACAACTGACCGTGAAGACTGTCTAGATGAAGTTCGAAGCAATTATAGCTGTTCAAAACAGTGGGAAAGGTGTTGCTTGTCTCGAATAAAAAAAAACAGGAAAATGTTGTCCAGGTCTCCATGAGTTTGACACAAGAAGGTTCAAATGTAACTATAACCCTCAAAATGTTACAAATATTATTTTCTTGAAATTTCAGGGATCTATTGTCACACAGTATTGTAAACTAATGGCCTAATGGTTGACAAACATGACATTCTGTCAGTGTATCAGATTTCAGATTTGATTCAAAGAGAATACCATTGCCATATGAGACATACATATTTAATACATTTGAGAAGAGATTAAAAATATTAGAAAAGATATGTTGTAAAAATGCACCATCCTATGTTAATTCATGATGGTTAAAAAGACAGTCTCTCCTTTCTGGCTGCAATATGTGATATCGTGAGCCAGTTGGCAAGCAGTGCATGATTGCTTACCAGCTGCTTGTTTCAAGGACCATTGGTTATTATTCTGCTAATTCCCTTAAAACAATTGGGTAAGTTATGGGAGGATCCAGGAAGTTTCAAAGGGGGAACATTAACTTCAATGTGGTCCTTAGTCAATTTCAAAAGGGGGGTGTTTGAAACCACCACCCCACCCCACCCTTCCTGGATCCGCCAATGTAAGTGGTGCCACAGCTTGCAGAGAACATGGTAGAATAGGAAAGAAACGAATCACAGTACATAAATGAGACAAACATACAAATATATTGCTTGTATTGAACGGAACAGTAGTTCATATCACGTATGACAAAACCTGAAGTGTTTTTGAGCTATCATCACTACTATGTCAATACAAACCGCATCCTTGGAATAGCTGAACACTTGTCGGAACCCTTCATGAATAGCAATACCGATGACGCCAGTAGCATGGCCGACAAGGACTGTGATTGGTTTACTTGTCACATACGGGTTCCATAGACGGATGTAGTGGTCGGAGCTGCCAGTTGCCAGGATGTTGATGTTCTTGTTGTAGTCAAAACACTCAACACCCTGCAGGTACAAAATAGGAAACCATTCATTTGTATATATCCTATATATCAGCAATCATTCATTAAGATTAAATGTCCTTGACCTTACAAAAACAAAGGGTGAAATTTCCTTTTAGGGTAGGACTATTAGGTGGTAGTAGGTAGGAGATTTTTTCCATAAAGTAAACACAATCTGAAAGGGTAGGACATTGATATGTTAAGACTAGTTCTGTGGATAGCAATCGTCCAGCAAAATCACATACATCAGAATTGGGCGGGTGATCTTGGTCCTTGGCATTGGCAACAGGATGACAAGGTCTATGGTATACAAAGTGTTTCTTTGGAGTGTGACCCCAGGGAGTGAACAGCTTTAGTAGGTGAAACACATCATTGTCTTGGGACATATTCATATTCACAATCTATCCCAAGAACCTGAGGTTAGTCTAAGATGCTCTGCTAAAAGATCAAAGGACAGACAGTACTTTATCAGTAATTTTTTGTCTTATGTCACACTGTATTGGCATCACTACACCATTCTCGTCTGGCCCCTGGTAATGAAACGTACCTTGGTTACCAACATCACAGTGCATGTCAGTTGTCTTCAGTCTCTTACAGTAAACTACTCCGTAGCACCCCGTTTCTTGGTTTGCAGTTGCTTAGCTTAACTCTGCTACCATCACTGGAGGAAACATTATGTTTAACTTTTTTTCGACGGATAAATGTCTCAACTCGAATCATAATTAAACAGCGACACGGCAATGTTCGCTGACTAAGCCTATGTCTACAGACCCACAATGCATCAGTGGAATGTTGCGTGATAAGTCAACTTCATCTGGAGTTACTGTTCTAAACTTATGTTGGTAGTAGAAGTGCGATGTTCACATTGCCCAATTTGGTTTACAATAATCACAGACGCAACTAAAATAATATAGACAAGATATTTAACCCGAATGTAAACTGTCTTCAAACTGTTTATCATTTGTTTTCGCAGAAACGTAGGGAAGCAGACACGTCACTGAAAGAGCCCTGAACGAGGATTGTTCATTTAGGTCACTGACACCATTGCTTTCTGCCTAGATTAATTCCTGTGCATATTAAATTGTACTTTATTACACTATACATAGGGGTAGAGCGAACTGTATTTCTTAAGCACATACCTTATCTACTCGGAAGACATAAGACCGCTTCAGGCTTTGGACATCAGAGATGACCACAGACTTGCGTTCACTGTCGCAAGAAGAGATGATTGAGTCGCTGTCTGGCAGGAAGCGGATCTGTCGGATGATCCCTGGGTGGATGTTGGGCAGCATAGAATACTGGACATACTTGGTGTGAAGATGAAGGTCCTGGAAGAAGGGCAATGGGTGTAAATATGATGTATTTGGTGTGGTGGTGATACAAGGGGATGGGCAGTGGGTGAGAATGGGATGTACTTGGAGGTCATGCAAGAGGGAGGGCAATGGGTGAGAATGGGATGTACTTGGAGGTCCTGCAAGAGGGTGAGAATGGGATGTACTTGAAGGTCCTGCAAGAGGGAGGGCAATGGGTGAGAATGGGATGTACTTGAAGGTCCTGCAAAGAGGGAGGGCAATGGGCAAGAACATGACATACTGGATGGGGTTGTGGAGGTCCTGTAGGAGGGAGGTCAATGGGTGAGAATATGATGTATTTGGTGTGATGGTGATGCAGGGGGAAAGGCTATTGGTGAGAACGTCATGTACTTGGAGGTCCTGCAAGAGGGAGGGCAATGGGCAAGAACATGACATACTGGGTGGGGTGGTGGAGGTCCCATAGAGGGAAGGCAATGGGGTGAGAACTGAACATACTTGGTGTGGAGGTATAGATCCTGCAGGTGTGAGGGCAATGGGTGAGAACAGGATGTATTTGATGTTGTGGTCGAGGTCCTGCAGGAGGGAGCTCACCATGAATTCTAACCACCTTAATACATGTGAGGGAGTGAAAATGGCTTATAGCAATATTCCAGCTGGCTACACCAGATATGGGATTCACACACTGGACCCATCAAATCCAGGTCTTTAGATACCCCACCATCCGTATGACATGTATCTTGCTATCTAGGGAATACAGTCTCTACTGAGGACATTTCCCATTCGGTTATGAAGGGGTTGCATATGTGCATCAGAAGACAGCATGTGAAGGATGTATGCAAGCAATTCATTTCAAAGTTTTTACTTCCATGTTTCAATACACAACGAACCATCTGTTTACCTGCATGAATATCTTCTGTACTCCTCCCTCGCTCTGGAATGGCATCTCAAACAGCTGTGTGATGGGTTTGTTGAAGTAGAGGAGGCCGATGTTCCCAGAGTCCAAGCCAAACGCCAGTAGGGACCGATTGTTGGTGTTCTGGTGACATGAGTGTACATCATTATGAGAGAGGCTGGACCTCCGGCACAATGCACACTAGTGTTGGGAATTGGTTAAAATCTCATAATTGATGATTGGTTTATTACAACCGATCAATCATCGAAAAAAATTGGTTAGCGTCTTTAACGAAATTTGTTAATGCACATAAAAATAAGGAAAAAACATGTAGTTCTTTTGGCAAAATTTCACATCTTTAAAGGATGACTAGTATGTCAGGAACATAAATGTCTTGAAGTCTTTAAGATAATTCAATCATGACTTGAAACAAACTTGTAGTGCTTATGAAATGTAACTGACAAAACCAACCTTCTGAAAAATATTGTTTATGAAAACAAGTCTTCCAGAATTGGTTGTGTTCGATTATGAGAAAACATGATCGATTGCTTGGTCGTTTAGTCACTGCGACCAATCTTCGATTATTTCAATTAATCGGACCACCACTAATGCACACTGCTTGAAGATCAAAGCAGAATATTGATAACGTCTTCCATTTATATTATTGGTTGGTTTACATACTGTTACCCGGTATTTGGTTGAAATATAATTCAAATGTTAACAAATTAAAAACTTTAATTATCTTTGCGGCTCAGAAAGAAGTCAGGTTTTCAGGATAAAAAGAATAATGATCTTTCACATTTGTCATTTTGGTGACAGGCTGTGTGATAGACACACTGCTGAAACTGTATCTACAGGACTAAACAAAAGCGACAGGAGCATTTCAATAATGATAGGAAAACATGAACTACTTGAGAATACAGGACAATGTTTTTGCATCCCTCTCAGTTAGTATAAGAATTATCAGGTTCACTGTGGTTTTCAGTGTTCAAAATCCAGGAGACAAACATTTCATCCTTTGTCAAAAAACAGATATAAAATCTCTTATGTGCAGAATTTGAAAACCTTTGTTCTCTGAATACGAAATTACTGCATATATTTGATACAAACAAATAAGGTCTTAAGTCCTGATCAAAAGCCTCCTTTCAATGACAGTCTGCGGATATAGCTTCTAGCTTGAGATAATGCATGGTTCAAATCAATTAAGTAAGCTAGTAAGTGAAACGTGTTCCTGTCTATGAAGGTGTCTTACCTTTTGGTTATACCAGTAGTGAAAACAGTAGGGGACATCGGTCATGGCTGTAACAGACACACATAGGTACAAGTGTCAGAAGAATGTTACTGTCAATTTACTGACGTGCTGGGGGTAATTGGGAGAAACTGTATCAAGTCTGTCTGAGGGAATGCATTCTAAGACTCTTTACTACTCAAGAAATGATTACACAATGCCATTTAGAAAGTGGTCAAATGTAACATATGTTATATTTGGGATTACACTTTCTTAGTAAAGTACAAATTCTAGTATTTTATTTTTGGGGTTGAGTCCCATCCGGGATTTGAACCCACACCCTCAGAGTCAGGCACCTAATCACTAATAGTGGAAGTCACAGTGGCTGAGTGGGTTAGGCGACTGACTTTGTGTGCTGGCGATTAGGTGCCTGACTCTGAGGGTGTGGGTTCGAATCACGGATGGGACTCAACCCAAAAAGTAAAGTACTAGAATTTGTACTTTACTAAGAAAGTGCAATCCTAAATATAACATATGTTACTCAAGAAAGTAAACAACCAAGTTAAATCAGCAGGGTTGTCCTCATCATAATCATGTGTCCAGCACCATACCGCACATCACTAACTCACTACTGCAGTCTTGAGGGCAAATATTTGAAACATGATGCAACAATACGGTAAACTCCCTTCTCATGCTGGCATGTGTATATTTGAGGGTGTAACAGCTAATATCACAAATTTGTGGCAAGTACCTACCAAACAGCTGGAATTCTTCAAAATACTGGGCAGTCGAAACATCATAGAAGCGTATGTCCCGACTGGTAGATCCAATGGCAATCTTATGACAGTTGGGCATGTAGACGACATCAGTGATCCACATCTTGAACCGACGCTTCTGACCTACTGTCTCTGTGGATTCGTCCTCGATGACGTAATTCCTCTCATAGGACATATTGGAGTTCCACACACTCATGCCTCCTTCCTGCAGAAGATGAAGTTTCCAGCCTCATAATGTATCAGAGGTTCTTAGTGCCAGGAGGTTTAAGTTGCTAAAAATTGCTGCACAGAGTTGTATCCCTTATTATGATCAAAGGTTTAAATCCCAGATTCACCCTGATTGTGTTTAAAGGTTTTTCAGTACCAAATATATATGTACTTCAGGTAAAAACTATGGCCTTCCTTTAGAAAACATACTGTGAGATAACTGAAATGCTGTTCAAAGCAGCGTTAAACTCAACTCACTCACTGACTCATTCACCGACTGACTGATTCACTCACTACCCTCAATGGCTGACTGACTGACTGACTCACTCACTCACTCAATGGCTGACTCACTGAATCACGCAAAAATAATTCAAATCTAAAGATGGTATAAGCTGAGATATTTTTATGCAGAATTTCTGCTTGGCGTAGATTACCATCACTGTCATTCAAATCATTGAATCATTTCACTGGCTCTCAGAGTAATCACCTTCTGCTTTATTCATTCCAACAGAACAGCTGGACAGTACCAAGATAATGAAAGGGTTGTTATTGAAAAAATATGTTTTAAATCAGGTTTCCTTTATGTGCAAAGAATGACATTAAAAATATTCACATTATAAAACAAACAAAAACTTATAAAACTTTAAGCAAGAAACATTCACTCAGATTCAATCATCTGACGATTGCACATACCTTACTTATTGTTAAATAACGGGTAGGGTTTTCAACAGATATGATCTTGGTTGTAGTCTCTTGCTGCAAATAAAGTTATCTTGTGATGAAAAGATAAAAACAGCAACTTGTTGGAATTAGATGTATCTTATACTGACTGCAATAGACAGCATCTTTGATTCTACTAAAGCATTCTCTTTGAAGTTACTGATAGGACAGGTTAATAATGTGACGTAACGACCAAGATGGATACTGTGATGTCACAACCCAAACAAAGCTAAGGTCCCAGGTATTTATCACAACAGAACAGAAATGGGGATATCCCATATTCTGAATAATTTACAGGCTGCAATCAATGTATGATGTTCTCACCCTGTTGTGTACTGCATGTCTGATCTTGGGCTCCACGAGGAAGGGGATTTCCTTCTTGGTCCGCAGGTAGTCATTCTCTCGGTACAGCAGCAGGAGGTAGGTGCAGAACTCATCCCAGTCCACGTATCCATCACACGACGTCGTGTCCAGCTGAACACGAACAATAACCACAGGTCTATAGTGGGGATGTTTGATTGGAGGCATTTTCACTACTGAAATTGTAGTACCACCTCTCCAATACACTACTCCAATTTTAGTCTTTTATCTTTGTAGTACCACTTCTCCAATACACTACTCCACTTTTATAGTCTTTTATCTTTGTAGTACCACCTCTCCAATACACTTCTCCACTTTTATAGTCTTTTATCTTTGTAGTACCACCTCTCCAATACACTACTCCAATTTTATAGTATTTTATCTTTGTAGTACCACCTCTCCAATACACTTCTCCACTTTTATAGTATTTTATCTTTGTAGTACCACCTCTCCGATACACTACTCCACTTTAATAGTCTTTTATCTTTGAATGATACACAACTAAATCACGTCAGATACAGTAACCTATGAATATAGAGAACTCAAATTTAGTTTGTTGTAAACGTAGTTCATTATAAGTTGTAACAGGGATAGTTCCTGTGTCCTATATGCAAAATTGACAATGGACGTTATAAGTATTTAGACTAAAAATACACACCAAGTGGCTGGGACATGAAACAATACAATAACAGATTATAATAATATTTATGTCAATCAGTTAGTTCTAAGTGTCCCAGGGACCCTCAAATACAGGTCTTTATAACACAGCAGGGACAAGAAGAGATTTAATGTATATATTTAAATAGAATTACATATCAGATTATCCCTATCGAAAGTTGAGTTAGTGCAAAAGTATGATGAGTACATGCATGTTCTTATGATGTAGATAATTCCAATTCTTGCATTATTTTACTTTGTTTAATACATGTAAGCAGGCCTAAGGGACAGACTATTTAATATTCTTGTGGAAGAGAAATTTCAAATGAAAGTATTGGAAATGTTGGGCTAAGGACTGAGGCATTGTACAAAAGAATGAATTTGTTCCATGGACATGCTGGATGTCCTGAAGGTGAGGTGAAGTGAAATGGGGTTTAACATCTTACTTAAGAATATTCCGCTCATATGACAACATGCATGATGTGTGTGTATGTGTGGCTGCTTGTACCAGCCAAGACTTGAGCTGGTTTTATGGTGCTAGCTCACTGAGATACCATGCCGTAGTTAAGCATGAACACCACACTCAGACACATTATACTGACTCCGAGCCAACCAGTCCTTGTTGTACCAATTAATGTCAAGCGCCAGGCTGGGACTAACAGTTACCATATTTTAACGTCTTTTGGTATGACGCAACTGGGGAAGATGCCCTGAACATGAGTAATGAAGAAGAAAATTGTCTGGTGCCTCCTTTCAGATGTTTTGAAGCAATACCTTTGTTCCTAACAAATTTCAAGACTGTCACTCTGTCTCAGTCCATACAAAACACTCACCTTGGTGAAGAGCCTCTCCAAGTAGTCATCGTATTCATTGGTCTCCAGCACCTTGGATATGGTGTTCTTGAACTCCTCCACATTCATACACCCTGGGGTCCTCTTGAAGACCTTGGCAGGGAAGTAGCCGGTCTCCTCGTGGATGAGGATGTCCTCGGGGTCGTGGATCTCAAACTCGTGCAGCAGCTGCTCCAGATGCTGAAGCTTGATGTGTTCCTCCAGTCGGACATTCTCAGCTTTGTTGAAACTGCAATGGACAATCGATGAAATGTTAGTTAAAGGTCACATACCACGCAAAACAACACAACTTTGCAGATTTTGATACCTTTTGGTATGGACTTACAGTAACAAATTATAAAAAATGCAAATTCAACTTATAAAGTTGAAAAATAACGCGATGAAACCCCCCCACACGAAATCGTAGTTCAAACAATTCACTAATTTCACCCCAGCACTGGGGTGAAAAGTGGTTTCAACAGCTGTGCTGCGCTGCGCCCATAGCGCTTGCACAGTGATTAGGTTTGCGCAGCTTGAACCATGAAGGTGACTCGTAAAACCCACAGCAAGTGATGCGTGCAAGGATTATTGCTGTGGTCGAAGTTGGAGAACAAAAGATGTTTCTTGTGATTACAAGCATCTTGGGTCTGCAGTAATAAAAATACACTGGTCCCATACTTGGTTGCAGATTTGCAAACCAAGTTTTCAAGAAAGTGTAGCATTAGAAATACTAATTTCATTGTTAAAAATTGCTCAGCTTGAAAACTGAAGTATTTTAATACATGTCTATGGAAACAGAGAAAAATATGTTGATTGTGATAAGCAGTCTCTGTCAGACAAAACTCAATGTCTGTTTTATAGACACCTATGTGTCTGCCTGATTGTCTGCTAATGACAACATTCAATACACAACTTGATCACTGATCACATGCAATTTGAACTTAATACCTATCAGGCTATACACCATAAACAATTTGATTTTTTGGTTGCATGTGACCTTTAAGTAAATCAATGATATTTTTTACAGATATTATTTGACTAACTTTTGTGTAACAGTCAGTTAAATGGCCTATAGTAGCTCCCCGGTAATTCAGTCTTGAGTTGACAATGGTTTTTGCTACCTGCATGGTATGATATCTTTATGTCAACACAGAACCCTGCTTGATAATCATTCTGATCAAGGGAGGTAATCCTGATTAATCCTCAAGTCAACAGCCACTATATCGGGTGAACAACATGACACTGTCAGTAGAATCAGCTGTTAAGTATTGCTAAATCCACTTGTACAATAAAATAAGGAAATCCCCTGATGTATACACACAACCCTTTTTCACATAAAGTGTAGTTGTTTAATTTTGCCCACATACTCACATATAATACAATGTTTAATACACCAGTAATCAATTGTACACTGGTACATTTGCATATCAGTATGTCAGTGACCCTTGCCCTGATTGTTGACAAGATACAAATGTGATATGTCAGGACTTTCTGACTACAAAGTATGACTGATATAGAACAGTTTGGTAAATTTACTGTGTTGTGTACTCTAATATGATTGTTAGTGAGGAACCTGACTTTCTTGAGAGTAATGTGCACCCAAGCATAATGCACATCTTACTCTAGAGGATGCAGAGTTTAAAAAATACAAAATTCAATTTTTTTTAACTGCAGTACAAACAACATTATTTGCCTTCAGAGAAATAAAGTGAATGAACAGGTGATCAAACTTGATCAATGTAAATGTGAAATTTGACATAAAACATCATATTTACAGAACAGAGTTGTCCACATAATATTTCCAGCATTACAAACTCACGGTAATGTCTTTGCACTGGGGAAATGGGGCAGTGGGGTAGCCAAGTGGTTAAAGCATTGGTTCGTCATCCTGAAGGCCCAGGTTCGATTCCCCACATGGGTACAATGAGTGAAGCCCATTTCTGGTGTACCCCGCCGTGATATTGCTGGAATATTGGTACATAGGGCATAAAACCCAACTCACCCACCCATTAGGGAAATCACCTCACAATTGACACCCGGTGTCTTCACTGATTCTCTGATCCATTCATATAGATTGTAATGACTAATGTTGTGTTTCTGCATACAATAAAGGCTATTTGCTGATGTTTTTTTGTTAATTTAACAGGATCTAAAGCAACACTATGAACGACACCTTCCTCAGTTTGTTTTCACAAAGTAAAGACAAAGTGCATGTTCTGCACAACATTCTTCACTGTGATTACTACCTCCGACAAAACCAATTAAAGTCAAATTATATTTAATTAAATAACTGAATCATGTCACATTTAGCACAAAACAAAATGTTACAGAAACAATTCTGATCCACAATATTTTATGCAAAGAATTTTGAAAATGAAGTGAAGAAAGCTCCCAGTAGGGGGCGTCACTTCTTCAATGAAGTAACAAACACATTACTCACTCTTCTGTAATGATCCTATCCTTTGGACTGTCTGTCACCACAAATCCAACCTTAAACACTTTCTTTGACATGCCTATTTAACATAATTGTCCACTTAAACCAGAAAATCCCAATCAAAATATCTTAATGGGAGCAATTTGTCAAACTCTTCCCTAGACACCATCACAGCTGGTATAGCTATCTACAGCCAAGCTTAACTGGCTTATGCTCTTCCTGACTGTAATACTATCCCAATATTCTGTTATTTCTCAATGATCAGTGCAAGTAGAGACCAAAAGCAAATAGAGACGTGATTTTTTTGGGGAGAACAATACACGCACCTAAACCAATCTATGTGGTTAACAGAATTCCTATCCTTTCTACACGCTTCACGATATGCCTATTCAGTTTCTCCACCACCCTGTCCTGTTTTGTCTACGGGAAAGTATTAGGTGACAGAAATAGTTTTATTTTCGTGAAGCCTGGATAACAACGAGTTAGAGTGTAAATATTAGTTGCTTGCTTCAATGGAGAACTTGACATGCTGTGTAGTTTGTGCGATCAATAGCAGTAAAACTGAAATGAAGGATTACGATTTACAGCTTACAACTCAAAACAATTACATTAAGGCCATAACAAAATTGTATAAAATCTATCCTGACGTATAACTGAATTACTAAAACATACATGAGCCTTCAACTGTTGGTTACAGGCTGACGGAAATACTAGTCAGTGGCAGCATGATTCGGAATATAAAGCTTAAAAATATGTCGTCAAATTTACCTTGACTCTTCCGGTATTGGTTTGTTTTTATTCATCCGCTTCAGAAAGTATTCCATTTTGTCAAGAGGGTAATCACATCCAACAATCAAATGAATTGTTATTCTACAGTCATACCTCTATTAGAGACAGCATGGGACATAGATCATCACTCTCACAATGTGACCATTGTCACTGTCACCGAACTCACATTTCAACACTCTCATATTGTCATCCAAAGAAAATGATTAAAACCTGGTTCTCAAGCACAATGAAAGTCTTCATCAACTATAACCTTTTGTATGATTTTTCATTGTAAATTAAGAGACTGAATCAAAGACTTTTGATCAGTTCTATCATGGTGATTCCAGACATATAAACCCAATCTTCGGTTTATGATCCTGGAAGATTTGTATGACCAGATCATAAAGTGACAGCGGAACATGAACCATTCACAGCCAAGATACAAGTGTTACTTGAGAAAAATAAACAAAATCCAACAAACATTATACAGTCATGTTGAAAGTGTCAGAAAACAATCACAAAGTAGAAGTGACCCTAGAAAACCCATTGAGTTAAACCAATAAGAACACAAGCAATCTCTTCTTGAGAGCTAAGCACATTAAAGCATTCTCGTAAAACCTCATAACCTATCCCCCACCTACCTAGTACCCTACTACCCTGAATATGTCCCCCTCCCTTACACCATTTGGATCTCACTCTCCCCACCCACCCCGTTCCCACCCGAGTAAGTGTTCTATTTGTACATGTGGTTTCCAGCACCCGCCCATCAACGCTGGTTCTGTTCTTGTACACAGACTAATCAGGGCTTCGAAAGCACACACACAACACAGTTCATACGTGAGCAAAACAATCTCCCAGTCAAACACTCGCAATCAGGTCTGACATACTCCATCCAATAAATTATCTCTTGAATAGGCTTCTAAAATTGTTGTCTATATACTTCAAACCTAGGCCTATCAGTTTCATGTTTGTTTTGTTCTTCCAAGTCTTCGCCTTCATTATGTAGTACTCAATAAGTATGTAAACATTGTGAATTCGTGCACAGAAAGAGTCTTTTATTCTGTAGTCATTTTACTCTATGCCACACTGTACAGGTCAATATCTGTACATTAAGTACATATGAAAATATAGTATTTATTGTACCTCTGGATAATTAGTTTGAATTGATTACAATCGATCTACCCTTCAAAAACACATATTTTATTGACCTATGTACATTGGCCAATTTCGAGGACGAAGTTACAAATCAGGCCCATATCAGCAGGTAGTAGATAGATCAATTGTTCTTTATTCACTGGAAAACCTGTTTTTGTTTATTAACTGGATAAAAAATAAAAAGTTTTCAATCAAATGCAAGGTATTTATCCCTAACTATGTGACACACCCTCTAGTGAAAATTGGTGCCATAAGTTTCTTACTGTCAACTTTTAAAATTTGTATATATAGTCAGCTGGGTTAAACAATACATAAAATATATATATATAATAAATTTCATACTTGTTTCCAACCAATTTGGAGTTGGATATATGAAACCAGATTATACAATATTATTACTATGTAACCATACAACATTTGTTTTAGTTTGTTACAAATGCATTTCTTCAATAAATTTCTTCAACTTACTTCCAACCAACCAACCAACATTATATTAAACCAGTTTTACAATATTATTTGTTTTTAAATAAATGTATGGAATCATATTATCCATTTATTTGAAAGGATTTGGGGTAGCCCAGTGGATCAACTGTTCATTTTCACAACAATGTTTTCTTCATTGGTCTTACATGGGTATAACCAAATGAAACATATTTAATGATACACAATATTGAATTCCTTTGTATTCCAAATCACCATTATCCATACTTTGTTAAAGCTCTTGACTTTGAACTTTTATTACACTTTGGAAATTATTTACATAATCACTTGTACCTCCATGGCTATTCTGTTCTAGACTACTTCATCTTTCTTCATCATCGTGAACACTTCCACAGACAATTTCAGATAGAACAAAATTGAAACCAAAAAGATGTTCATATTCATAGGCGGATCCAGAGGGTGGTGCAGGGGTGCGCACCCCGCCTTTTGTCCTGGAAGTTTATTAAATGACCATTGAAAGTCTTGTGAAAACAGGTGAAAGGGAACTGTGCACACCCCTTTTCTCAAGAAGCTGTAACCGCCCCTGATACTGACTAGCTTCAATCAAGCAGAGTATCTCAACCAACTCCTTTCACTTTGTTTCAGAATCTAGTTCAGTCTCAATCATCAAATGAATCTCAGTTCACCCCAGTTATGTCTTGTTGGGGGTCATTGGGACTTTCTCAAACATTAAACTGAACTGTCTGGAATAATGTTAAGGCAGTGCCAAACTCACATTTCCCCCATAAACACCCTCATCGCCCCCACCCCACCCTCTTCTCCAATGTTTCACTGAAAATGACTCCAGTTCTTCCCTGACATTAGATATGACAATGTTCTACTGTGATGGTGAGGTGAGGTGAGGTGAAACGCAGTTTATCAACATGTCTAAGGTTTTGCCACTACACCACATATAACACAATAAAGACTCATTATATTTCACCCCATATATATCAAAATATGACCAAACATCCCCTGTATATAACAAGGTCATGTATGATAAGCTATCTGTGTTACAACTGATTCTCAATGTCTCCATGTTACAAAACATCCGTGTTACCTTTGTTGAAACCAATACATGGACAAATATAACATTGTATTGACTTGTACAGATTACAGTTGACATAGTTTTATTGATATCTCTACACCTGGCTGCTTTGTTTACAGAATGCAAACATTACCATCAATTACTAGCCAAGAACCTATTTCAACTGTCATTTATCATAATCCTCTGACATAGTGATTGATCTGGTCATTGACTTGAAGCTATTAACATGCTTTGGTGCAAACAATTTCATTTCATTTAATCTACTTGTCCCAGTATTTGGACATAGAGGTAAAAATACACAATTTTTCAAGACTTCCCGCTTATCAACATACATGCAACTATTCTCCTGAGCACAGACTGTGTATACTGACTGGAAACACATTGACATTTTATCTAAACTTCATTGCTGAAACTGGTAGGATTAAATATATATACTCTTGAAAAAAGAGACACTTGGTGGTACATGTACCTGGAAATGACTTGAAATGTCAACACTTTCTTGTGTCACTCACCATGATAAGATACATCGATAGAGTCACATGCAACCTTCACTCACTCATTCAAGATATTCAGTCTGAATAATAATTTACACAATATATAATCCTAATTGTTTCATTTTTATGCCATGAACAAACCTGTAAAGTAGAGTCTTAAAGTTTATTCTCAAGAAGAACTTCCCTTCTATTTCTTTCATTCCTCATTAAAACATCTTGAAAAGAAAAAAAAAAGAAATACTAACAGGATGAACAAGAATATGAACCTACAATTACATTTTTCTATCATACCTGAGGATTGCAACTCTACATCACAAACTGAGGTGATGTCTGGCCCCTCATGCCACTTACTCACCCATCGTCAGATTCCTGGTCAAAAGTCATCTCTAGGAATGATTTAAAGTGATTGAAATGTTTGCTGACAAGGTCCAGTGCACTGACTGGAGCCTCTGATGGAGAAGCACTGCAGTGACCATCATCATCAGACATATAAAAGTCCACATCAAAATGCTCTTCCAAATGATTCCCGTCTGCAGAACCATTACAAACATTAGGAGCAGACGCCTGTAGTGGTGGCAGACGCAGAGACAAAACAGGGTCTGATTTGACAGATCTTGGGTGAGATCACTTCAGGTTCAGAAAAATGAACAGCTCGAGCCAGTGACAATCTTTTGACTTTCTTCATCATAAATTATCCTGACAGCAATCTGCTTGTTCAAAATTATCAATTTTTTGGTCTACATTGATGATCAATTGAATCCTTGTACATCTGATATAATGTGGTTTGATACTTCTGTCTTCCTTCTGTTTATCCACTGAGATGTGTTGTATGGGTTCATTTTCAGTGGAGTAACGATCCTGTTCAAGAACTCACTGAGATTGTAAAATAGGTTTTGTTCCAGTTTTCGAATTTCTTTCCTGTACAAGATATAAATCAAACCACTATCCCCACAGTCCTTCAGCCAGAACAAATGAAGTTTAATGAACCAATCATTTGCCATCCATCTGGAACACACCAAATTTCCACAAATTTTCGCAAGAAATAACCACAAGTGACCACACTCAGAAATCATATCAACATGCCACTCCTTGTCAATATTCCCTGTTCACAAGAAATATGTCGACATAAACACAGCCTTTCTTCCCCAAACCAGCCAATATCACTGCAAATACTCTCTCCTTTCAAATAAATCCTTTGGACAAAACATGATCACATCAAAGCCACCCAACATTCTCCCTAATGGACTCTTATCATGGAACATGCAATCACTACCTTGTTTGGTGGACTTACCAGTCTGATGGGTGTCATTTCACACAGCAAACATTGGAGTTTCTTTCGATAACATTTTTTAATACCCTGACAGCAAAACTGACAACTTGATTCGTGTCACTTGAAATTAAATCGACAATCAAGACTGTAGTATTTCATAGAAACATTAAGCGATATAACCCAGAATTAATTTACTAGAGTTCGGGTTAGTGCCAGAAGGTATTTGTATGGGGATTATAGGAGAGACCTTATGAACCTGGATTCAAGAGACCGATACTCTATGGTCTATCAGTGAAACCTATCAGTGACTGTTTAGATAAAGCATCAGGTGTGTTACCCACAGGTTTACAGAAAAGGCGAGGGTTTAATGGCATGGAACAGTCAGTATATCTTTGAAATAGATACATGATAGATATTGTTCAAGGACAATAAACCTGATTGGTCACACATGATTAAGATCAAATGGTGGCAAATGATTAGCTGAACTTCTGTGATCTATGTGAGAATGAACTCTCTGATCTGCGACCGACTGCTCACCTCATGACAATGTTAATGAACCTGTTGATCAAGATAAAACGTGCCAAAATATGTTTGAACTGTCCAGTTAAATAATTTAGAAATACTTCAGTCACTAACTGTTAAAAGTGTCTCTTGAACATCAGAACAGAATTTAATTGCAAAAATGAAATACAATTCCATCAAATGTTGTCATTATGCTAGCCTACATAACAGTAGCAGAAAAGAATTTAATAAATTCAGACAGATGCTTGATTGGCATTTTAGAAGATGATATTTGATGAACAGTTACTGTTCAGTTTTACCTGATGATGGGGCCAGAACAATCCCTGAAACGTTGTACTCAAGAATAAAAAGAAGATGTAACCCAGAAAAAATCTCTATGTTCAAATTCAGACAGGTTTCAAAAGTCTCAGTAAAATAATTCTGCAATGCAATTGAATATAAATGCATTAATTATATTTGTAAACTATACTGTTGGACAAAAGAAAGTATACGACCTGTCGTGATGATGACTAAAAATGAAACAAACAATAAGCCTAGTAATATTTGGATGTTTGTAATACCTCAGTGAATATCTGATTTTCAAGTGTATACTATCTTTTCCCTGCCAGCTTACATCAGGTCATAAGGTCAGCGTAACATAACAGCAAGAATCTGGCAGTTCAGTATACTAACATGGTATCTAAAAACATATGTTGTTAATGCTGTCCATGAAAAAAAGTTGGATACAGTGGTGTGAAGCAGACCTCTTAGATGGGCACAGTTTGCTTTATTGTCCTGTCTTGACACAATTTTGGTGCAGATTGCCTCCCTTGGGCATGCCAGAAACCGCTTGGCTTTTACCAAAGACCTGTATCACTTTCAGCTTTCTTCACACATTAAGTTGATTTGTCATGATGTAATGGGAATATTGTTTAAAAAGGAGTTGAAAACCAAAATCACTTACTCAAAGGTATTGTTGAACATAACATAAAGTCATAAGTAGTTGAGTCATAACAAACTCAAGGTAACCACTAATTTCAGTTTGTTATACCTGTTTCCGCTAGAATATACAGCAAGTGGCTGGGACAGAAAAATAGTTTGTTATATCTGTCAGTTCGTTATAATAGTGTAGGGGTGGTGTTAGACTAACAACTAGTCTCTGAAATGAACATATTTTACTGAAAAAAAGTTCATAGTAAAAAAAAAAATATATAATGAAAAGGAGCCCTGAGACTTTCTTCATTTTCAGAAATGAATTTTCCTGAAGCTGAGGAAATCTAGACTTGCCACATTTTCTAGACTTGCGTGGGCTTTCTAGGATATATTTACTTCAGGGTATGTACAACAGACTAGGGTGGTGGTAGCCTGTTGGTTAAAGAGTTCGCTCGTCACGCCGAAGACCCAGGTTTGATTCCCCACAATGGGTTCAATGTGTGAAGCCCATTTCTGGCATACCCTGCTGTGATATTTCTGGAATGCCCACAAATATATATGTCATAAAAATAGTTTACACCATCATAACCCACTTACTTTAATCCTGCACTTATAGCTAGACTAGATGGCATGTTGACCAGTTCACCAACAGAATGCAATGGCTGTCACAAAGCTAATCAGACATGTCAGACGTATCAGACAGCATATATATATTCACCATTATAACTGACTGACTGAGTTTGGTTTTACGTCGCTTTTAGCAATATTCCAGCAACATCACGGCGGGGGACACCAGAAATGGGCTTCACACATTGTACCCATGTGGGGATTCGAACCCGGGTCTTCAGCGTGATGAGCCAACGCTTTAACCACTTGGCTACCCCACCGCCCCTCACCATTATGAACTGAAATCTCCTGCACATCTAGTTAATATTCTAACCACAATGTCTTGCCACTGACAAATTTAAACTGTTGTCTTATTTGAAACCTGAGATTGTTGAATCCCAACTTTAAGAGAAAGGAAACAATAATACGATTACACATTTCAAATTTAATCCCTTTTAAATCTGGGGTGGTGGGATAACCTACTAGTTAAAGTGTTCACTCGTCACGCCAAAGATATTGCTGAAATATTGCCAGAAGCGACGTAAAACTAAACTCACTCACATTCACCCTTTCAAATCTATGAAAGAAAATAATAATCATCAGTGATGACGAAAACACATATAGAAATTAAAACAGTCAAAACAGATGACTTCTCTGAGGAGCTTGTTACATTTCTTGTTGGAGATTTAGATTGTTTGAAGATCAAAGGTAGATAATTTCGCTCTTTAGCCAAAGGTTTTTAGTTTTCATTTTAGGTGATAAACACATTACTTACACTGGACATATCAACCTCAAAACATAGATTTACCCTTAAGTGTTCAATCATTTGTGTCAACACTTTGACACTATTTTCACACTGAAGATTTATCCCTGAGAATCAAAATGGATTTTGTTAGCAGTTGAAGTTAATGAAATGTTCCAGTCACTAAGGCAGTGTTTCGCCATACATACGTTGCGTCAATTACCACACGAAGGTGCTGCACTGTATGTTAGCATGGTTCAACATGTAGATTTCATGGTCTGTAGCTGTCATTCATACAAAGGCCCCCTACCAGGGCAGGGATCATGCTATGGATTCGGGAATGTGCACCCAGGGGATTATTGGGAAGCAAGGCAAGTTATATATAACAACTTGTAAGAAGTGTAAACCCCCAAAAAAAAAAAAAAAAGAAAAGGTTTATGTTAAAGAGTTGAAGTTGCGTCATCCAATTTAAGTTTTTGTATACTTTTATAGGTTTCTGAGCATGGTATTTGCTATTGGAGAAATCAACAAATATGGTATTTATTAACGGCAACAATATAATGTCAATCCAAACATGGTTATTGGCTAAATATACATTTATTGAATAGCTATTGACACAATACACATTACAAGGTTTAGAGCAGGGCACCAGTCAATATGTGAATGTGTATGCAGCCTGTAATGCTGTACTCTTCGTGTGGATCATGTTGCTGTCTGGGGTAACTGGTTTCAGAACAAGAATGTGATGGAAAATATGTGTGTTTTAGTGTTACATAAATCTTACATAGTGCTCATATATTACTAAACAACAGTTTGTGTCGACAAAGTAGATAAGGCTAAATCAAATGATGACACAACACTGTGACCTTTCAGTAAATGTTGTCGACAGTTTGAAACATGTTTTTACTAAAATCAGATATGAAAAATGCATGCCAAAGTTCAACTTCCACAGTCTGGATTATTCCAAATTTAATTACATTTTTAAAAAAATAATATGCATGAGTAATGGCTACAAATACAATTGTTCAAATCATACTGGAAACCAATACTGGAAATCTTTACAAATTGAAGCATCATTGATGGGAACATTGTTGAAGTAGTTTCTGAGGAGATGATGTTTATATTTTGTGAAGTGCATGTTCAAAATAAAAAGGTCAAATGAAAGACAAAATTTAAAATATTATATAAAATGAACTATGAGTTAAATCCTGCTTCAAACAAAACATGTAAAAAGTTTAATTAATTTTGAACCAAAATAGCTCAGTTAACACCATCAATTTATTTTTCAAAATGTATATTTATAAAATATGTCAGTAATAAATTCCACATACACCAGATTGAGATGCACAGTAAATAAGGAAACATAACAGAGAACATCCTCATCCCCACTACACCAGCTTATCCTTGACTATAGGGAACGCCAACATACCCTGAAGTGCTGAAATGTGCTGCTTTCTTCTTGGTGCCTGCCATTGTATCACATACAATGCCTCTTGAAGGAATGCTACCACTTCAAGAAATTGTACAGCGTATAACTGATTGTATCAATCCATAAACTATCAGTCCAAACCGATGCTATGTTGATGTAGGTATTCTTGATACAGTTCCTTCATAATTTAACGTTGAATCTTCCATCTCACCAAGAGTCAGTAATTAAAACACTCCAATTTTGTATACTAAATTGACACAATGTGGTCACATACTAACACATCCACAGACAATTTCAGTTTATTCCAAATGCTAATGCCAAATTTATTGAAATCCAGTCTGAACAATTCCATGAAATCCATTCCTTGAAACAAGTAACACAGTATTAAACCAATTTCTCCTCAAAATGGAATATTTTCAGATGTTTGCTGTAGCCAAAATTGTCAAAACATGAATTGCTCCTAAACAATTGTAGTCATGGTATTATCAACCACAGTGCAAACATCGGTCCATATAGAGTCCACAGTTTGTTGTGTTATCCATCTTGTCTAAACATTCCCATCCACAGGAAAACACCGTCTCCATGCTACAGCATCCCCAAATGAAATGTCACACCGACTTCTCCCATAACCACTGCTCTTTGTCCAAACAAGTCTGATGTCTCTTTTTGTCTGCGAATCAGAGCTCCAATAAAAATCTACATACTCCCTTAGAAACGGTGCTATGGAATTTCTCAATCAATAAAAACAACATTTTCCATAAGGTATTGTAACAATCCGCTTTCAAACAAGATAACCATTAGCCAGTCTTAACAGGACATTTCTCCATACAGCGTCTCACCAACTTGGTCCAATCAAAGATAAGGGTTGGTGACAGCCAGAAAACATTAAACCTGATAAGCTTAGATTTAATGGAATTTCTCATCACGAAAACAATGAGCCGCAGACAGATTCAGTCACAAGCGCTTATCACCTTGGCAAAGATCAATGCTGGCCAATCAATCACCCAACCTCCGCATCTCGTTCCATTGCATACAGTACATCAGATAAACCAGCCAGACATATTATTATCATTGAGGGGTAATAAATTGCCTGATATGGTATTTCATCGTCCCTATCAGTGCCATTAGCCTCGAGTCATATAAATATTATTGGACCAATTTGCAAAGCAGGTTTCAATAAATCGCCAGCATGGTAATGATAACAGCATGTGTTGATATGAACCGAAAACAAGTTACGAGTAGGTCATGGTATTTGTTGGAAAAGGTCCTTGACAATGTTGCAAATACATCAGCGGTGGAAAAGCAGTCGCTATTGAAATCGGCAGTGTTAGAACGGAAAATAAAACCCATAATAACCACTAACACAGCAATAACTCGATAGGTTAGTGTTATTAGGCTCATTACTAGAATGTGCTAATGCTTCTGAACCTCGTAAGAAAGCAATTGTATGGCCATTCACATAGGAAACATTGCACATTATTTACATGTAACTAAAAACAGATTATGATTTTCTTTTGTGGGAAATTAAAAAAATTCAATATTCATGTTCATTTATGGCTCACAATGAGCATTAACCCTTTCTTGGGTGGTGCCTTAAAGTAGTTCCTGCAAGCTGCCCGTGCGCACAAATCGATGCCGCACCAAGCTATCAACACTGATTGTATTACAAGAAATTAACTGTTGCTATTATGACACTGATAAAGAGGAAAAAGGTGGAAATATGATGCGAATATTAATGTCATTGTATCATAATTACAATCGATATTGTTTTTAGAATCCATTAGGTGACAGTACCTCTTTTTAAAATTTTGGTATTATGACACCAATGAAGATGAGAAGGGTGGTTATATGATACGGGGAATTTATATCATAGTATCATGATTATTGAGATTTCGTATCAGAATATCTATATTCTGAATTTGATTATTCTATTCACCAAACCTTTTCACCATAGTTATCTATTTATAAATCGGTTCTCTTGCAGGATAATAAAAGTAATTGTTATACTATTTCTATAAACTGATTGCTGGATATTACTTAACTATGAATAGATCTTTTAACTGACACCTTACATTATACACAAAGTATTCTTTTTCAGATTTAACGATACAGTGGAAAAACAGAAAGGGGGTTTTCAGGTGAACAATTGATGTGCCTTTGCATGTGTTTGTGATGGTCAATATTGGTGAGGCAGTATACACTCACCTTTTTTATGAACACCTTGTATCATCAGTGTTTGGTACTGATTCATGAACACCTGCTCATGATGAAGTCACTCAATGGACTCTGTGTATGGTAGAGATTTCTTTTGTTTTTGATGCTCAATCTAGTGAGTGTAACATCACGTTTGTGTGCTTGTATGTAATGCAACATATGCATTGAATGAAAATATAACATAATACATTGAATACTGTTTGTGCATATGCAATATTATTGTAAATAAATGCTGTTTGAAAATATCAATTTTTCTTAAAAGCAAATTACTTACATATATTTGATCTTGTTTCTGTTTAAAATCAGAAACTTATGCGCACCTGTATCAAAATGTCGCACTCACGAAATAAAAGAAGTTGTTATCCATAAAGGTTGTTCAGTATTGTGTGTTCCAACTTCTAAAATGCGACTCAAAGAAGGGATCAAACGTTTGTTAATTATCAAACACATCATTTACAACAGAAACAATCAATACTTGAAGTTCATACACAAATAAATTCCAAACTAAGGCCAGACCAATTTAATTCTTGTTTTATGGATTTTTGTCCTCAGAAAACTTAAAGGCAGGAGGAAAAGAATAAAAAATAAACATCACCAGTCAAAATAATTTTCCTTTAAATACTAAAAGTATTTTATTTTTGGCAATTTATTTAGTTTAAGTGGGGCAAAAAACAATCCAATTTTTTTGTTGTAAGTTTACATTTATGGCCAATAAAAACATGAGGACTATTTTTTGAGCAGGGAAATTTATTTTTTTCAAATTCTTGAAAAAATACGACCAGCGGATCCATCAAACAAGAAATAAACTTGGTCTGGCCTAACCTTAAAATTTCAATTTCAATTTTTCATTTATAATGACATGAATGGCATATAAGTACACATAATTAAATTTCTATTAGCAATTGTCTGATATTCAGTTCTACCCCCAAAGAAGATAGGGTTTGTTCAGCAAGGCTGTGGCTCTACCCTATAACCCAGCTGAAATCTACTGAAGATCTATCTAACCCTTGACAAGTGCATGCATGCTACCTGTCAGTCTATCAATCACAGCAGTTCAATAGGAATCTATATCAGTCTTCAATATCAGGTCCTCTCACTTCAATGAGATTCCTGCACTGATCAATGCTTTTATGAATGTTAGTGAATTAATATCTGAGTAGGCTGGCAACCAACTTCTTTTGTTCAATATTGATTTCAGTTAAACATGGATCCTTACAAGAACCATATTGACAACCTGGAGATTTTTTTCAATTTGATTTTCTCTGAAACGTAGCCCAGTAAGATTTGTGACTGTGAAGCATAACCTGCATGTTACATGTTAACAGCCAACTGGGTTCAGATAAAAACATCTATTAAAACTGCTGTACATAAGTACATCAAAGCACAATAACAGTTTTACAGTCTATGTGTACGTTGGTACTGGGCACAAATCAATCTATTTTATTTATGCCTAGGGAGGTCATAAACAAATGTCATGAACAAAATCAAAGAAAACTGTAAACAAATGTCCAGAGAGATCAGAAACAAATGTTCAGAGAAATCATAAACAAATGGCCAGAGAGACCATAAACAAATGTCCAGAGAGATCATAAACAGATATCCAAAGAGATCATAAACAAATATCCAGAGAGATCATAAACAAATGTCCAGAGAGATCATAAACAAATGTTCAGGGAGATCATAAACAAATGTCCAGAGACAGAAACAAATGTGGAGATCAGAAACAAATGTCCAGAGAGATCATAAACAAATGTTCAGGGAGATCAGAAACAAATGTGGAGATCAGAAACAAATGTGGAGATCAGAAACAAATGTCTAGAGAGATCATAAACAAATGTTCAGGGAGATCATAAACAAATGTGGAGAACAGAAACAAATGTGGAGATCAGAAACAAATGTCTAGAGAGATCAGAAACAAATGTTCAGAGAGATCATAAACAAATGTGGAGATCAGAAACAAATGTCCAGAGAGATCATAAACAAATGTGGAGAACAGAAACAAATGTGGAGATCAGAAACAAATGTCCAGAGAGATCATAAACAAATGTTCAGGGAGATCATAAACAAATGTGGAGATCAGAAACAAATGTGGAGATCATAAACAAATGTCCAGAGAGATCAGAAACAAATGTTCAGAGAGATCAGAAACAAATGTGGAGATCAGAAACAAATGTCCAGAGAGATCAGAAACAAATGTCCAATGTCCAGAGATCAGAAACAAATGTCCAGAGAGATCAGAAACAAATATCCAGAGAGATCAGAAACAAATGTCCAGAGAGATCAGAAACAAATGTCCAGAGAGATCAGAAACAAATGTCCAGAGATCAGAAACAAATGTCCAGAGATCAGAAACAAATGTCTAGAGAGAGAAACAAATAAACAAATGTTCAAATGAGAGAGAGATCAAAACAAATGTGGAGAAAACAAATGTCAGAAACAAATGTGGAGATCAGAAACAAATGTCAAAGAGAGATCAGAAACAAATGTCCAGAGATCAGAAACAAATGTCCAGAGATCAGAAACAAATGTCCAGAGAGATCAGAAACAAATGAGAAAAAAATGTCCAGAGATCAGAAACAAATGTCCAGAGAGATCAGAAACAAATGTCCAGAGAGATCAGAAACAAATGTGGAGATCAGAAACAAATGTGGAGATCAGAAACAAATGTCCAGAGAGATCAGAAACAAATGTCCAGAGAGATCAGAAACAAATGTCCAGGAGATCAGAAACAAATGTCCAGAGAGATCAGAAACAAATGTCCAGAGAGATCAGAAACAAATGTCCAGAGATCAGAAACAAATATCCAGAGAGATCAGAAACAAATGTCCAGAGAGATCAGAAACAAATATCCAGAGATCAGAAACAAATATCCAGAGAGATCAGAAACAAATATCCAGAGAGATCAGAAACAAATGTCCAGAGAGATCAGAAACAAATATGGAGATCAGAAACAAATATCCAGAGATCAGAAACAAATGTCCAGAGAGATCAGAAACAAATGTCCAGAGAGATCAGAAACAAATATCCAGAGATCAGAAACAAATGTCCAGAGATCAGAAACAAATGAGAACAAATGTCCAGATCAGAAACAAATATCCAGAGAGATCAGAAACAAATGTCCAGAGAGATCAGAAACAAATGTCCAGAGAGATCAGAAACAAATGTCCAGAGATCAGAAACAAATGTCCAGAGAGATCAGAAACAAATATCCAGAGAGATCAGAAACAAATATCCAGAGAGATCAGAAACAAATGTTCAGAGAGATCAGAAACAAATGTGGAGATCAGAAACAAATGTCCAGAGATCATAAACAAATGTCCAGAGAGATCAGAAACAAATGTTCAGAGAGATCAGAAACAAATGTGGAGATCAGAAACAAATGTGGAGATCAGAAACAAATGTGGAGATCAGAAACAAATATCCAGAGAGATCAGAAACAAATGTCCAGAGAGATCAGAAACAAATGTCCAGAGAGATCATAAACAAATGTTCAGGAGATCATAAACAAATGTGGAGAACAGAAACAAATGTGGAGATCAGAAACAAATGTGGAGATCAGAAACAAATATCCAGAGAGATCAGAAACAAATGTTCAGAGAGATCAGAAACAAATGTTCAGAGAGATCAGAAACAAATGTCCCGAGAGATCAGAAACATATGTCCAGAGAGATCATAAACAAATGTCCAGGGAGATCAAAAACAGGTCTTCAGTAACCCATGCTTGTCATAAGAGGCGGCTAACGAGATTGGGTGTTCAGGCTCACTGACTTGGTTGACACATGTCATCGTATCCAAATTAATGCGTAGATCGATGTTCACGTTGTTGATCACTGGATTGTCTTGTCCAGACTCGATTTGTTACAGGCCGCCACCATAAAGTTGAGTGTGGCGTTAAACAATAACCATCAAACTCTGGATGAAGATGAGAAACACAAAAAATAATATGGAGGCCATATACGGAAATCAAGTGCAATATGTGTGTGGAGACAATACATATATAACCTCAACTCTGTAGAGACCAATAGTCCAGGAACACCCACACAGATATACATAGTCAAGCTTTAGTCTGTCTCACAGTCCCTGAACCACATTATTGTCCCTACAGCCTAGCCCTCCTAGTCTGTCCCACAGTCCCTGAACCACATTATTGTCCCTACAGCCTAGCCCTCCTAGTCTGTCTCACAGTCCCTGAACCACATTATTGTCCCTACAGCCTAGCCCTCCCTGCAATGCTAAACCCCTAAATGAAGCAAGTCTAGATTTCCTCAGGTTCTGAATCTCTGGTCTCCCTGGGGCTCCTTTTCAATTTAATTGGGTCTATTTGTTATTATCAAAATTATACACATTCAGAGATAAACGCTAGTCTAAGTCAAGCGTGTATGACAAGAGTCCTTTCCTTGTCCATCAATGTATAGTGGCCAAGTGATTCAATAAACACTTGAAGATTCCAAAGTAAGATATGACATTGACATTTGATAACATTATAAGTAGTCTGCACCAAATGTCGAGTCATTACTTTTGACCCAGTCACAATGACCTAATGTAGGTCAAGCTGGCAGCACTGACCACAGACAAGAGGGCGTGTCACTGACTGGGTCATACATCTGGTTGTGTGGGCAGCTATGGAGTGTGCATGAATGTCAAAATAAATATGGAGCAATATATAACGTGGAGGAGAGCTTATCAAATTGTGTGTGCTGAACAAACAAACACAAGCATGTTCTGAAGTTGGCCTTAGCAACTACACAACAACAGCAAGCATGGCCACTGCAGCTGTGAGTTTGACAGCAATGTCCTCAAGTTCAGTGCATGTTCTTTGTGAGATGAGTATGACCTAGTCTAGTGCTTAGTCTCCGATTATATATAATTTCGATGGAAACAAATAAACCAGATTATACCCATGCCAATAATGGTTGTCACTCCCTTCCCCACCCCAACCCCACACACACACCTCACACCCCCACCCCACACCCCTTCTCCAATTAAAAAAATTGAAGGGGTGACAACCATTATTGGCATGAGTATAAATTGAAAAAGATCCCCAAAATTGCTGACCCCCTAGAAACATGTGTACAAATTGCTGACCCCCTTACCTCCCCAGAACAAAATGGGTGACCCCCCCTTAAAATCATCATCATCATCTGTGACCTGCATCACTCAGGCCTTCATCTTCATCTAATGTAATTGTAATACTGTTTAAAACAGTGTCAAACTCACTCACTCACTCACTCACTCACTGTTATGATTAAACTGTTCAAAGTCACAATATTTCTGGGATTTCTTTGGGATTGACTTGCCCCAATATTTTTAATTCCTGTTGTACATTGATGGAAATGTGAAAAAATGACCACAAATGTTTCTTTTCAAAATTGGGAATGAGCTTCTTTGGAATGTGCAGGTATTAGATATGTAATTTCACCTCACATTTTTACATTCTCTGGGAACAATGTCATATGACTCGAAATATACATTATACAATGTTTCACTGCTGTCAGGAAAATGTGATCCTATAGTATAGAAAGCAACAACGATGAGAACTGACGGCAAATATTACACAAAATTATGCATTCCACATCGCAGAATCAATACATCTGCATGTCTGCATGCTATTTTAGTTGCTACTAAGTCATTGCTGATATTGATCAAGAAACTTTCATCAGTACCAACTGTTAATGCCCCAATCCATTGATTTGAATCATCAACTCCTTGTAGCATGATGATCTACCAGCAGAGCTTGTAGAGTTACCTCCCTTCAACTGCAATTGCCTGTTACCTGTTAGATTATCTTGTGAAATACCGTCTGCTTTAACATTCACCTCACTGCTTTTGCTCTTTTCATATTGAGATCAGTTGTGGTTTCATATGAACACTGTTATATTAAAAAAATCATTATCTTAATATTTTCAAATATTCTTTTAGATTTATTCTTTTACCTCTAATAAAAGGCTCATTTGTTGATGTATATGTTTATCATGTACATCTACTTTTATGACAGTATGTTTCCATATTTTCTCACTATTATAAAGATACACTGGTTTCTTAATAAAATGGCCTGAAGAAATAAAACAAATGACAATGATGAGCATGGGATTATCCAATTTGGGCGCAAAGAGTTATCTCCCTTTATTCTCCATGACCAAAGACCTTTACTGTTGTTGACACAGTTAGCAATAGATCAAATAGATCAAGAACAGAGCAACAGGGTATTATTACCATACAATTAGGATTGCTACGTACTATTTTTCTCAATGACATGTAAATAACAGGATTCACAAAACGGTTTTCACAAGCTGAATAGACTTTGGATATACACAGCCATTATGCAACCAAACATTCATCTGGTAAAACATTCTACAGTTTGTTATAGTAAATGAAAGGAGTTCAAAATTATAAGTTCACAACATACAAAGATATTTAATTTCATGTCACAATTCGGAAAAAAGTGTAAATTCTGTTCTCCTATGACTGACCTCGGCATCTGCGAAAAATCATTTTTGCATCTTCCTCAGACTGACCAATCTCCATGATGCATGACCCGTCAAGGAAAATGCGTTACATGTGCTATGAGTGTTCTTTGAGCTGAATGGGCTAATGTACCCATGCAGGTCTGACATGAAAGCTAAGCCAGTCAAACCCTGCACACTCTGCTAGTGACACAAATAACAAGTTTATCATAACAAGTTCTCAAGCTGCAAGATACATTTTCAGAGAAATATTCATGTTCGGAAACATAATCCATCTCATAAAAACTATCAAATTTTTAGAATTTTAACTGAAAGTATGGACAGGGTCAGTGGTGACGAGACTAACATCTAGTCTCTGAAATGAACACATTGTACAGAAAAATCAGTTCCTAATATAAAACTCATAAAATATAATGAAAGGATCCTAGAAAGTTTCTTCATTGAAACCGTGGTAATCTAGACTTTCATCATATGGTAGACTTGCATGAGTTTTTTTTGATACATTTGTTTTGGGGTCTGTATGCCAGAGTATATGGTGACATTATATCAAACTTATTGACATCATGATATTTGTACAAGCTGGTCAACCAACTGACATGGCCTTGTATTATAGGCATGAGATTATGGTACTTGCTACAATAATAGATATACAATTGACATTATTAATAACAGGTGATTAAGAGGTAATAAGATACAAATTATGATAGGATTTAATCATATATTTAAGATTTGAAGTGATTAATAATGTTTGTAAGGTAGGAAATCAGTAGCGGAGGTAATAAACATGAAAGTAGGTCGTTAGAGCTGATGGGGGCAAGGTGAGGTGACTCATAGCTTAGGTACAGGGAAAACTGCTGCGCTAGCAAGATGGAGCAACCATCCGAGGGACTGTGGTACCAGTTGTTGGTATTCTACGAGTCATATATGGTTAGGGGATAGAAACTCTGAGATTCCTGGAATCCACCTTACAGTCTTACAAATATGGTATTGGGGGTACGAAATAGAGGTGGGGGAGAGTAATAGATAGTCAGGTTATGGGTTATTGACCAATGGAAAAAATGGAGAAGGGTGTTGGCTGTGACGTAGGAACCCAGCTTTAAGCTGGAGCAAAGCTCAGAGGTGCTAGCCTACTCTTGATGTTTGGTCACTAGGAATCGTCTCAGAAATTATCTTGAAGCACCAGCATTTGGCTTAAGACTGAAGCTTTGCAGCTGAAGTCTTATAGAGGGACCATAGAGTGGGTTGACCAGCAACACAGTGTTAATAAAACTATTGAACGAAGATCATCGTCTTGTGATTGCTGGAGGAACTACGGTAAAATTCCAAGGGCCCCCAGGTACTGACACTGTACCTCTCGCACATCCCTTATCATCAGGACCGAAGTACGGGGGTATACTGTAGTTCAGGTAAAGACACGCCATCCCAGGTGTGGGATACTGACAGGTAATTACCATCTACCTGCCAGGTAACGGTGCTGTCGGAATGCCTTTGAAACTTGTACGAGCGAGTGACTGGCCATTCAGACAACTGTAATGAGTAGTGATACTATACTCACGTTTCAATGGTCTCTGGGTTGGTGAAACTCTTCCTCCTCTTTTTAGGCACTTCCTGCTGGTCGACCTGGAGAGAGAACAATGATACAGTACAACCAGAAATTATTGAGAATTTAAAGATTGTAAATTTTTATATTTTTTTCACTCATTATTAAATGTGAATATTAGCATAACATAACTCCAGATTCAAAGACAGGTGAACAGTTAGTATTTTGTCAAGTCACCATGGGCAGCAATACAGGCTTCAATGCAGCGGGGCATACTACTGTCAAAGAAGTTAGAAAGTCGTGGTCCATGCTGTCCCAATATGAGACCACCTCTTCTTTCATTTCAGCAATATTTGTCAGATTTTTCTTATTGACACTTTCCTTCATAAGTCCCCAAACATTTTCAATTGGATTTAGGTCAGGGCTATAGCTTGGCCAATCTAATAATGTCATATTTTGGGTCCGAAACCAGGCCTGTGAATGCTTTGAACGATGTTTTGGGTCGTTGTCCTGCTGGAAAATCACAAAATTTGCCATAGAACACGGGTTTAACGAGCAGATGGAAGTAAATATGTCCCGGCTGCTTGTCGAGAATATCTGTGTACCATGCCGCAGTGAAGCATGAATACCCCACTCAGACACGTTATACACTGTTCATATTCCGAAGCCAGGCAGAGACCAAAATACACAGAGAGCGTTGTCAGAGATCGAACCTAACACAGATATAACCACCCCACGGAGGTGGTCGCGAGATGGACAATGTTAAATTTTGGACTGTACTTTGGGCACTGATACAAAGGTTTTCAGTTTGTTTGGTCAGTTTGTTTTCAGTGTATTTGGAAACAGCCACACAGAACTTTCATCTGAGAAAAAATCACATTGTCCCAGTTAATATTTTTATGCTGTAAGAACCAGTTCAACCTTCGCTCCTTTTGTTCAGGTTTCATGATGGTGATGGAATTCCTTGACTTTTCTGCCAACCCATTGCATGCAGCTCAGTTCTAATTGTCTCCTTACAGACAGCCACAGTTCCTCTATCAATCATATCCAGCCTTAAGTTCTCTAAACTCCTTCGTTTGTTTTCAGAAACAAGAATATCAAGCCACCTTCTGTCACCGACAGTCAATTTTCTGGTCCGACCTGCGCCTCCCTGGTGCTCAATGCCATATCCTTTTGCAATATTTTTCAAAACACGATAAACAGTGGACAAAGGGATGCCTGTTCTACTTGAAATCACTTTAGCTGATCTGATGTCCTTGTTATAATACTCTAAAATCAACTTCCTCTTCTCTCACTCATCCATACTGAGGATCACTTAAAATGTCGTCTGCTAGCAAGTAAACAAAGGGGGATAACTCTTCACAAACTAATGAAAAAGGATTAACGAAGTTGTCTCTCTTGAATAAAACCAAGCACTTGATAGCTGGTCAAAGTTGTTTATACTAGAAATCCAATTAAACATATTCCTAAAATTGGGCCAGCATCAGTACTATGGTACAACAGTCATATGAGCCAGCATCAGTACTATGGGACATCAGCACTTTGGGCAAACATCAGTACTATGGGACAACAGCAATATGATCCAACATTGGTACTATGGTACAACAGCAATATGAGCCAACATCAGTACTATGGGACATCAGCAATATGAAACAACATCGGTACTATGGGGCAACAGCAATATGAGCCAACATCGGTACTATGGGACAACAGCAATATGAGCCAATATCAGTACTATGGGACAACAGCAATATGAGCCAACATCGGTACTATGGGACAACAGCAATATGAGCCAACATCGGTACTATGGGACAACAGCAATATGAGCCAACATCAATACTATGGGACAACAGCAATATGAGCCAACATTGGAACTATGGGACAACAGCAATATGAGTCAACATCGGTACTATGGGACAACAGCAATATGAGACATAACAGAATGGAGATACTATACCCTGGGTGGTCAAGGATGTCAGGGGAAGGGATGGGGAAGGGATGGGATGGGGAAGGGAGGGAGGGGCATTTTCATAGGCTGTAGTAAAGTTAGGATTGTGAGCATGTTTAGTCAGTAGAAGGTCAAAACTTGACTAAAAAGCTGATCAGCATAGCTTAAAAGATCTTGCTAATTCGGCAATAAATGGTACCACAGAAATGTATATTGTTTTTATCTCTTTTATCTTAACATTTATTTTTCATGGAAGTCATGTTTTAGAAAGAAGGATCGACTACTGTATCTGTCTTAGTTAAAACAATGCCACATGTCTGGAACCGAGAATGCGTCAATTTTTGGTTGCATGATAGACACTCAATTCATAGTTTAAAGAAACTAGTATTTCATCTTAATTCTTTAATTTCTTACAGTAAAATTTGCACAATTCTTACATTTTGCAACTGACAGTAATTCCTCTAAGGACCTTTATATCAAGATGAATTCAATTTCAAATGTCACACAAAAACAATATTCATGTAATACCCTTGACATCACAGTTTTTCACTGACAAACAATAAACAAGACAGATCAATACCAGCAGATATATTAAAACATGGTGTGATATACTTCTACAACATTTCACACATACACATACAACAGTGTGAGACACTGAATGACCTTGGGCAAGAAATCTGTGAAAAATACAAGTGCAAATATGTGCACATGTCTATTGCCAGGTCTATCTGAAGTACCTACAAAGTTGAAACAGCCTTAAGGTATGGGATCAGGGTGTGTAAGCTCACATGTAGGTTACCCCAGCTACTAAATCACTTCTGAGACTAAGTGTGTTGATACAGGCACCGGTTATCTCATGAAAATACAATTACAGGACTGAAAGTGTGTTCTGAAGTGCAAGTGTGCTTGCCATATCTTCAGCCTTGTCCCTAAATGACCATCAGATAGTGCCTTGTCGCCGTTTATTCATATGTTTAACGTCATAAAGTATATCATTAACACACAGCTGTAAAGCATAAACATGGTTTAAGGTTGTAAAGTTTGGTCCTTAAAGTCACTATTATTTGACCGATTTTTATGTTGTGGATATATATTGTAGTGAAATTTCTACAGATTTCTCTATGTGCAAATATGTAGCATTTAAGACAGACTAGTTCCAGAATTGTGAACATGTGTCATCAGGGTAAGATGACACACTAAGTCAGTCAGCTCAACTCTGAGAAATTGTCAACACATGTCATCAGGCAGCTCAATGCTGATCATGAGAAATGTTCTACCCATGTCTTCAGGGTAAGATGACACACTTGGTCAGCCAGCTCAACTCTGAGAAACTGTCAACACATATCATCAAACAGCTTGATGCTGAAAGGCGTTCAACAAATGTCATCAGGGTAAGATGACACACTAGGTCAGCCAGCTCAACTCTGAGAAACTGTCAACACATGTCATCAAACAGCTTGATGCTGAAAGGCATTCAACAAATGTCATCAGGGTAAGATGACACACTAGGTCAGCCAGCTCAACTCTGAGAAAATGTCAACACATGTCATCAAACAGCTTGATGCTGAAAGGCGTTCAACAAATGTCATCAGGGTAAGATGACATACTAGGTCAGCCAGCTCAACTCTGAGAAACTGTCAACACATGTCATCAAACAGCTTGATGCTGAAAGGCGTTCAACAAATGTCATCAGGGTAAGATGACACACTAGGTCAGCCAGCTCAACTCTGAGAAAATGTCAACACATGTCATCAAACAGCTTGATGCTGAAAGGCGTTCAACAAATGTCATCAGGGTAAGATGACACATTAGGTCAGCCAGCTCAACTCTGAGAAAATGTCAACACATGTCATCAAACAGCTTGATGCTGAAAGGCGTTCAACAAATGTCATCAGGGTAAGATGACACATTAGGTCAGCCAGCTCAACTCTGAGAAAATGTCAACACATGTCATCAAACAGCTTGATGCTGAAAGGCGTTCAACAAATGTCATCAGGGTAAGATGACACACTAGGTCAGCCAGCTCACAAATAGGGGAATAGCTCAGGACAAATATTCAAACTATACATACGCTACAGGCACAGAGGCCACCCTGATTTAGTACCCTCTATGTACCATTGGGTACTGGGAATCATTTCACATCAAGTTATTATATTATGAAATGTTGACTTATTGATATGTTCCTCTGTATATTCAGCACCACAGAGTCTCAAAACAGGTCTTGCAATACACCAGCAGTAGCACATATGAACAGAATGCACTTTTGAGCTCAAATCTTGATGTCATAATCACAAAGACAAGCAATGAAAACACTTCAGGTTGTGTTTATCTGTGGATGACAGCTGATTGTGGAGATGGGTTGGTTACCAGGAAGCCAAGCTGGCCTGTATCTATTGTCAGATTACACACCATCTCAGCACTGGGTGTCCCCTGTGGGGCAGTCTAGCCTGTCAGGGGGTGGCTGGAGGGGATCATGTACCCTGGTGTCTAGGGGGTTAAAACTTTGTTTTGAAGGGCTAGGTGGGGGTCTCTATCATGAAAGAACAGACCCCCTAAACGTTTGAAGATACAGAGAGTGGGGATCACCTACACTGGAATTTAGGGGGTTAAAACTATGTCTCAGGGGCAGGGTAGGACTGTCTCTGTCACGTAAGAACGGTTTCCCAAGGAGTTTGATGGAAGGGGGAACCTACAACCCAAGAACATCAGGGACATAGCTCAGAACAGGAAACTAAGTGCTAATTGCTCCTCTGAAAGTATCACATGAGTATGGCTGAACGCCACTTTTAGAAATATTCAAGCAATATTACGACATGGACCTCCATATATGGGACCCGTGAAGATCCGGGTTAGAATTGATCTTCAGTAAACCATGCTTGTCGTAAGAGGCGACTAATGGGGTTGGGTGGTCAGGCTTGCTGACTTGGTTGACACATGTCATCGTATCCCAATTGCATAGATCGATGCTCATGCTGTTGATCACTGGATTGTCTGGTCCAGACTTGACTATTTACAGACCGCCGCCATATAGCTGGAATATTGCTGAGTGTGGCATTAAACAACAAACCAACCTGATATGGGCCTCATACACCGAGAATCAAACCCAGGCCTTCAACATGACGAGAAACTGCTTCAACCATTCGGACACCCCACCACCCTCTCCTCTGAGAATATTGATGAAAGCATATTGAAACCTAGCATTGTATCTAGCACATGTACTTAATATAGCTTTTAAATTTGAAGAAAAACAACAACTTTAGGATGTAAGTAAATAAAATATTATTTATCTCTGACATCAGTGAATTTTATATCTATTTGGCTACACACAAAGCTGAATTACTTGTTTGCAGCACCTATCAATATACAAAAGGTCATTTAAGGAAAGATGCTGATAAATACCTCAGTAAGAGCCACTCATTGAACAGAAAACAAATAACCATGGTAATCTTTCCACAATTATAAGCTTAAATACATGTAAGCTAAAAAGAGAAGAATAGTACAAAAATAAGGTGTCGTCTTAGCACAGGTCAACAGACAAACATTCTGGTGATTAAAAAAACCAGCATGTGACTAAAACTAGCAGTGTACAATCATTCACACATCAAAATATCTTTGCATCAAATGAAATGTTATAAACTTTAAATCAGTAAATAAGAACACAAAAATAAACACAAAAGTGAAGCAAACATTATATAAATTTTTGAATTAAAATAAAATTGATCAAATACAAAAATATATAATTTTTATAATTCTTGGAACTTTCACCCTACTGACCTGTTTTGGTATAAGAATAGTATCGTTGTCATCCTCGGAAGAATCTGAAAGTTCAAACTTATCGGGGGATTTAAACTTCACTTTTTTATCACGTTTCATTAACTTCTCCATAGTTGAACCATAACTGATTGAGCATGGCTAAGCGCGAGATCCGTGCCGCCTTCCAAGAGTCTCTGTAACCAACCACATGACTGACAACTTCAAGCACCCCTTCCCCACACGTAGACCACGGTGCAGAGAGAATGGAGCTGTCCCACATCCATGACGGAGAAGGATTTACAATTCACAACTCAACTACAACAAACACTTGGGTGGTGAAATATACCCCATTATAAAAACAAACCGATAAGCTCAGGAAATTTATCACGCTTAACAGAGCCACTTGAAAACTTGATAAATCTGGACGATCGGAGATGCAATGGCGTCAACGATACAAACTGAAATCCTTCCAACATCCAAACTCATTGAATGTCAAGTGATTTAATTTGTTTTCAATGTCAGAAATTTCTAAATTCAAAAGGCGTCACTGGCCCTTATTCAGGGATTTACTTCTGTTACAGTTTATAAGCTTTTGACTGAGTTCGTACAAACACTCAGTGAAAATAACGTTTATCAAGAGCTCTAGGCAAATAGCTTGGGTCAGAAAGCAGAATGTAATCAGAAACACTGAGTTCTAGCATGTGACAGTAATAGGCTATTTATCTTAATCTTACCCCCCAAGTCAACCACCCCAAATTGTAAACTACTGAAGCAAGTATACTCAGCTTAAAGAGAATACTCAGCAGACTTAACATTAAAAGTTGTTTGCATACAGACACAATGTATCATTTCCTAGGTAAGCCAGGTTTGTACAACAGGGCTCCAGATAAGGGCCGTATCAGCGTATGTACGGATAAAAAATATGCACGATACGGTAGGAAATAATTTAGAAAACGTAGCAGATACGCACCACAGCAATGGTGTACAGTCTTAGAATCATTTACAGGCATATTTATCTGAAAAAAGTATTGTTTTATTGTTTATTGAACTGTTTACACAAGAGTAGCAATATTGTGGTGCATATATGAAACGAAACACAAGATTACTGATAGTCCATTAATTTCCATTCAGTACTCTAAATGTACACTTAAGGTTTTCCAGTACTCCTATATTGAACAAATAAGGAGTACGTACTCTCTGATGTTGAAAAATTATCTGGAGCCCTGGTACAACAAAGCCCCTTCCGTTTCTAGCAGGTCAATATGTACACTAAAAGTCATTGTTTTTATCTCTGTAAAATTGCACACATCCAAATTCGAGTATTCTGAATCCTTTCCATTCTGTAACTTTTATTGTATTCTGTATACAAACACATTGTAATCATTTACTAAGTAAACACATTTTTGCACAACAAAAACTGTCTGTGTCCCTGGTCATCAAAATTTACACTAAAAGTCATTGTTTCAAATCACTGAATAATTGGGTAAATAAATTTCAATACGGCAACAATAAAATTGGATTTACATTCAAATGTACCAAAAATGTGAGTTTTAAGTTTTTATGAGACTCATTCAGTTTTACGTTTTACTTTTAAAATGATGAGAATAGGTGTGTACAGGTCAACAGGTGCGACTGTAATGTACTGTACTGTACTGTATATGTTCAAAGGGACTATGTATACAGGGTATTTTGTCAAGGCAGCAGGGAAGGGAACACAAATTGTGATTTTCTTTACCTGCAGGAGCTTAGGGACAAAATAGTATAGTACTTTGGAGGTGGCTGAGGATTTGATTTGATTTGTTTTTCTTTGTTCTTTACCGCCGTTACTAGAATATTGCTACACACCCAAGTCACTCTCTCATATTCCACAATTATCTGCCGAGTACAATGATGCCAAAGGGCATCACCTTTGGTGGAAGCATCATGCTCTTGCTCTCGCACCACTGATTTTACCAACTTCCCACAGTGAAGTTTGTTTTGTTTTGTTTAACACCGCACTCAGCAATATTCCAGCTATATGGCAGCGGTCTGTAAAAAATCAAGTCTGGACCAGACAATCCAGTGATCAACAGCATGAACATTGATCTATGCAATTGGGATATGAAGTTAACCAAGTCAGCAAGTCTGACCACTCGCCCCATTTAATCGCCTCTTACAACAACCACGGGTTGCTAAAGACTGTTTCTAACCTGGATCTTCATGGATTTGATGGCCTGATCACAATCTGGTTTCTAAGGTATTATAGCTGATATAAGCCAATTTCATTTCACAGGAAATAATGACTAAAACAATGACAAAGGGCCACCATATTGCAATTTTGTGTTCTGAAATAGAGTCTGACATTTATTCTGAAGAAGATATAAGTATGTTGTGATTGAACATCGTGTGCTAAATCTACAAGACTGACTGCCTGACTGAGTTTAGTTTTACGCCGCTTTTAGCAATATTCCAGCAATATCACGGCGGGGGACACCAGAAATGGGCTTAACACATTGTGCCCATGTGGGGAATCGAACCCGGGTCTTCGGCGTGACGAGCCAACGCTTTAACCACTAGGCTACCCCACCGCCCAAATCTACAAGAATAACGTCCATAAAGTAAAACAACTTGGAGAATGCTGATTGTGTTTGGAGTTCTACAAGATTATACATGTCCACCGACAACTGAACAGGAAGTATTTCCCTATAAGTACTGTAGAAGTTTGTTTAGTTTTACACAATACCTTTTGGTGTGAGTTTCAGTTTGCAAAGGTGGCACTAATTTGCAATAATTACAGAGCTAATAAAGAAGAAAGGATTGCATAAATGGTGCATGTAATGCATTTGCTTGTCAAGCCGATGACCCAGGTTTAATTCACTACATAGGTACCGTTTCTGGTGGTCCCCACCATGATATTGCTTGAATATTGCTAAAAGCGACGTAAAGCCTAACTCATTCACTCACTATACCTATGAGTGTGAGTGAGTGAGTGAGTTTAGTTTTATGCTGCACTCAGCAATATTCCAGCTATATGGTGGCAGTCTGTAAATAATCGAGTCTGGACCAGACAATCCAGTGATCAACAGCATGACTATCAATCTACACAAATGGGAACCGATGACATGTGTCAACCAAGCCACCGAGCCCGACCACCCGATCTTGTTAGTTGCCTCTTACGACAAGCATGGGTTCATTCTAACCCGGACCTTCACGGGTACTATACCTATGAATACACTGAACAATAATGAATACACTAATGTAATACAATCTGACACAGCATCCAACAAATAAATATCACAATGGATTTCAACTTCTACATTTTTTCTAAATAACATTAAATACCCAAATGTAGCAAACAACAAAAGATGTCGAAATCCCTCGTCATCTGTCTGCAGATTTTAATTTACCACTTAAATGTATAAAATCCTTTATTTTTATGTCTTTGATATTTTGTCAGTGTATTCAAACAGTTTCATATTAATCTCTATCTAATTGAATTGAAGTAAATTAAAGGTGCATGAATTATTGAGGATATATATCAGTATTGATTCCATGAGAGACATATCACTGTGAGTAGCCCTGTCATGTGTTGAAGTGAGAGAAGAGACTTAAAATACTAATACATTCGGTGTTCTGCAATGGTGAAGACTCTGCAGTGTACATAACATGATAACACTCAAATAGAAACATTCCTGGACAAACCTTCGTGTCATTTCACTACATAATGTCTGAAGTAAAAAACCTGCCACAAAACAAAAAGGGCCAGTTGTCAGACATTTGAACATGCCTGATAATTTTCATACCAAGATCTGCATGATGTAAGTGACATTTTCTGTTCTCATGAGAAATGTGAGTTCAGATTAAATCAATAGTTGCTTTTGTTCATTCTCAAATTGAAATCCTATCTGTGAAGTGTAAGGCTTCTGAAAAAGTGCAATATTATTACGCTGATCAGTAAAATTCATGGAGTGAATTTAGTTTTATGCCACGTTTAGCAATATTCCAGCAATATCATTGTGGGGGACACCAGAAATGGGCTTCACACATTGTACCCATGTGGGGAATCAAACCTGGTTCTTCAGCGTGACAGGTAAACGCTTTAACCACTAGGCTAAATGAATTCCAGGATGGGAGTATACATTCATGTCTATGACCTCTGAATTTAGTCTTGCCAATCCCCTGGACATGAAACTGGGCAGACATCGTAATCCAAAAATATATATGGTGTGTGTACATGCATGTTTTCATGCAGAAAAGCTGGGTAAGATTACAGAATACCGGATAACTTCCTAACCCTAGGGTTAGGGTAAGGTTTAGGTTAGGGTTCAGGTTAGGGCAAGGTTAGGCAAGGTAAGGGTTAGGGTTAGGGTTAAGGGCAAGGTAAGGGTAAGGGTAAGATTTAGGGTTCGGGTTAGGGCAAGGGTTATAAAAAGATTAGGGTTAGGGTTAGGGGCAAGGTTTAGGGTTAGGGTTAGGTTTAGGGTCTCGGGTTTAGGGTACGGGGTTAGGGTTAGGGTTAGGGTAAGGTTTAGGGTTCAAGGTTTAGGGCAAGGGGGTTATAAAATTAGGGTTAGGGTAAACTTTAGGGTTCGGGTCAGGTAAGGTTTAGGGTTCGGGTTAGGGTAAGGGTTAGGGTTAGGGTGACGTGACATTAAACAATATGGTTGGTATGTATCCGGTATTCTGTAAGTGTACCAAAAGCTGATCTGTACTGTACTGTTTACATATAAATTGGGTTTTTAGTGTTGCGTGGGTAAGGTTTTACACTGCTATCAGCAAATTATTCCAGCAATATCACTGTATGTGACACCAGAAATGGACTACACATTTCTGGGAATCAAACCTAGGTCCTTGACATATCGAGCAATTGCTTTAACCACTGGTCCACCCACCCAGCCCTTCTATTGTGCTAGCCCCCTGAGTTACAATGCCACAGTTTTAACACAGTATGCTGAGTCCAAACTGACCAGTCCTTGTTTCAGCCTTTCAATGCCCACTACCAGGCTGGGCAACAACAAGTACCATGTTTTAACCTGTTTAAGTATGACTCCTCTAGGGATCAAACCATCAACCTTTTGTATTCTAGTAACATACCACACTAGACCACTGAGGTGGTGTTTTCAACATGGAAAATATCAACTGAAACTTAGAATTATTATTTGGTTTGATTTATTTGTTGATTAATGCTGCACTCCACAATATTCCAGCTATATAGAGGTGGTCTGTAAATAATCGAGTCTGGACCAGACAATCCGGTGATCAACAGCATGAGCATAGATACATGCAATTGGGATACAGTGACACGTGTCTACCAAGTCAGCGGGCTTGATCCCAATAGTTGCCTCTTATGTCATGTATGGGTTACTGAAGATCAATTCTAACCCAGATCTTTGTGGGTTAGAACATATGATTACTTGGATGTTTAATGTGAGTCAAGTTTGTCTGTTTGTGTTTTAATGCTGCACTAAGCAATATAGCAGCTTTATGACAGTATCTGGAGTCAGGACCATGAGCCTTGATCTACACATATGACATGCATCAACCAAGTCTGTGAGCCTGACCATCCGATCCTAAGTATCTGTTCCTGAAGTGTAACCCCAGATTTACCTGGATTACAACTTGCTCTCACTCTTTTACCCACTCACTCACTCACTCACTAAACAAAATCACCAAGCCTGACCATCCAATCCTTTAAGTCACCTGTTACGACAAGTAAAGGTGGCATGGGATGAACTGTATATCTGAATCTCCACAGGGTTTACATAGTTGACATTAAGCTAGATGAATATCAGTTTATGATATGGTATTCCAATCAGATGAAACAGCAAAATGATATATACTATTCACACTTTGCTAAGGATCAAATGTGGGGTCAAATTTGGTTTAAATACCTAAGCTCATTGTAAGCATGGATCCTAGGTTTCAGTATGTCACTGGCATCTTGTGGATCCCATACCTGCTATTGACATGTATTGTTTATTTGTCAATGACTCTTTCCATGATTTGCAAAATGGTTGATCGGTGCCATGAAAACCATTTTATGGTTACTCATCTATCAAGTGCAAGAGGTTAGATTGAAGTGACTGTTTGCCTAAAGAGGTGTTACCATATTATTATTTATCCAGTTTTAAATGGCTATAATTTCAAATTATAAATGTACATTTAAGTAAAGTTCTGAATTTTAAAGATCCTTAGCAAAGTGTGAGTAGTATAATTAGTTCAAATAACAATTATAAATAATTAATCCTTTATCAAAACTAATTATATAAAAAATATAATCACTATAACCTAAGAAAACCCCACATCAGAATGAAACAATATACAAAGAAATATAAGCCAACTTCACCTGCACAAGATTTCCAGATTGTGTCCTCGTAAGTCCTGCACCACTGGGAGGTTTCCCGTTACGATTCTTCGTTGTTTTATTCATCCCGACAATACTGCCTTCCTCACTGTCATGCAGACCAGTCCTGTCCCCCCCATTACTGCCCCCTTCCCCCAAGTCCCTGTCATCCTGTCCCCCAGGCTTCATGACACCACCTCTAACCCAGCATCCAACTGAAGTATCTCCAGATACCGACCACAATGGACGTCGCCGGGCAGGGCTACCTCTCCATTGAAATGCCTCGACTCTTTAACACACAAGTCTCCTGCACCGTGCACTAGTAATCCAACTGAGCATGCTCAGAAGAATGCAACTCTGGCACTAAATTGACAACATGACATCCATTTCATTTTAAATCTTTTAAAAAAGTGTTCATTAGACCTCTACACGAATGATAAAATTCCTTTGAATTAATCCCCTAATTCCATAACTGAATTTTTCACGTCCTGTTTGAATAAATTTCATACTGATTTAGACATATTGGTCCAAGTCAGACTGACGTAAACTTTCCTTCGACTTCCCAGCAACGAACAAGTTCTTAACAATCCTCCTATATCCTCCCTCAATGCACAGGTTACAGTACTGAGAAACAAACCCATGCTGAAAGTACTCCCTTCATAAAGTCAGGCTGTCCTAGCACAAAGATAATTCAACAATAGCCCTGTCTTTCTTCACATAAATGAAAAGTTCATGTCTTTCCTTACATGACCAGAATGATAACAACACTTATTAAGAAATATTTGAAAAATAAATTAATTGGCCGCTCTGTTTCTAGGGAACAGCATGAGCTACCAAACAAAGGACGTGAGTGCGTGAACAGTCAGTTGTTAAAATGGCCTCTCTGATAAGGGTTGACACCTCTACTGCCGGATCATAGGACAATGCAGATCGCACAAAAACATTCCTTGTGTAATATGTGGTAAACTTTACACTGTTGACATAACATGAGTCAAAATGGAATAGTCATGTACAGGGCCATTAGCTACTGGCTCCATCCACATTGAGATTGGACGATTTCGTAGATATCATTATCGCGATCATGAATATCACTTTAATGTTATGTAGATAATGATTGTAAGTATGATTGTCTTTATTTACATCTCATTAAAATGAGTTATACAGACTTCTGATGTAGAGATATGATGAGAATGAGTATAGCGAACATGAATATTGTTGCTGAATTCCGGCGATGCATTTGTGTGGATTATGTTGTTATTTTGCATTTACACTCAATAATTTGGTGTGTGTATTATCATGATAATTGAGACTGCTTTTTTCTGGTATTGACGTTTATAGATACGATAATATGTTAATAACGATTATGACTAATATTGAAATGTGATGTATAGGTAGTATCAGTGATCATTATCAAGACACATATTACTGACTTCTATTACAGGTAAGGATTATTATAATATTATTATCATAATGATTATAATGAATATGATTATCACTTGAATTATTTGATTTTATAATGATCGTGATTATCATAAAAATCCAATCACACTCGTATCGCTTTATGTATTATCAGGGATTTAAAGGACGCAAATTCCATAATAATTGACAATGGATGCAGTGAGATTTAATAGCACATCCACGGGGACGCAGACAAAGTCTAACTACTTTTTGTAAAATTTCAATCGTGTAAAAATAAGTTATCACTGAGTTTGCTAGTAGCTGGGTTTTGATATTTCCAATTTAATTACTGTAACAATGTGATGATCATGATACACAATACAATAGCAGTAAATGAATTACAACAATATTACAACCTAATCTTAATCATATTTAAGTGTATGGGACCCCATTTTGTAGCCCAGGACCCTTGAAAATTAAGAGTATGAGTCCCAGGGACCCTCAAATACAGGACTCAAGGAAAATCCCTGTATTATACACACCTCCATGAGGATACCAGGTTAGAGTTGTCTCCCCTGACATATGTGAGTGTGGGAGATAAATTTAACATTAAATCATCTTTATTTCAGCCATACAGCAACAAGATCAAGTTCACACATATACACAAGTCCAGTATAAGACGACTGAATGGATATGGTCATTATGCTCAATGACTTGGTTCAAAGTATATTATGGGGAGTTCCACAATGCTCATAATATCAATCCTTGGTTTGTATGGTCCAGATCTGAACACTGATTATATGGCATCACACAGTCGGAACATCACTATGTTGGAACAGAACAATTTAGGATATCATATGGTCCATCACAGAAACCTTTTAGAAAGTTCAAACTTTTCTTCTGTGTGATCATTTGAACTATGACCAACATGACCAGCTTGGGCTGAAAGGGCTTATATTCTACCCACCCAGTATCAACTAAAGCTAATGTTTATGTGAATAATGATCAACTCAGATAGCGACTATTCACACACGTCAGTCACAAAGAACTGTTATAGTACATCCGTAGTACATCCCTTGCTCTATATCAGTCAGTGGATCTACCTTCTTAAGGTGGGGTCCTAGTCAAAAGGGCTGCATCACAAAGGGCCCCAAAACGGAAAAGTCAAAGGGCTACCAAACCCCTAGTCAAAAGGGCCTTATCAAAAACAGCAAAAGGGCCTCAGACCCTAGGACTAGTCCTAGTCCCTAGTAGTTCATGGGTTTGGGCCCTTTGACTTTTTCTGTTTTGGGGCCCTTTTGTCATGCGACCCTTTTGACCTGTTCCCGCTCAAGATACACAGCCTTGACATCTGTGTACTTTATTCTTTTCATAATCCAATTCATCTAAATTTAATCTCATATTAAATGAAACAATCAATAAAATTATTCTATGAAGCACCCATAAAATGTCAAGCCAAAGGCCATATTCCTGTCTGGTTGATCTTAGCAGGCTTTTATCATTCTTTCCACAGTTGGCCGCAACTGAAATTCGTTTGTCAAAACGAGGGCCTTTTGAGCCTCTTGGAATATGCATTATTTAAGAGCGATTTAATGAGGAATGTTTATAAACCATTATGGATGCATTCATATGAGTAAGAATTAGTTTTCAATAGAATCAGAATATGTTAAATATTCATGGGTATTGAAGGTAAAAAAATGTGCCTTGTTCTTTCATCATTTTAGAGTTAGTGTGTAAATAGTGCTTTTCGAAATATTCCAGCAATATCGCAGTGGGGGACCAGAAAAGCAAACACTTTACCCGCTAGGCTACCCTATCATCAGAAGTAAAGATTATCCAGAATCCATATCCAGAAAAAGTTTTTTGAAGTTTTTTGTGTCAGTATTTCAAGTTTCAAGTTTAAAGAACCTTTAACCTTTATTTATATAATCTTATAAAAGGCTTGCATGTAAAGCCAAAAAGGATCTTTGTTCAGACCAAATAAAAACTAAAAGTTATTCATGGTTCCCTTGCACTCTAAAAACTTTGTACCCTGTAAAAATATGGTACTTACAATTGAGTATCTGGAAACTTTCCTGGCTTGGCTGCTCCATCTTGATCTCGTCCCATCAACAGGAGTCGACGTCATGGATGGCAACTCACGGAAAAATGATAATATAGAACCACGTCGTAGCGCTGAGTCTGGGCGTGGCGAGTCTTCAGGGGAATATGACATTGCCGGGGGACATGCTATGAGTGGGCGTGGCCCTGAAGATCGGCGGGAGACATTGGACCCACGTCTTGAAGATGTGGGCCGGTAGTCTGGAGTCAGGTAGTCCATGGCTGTAGTCGTGTGGACTGCCGGGGACCGTGCTGGATGAAGAACTGTAAAATAAAAGGTAGGTTGTGCTCCAATCTGACTGGTTGAAAATTGATGCTAATGGAAGTGATGGAATTCCACTGGACTTTTCCTGTTAACTTATTTTTTTCTCAATCACAAATTTGCATAAAAAATATCCCATTTGGTCAGTTTTTTTCAGATATTTATTGTGATCAATATCTATCAACACTACAGTAGTTTGGTTGAATATGAGTGAGTGAGTTAAGTTTTACACCGCTTTTAGCAATATTCCAGCAATATCACGGAGGGGGACTTCACATATTCTACCCATATGGGGATTCGAACCTGGGTCTTCGGCGTGACGAGCGAACGCTTTAACCATTAGGCTACCCCACAGCCCAGGTTAAATATGAAGTCATTCATTGTGCGAAAACATTATATAGCACTTCAGACAGACATTATCTCACAGCAATGTGAGTTTTTATAGAGGGAAGGTGGAAATCACTGCCCAGGGTCTTACACAGACTTTGAAAACTGGGAGTCACGATGACTCATAGTATTCATTTTGGGGAGTCATTTTCAATATTTGGGAGTCATGAGAATTTTAGTGTAATATTTCTTTGTGTAAATCAAAAAGCAAGAGTTTTGCAAAGATTTTATTGTTTTGTGTTGTTTTGTCATTTATATGTTCGTTAATAAATAGTATATTTTTCACCGTTCAGTTCAGTCACAACAAACTCCATTATACTGAACAAATAATCAGCCTTGTGCTTTATTCAGTGTAACGTTCAGTTATTAACATGTACTGGAAGAAATATCTCATGAAGACCTTTAGCAAGTCTACTTACTAACACCTGGCAACATTTTTTAACTTTGTGACAAGTTATCACTTTCAAAGGTGAGTCCTTACGAATCACTTAATTGGCATGATGTTTGTGTTAATCATTCTCAGTATGTGGCTGTGTATGTCACACCACCAACTACGGCATAGTTCAATTAAAAAAGCCAGGCTCACTGTCTCCTCTGAGTTCTCCGGAACAATCTGACAGCTCTGTCAAGTCAAACTATCACCGAAAACTATCATTGTTTGCTTATCAAATCAATTTTATTGAACTGACTTCTCAGGGTCACTGATAAAACAAGCGTCAAGCTTGACTTATAATTTGAGAGTCTTTTACGAAATTGTCGCGTCAAATACCCAGGAACCATGCGTCATGTAAAACCCTGCACTGCTATTGGTTTGAACAATGATAATTTGGTATTTGATGGACTTAAAATTTCAAGATTTTAAACTTCTACCTAAAGCTGTCAGATCTATGTGAAATTCCTAGGGATCAAATATTCAATAACACCCACCAAGCTGACAACACATAATGTTTATCTGTAAATTACATATAGCCAGGGATACTCTACAACAGGGATAGGTCACTCGCTTGCTTTCTTTACCATTTGTACTAATTAACGTGTGCCTCGTCATGCTCCAACGCACACAGTGACTTGGTTCGGTCCCAGCGCAACTTCGGCTGCGTTTAACAGTACTTCAGCCAGTGTATTGTATAGGTCGGAATTTTACAATGAATGAATGAATGAATTAAGAGCAAGAATTTTATGTGACTGAATGAAAGAAATTAAGAAAAAGAACAAAAGAAAAAGAACATATGTGAATGAATGAAAGAATAAATGATACACCACGGCCATCCCTCCCCAAACATGTTAAAGAACGCAAAACTATCTGCAGAACACATGTGTTAACATAAGCTGTCCTTTTTCAAAAAAATTACTTTGAGACATTTTTTTACATTAGTAACTAATTCAGATATCTTATTGCATGTGTGGAATGACATGGGCAATGACAGAATGTTAACTGACACTGTCACAGACCCCTCAAAAACAGAAAGTTTAGAACTATCACAAAGCCTTGCAAACACCTTTCCAGTTTTGTTAAATACTAAGATCAACAAGAAAGAAAGAAGTTTTAGAACTATAACACTCAAGCATCACAAGCACCAATGGCGTATCAGAACAGATCGTCGATATGTCATATTTTTCACAAACCTCAAATACACACTAACAAAAAAAATAATTAAAACTATCACTGTTACTTGCAAAACCTTTCACCTGATGGTATATTCCCCTCATAAAAATTAAAGGTGTATGTGAAGATGTTTTAGAACAATAACTAGAAACACTCAAACAGCGCCCTGTAGTATTTCAATGGCAGATCGGCGATATGTCATATTTTCACACACCCTCAAATACACACTAACAATTTTTAAAATTATAAAACAATTACTATTACTTGCAAACACCTTTCACCTGATGGTATATTCCCTCATAAAAATTGAAGGTGTATGTGAAGATGTTTTTGAACACTAACTAGAAACACTCAAACAACCCCTGTAGTATTTCAATGGCAGATCGGTGATATGTCATATTTTTACACACCTCAAATACACACTAACAAATTTTTTTAAATTATAAAACTATCACTATTACTTGCAAACACCTTTCACCTGATGGTATATTCCCTCATAAAAATTGAAGGTGTATGTATGAAAGATGTTTTTGAACACTAACTAGAAACACTCAAACAAGCCCTGTAGTATTTCAATGGCAGATCGGTGATATGTCATATTTTTCACACACCTCAAATACACCCTAACAAAATTTTTTTTTAGTTATAAAAATATCACTATTACTTGCAAACACCTTTTAACTAAAGGTATATTTCCCTTCTAAAAATTAAACGAATATGTGAAAGAAGTTTTTAGCGATATAATTTAGTCTTTCTTAAACATGTACTGAGAATTGAAGCCAGTGAGCTACCACATGCCCACTTGAAACTTTACTACAAAGCTACTGTTCTTATACTGACACTAATAACAAGTATTTGACTTAAAATAAAGTGACAGAATAGGCAACTTATCTTCTACATGTAGGTTTTCAGTTGTCACAACACTCAGCGTATGTAATCAGCTGTTGAAAATAAACCGGGCTCAATCTTAAAAACTACGCTGCCGCCATATTGGCTGCACTGGTCTCGTGACGAGCCGAGGCATAGCTCAGGAGCTTTCCGAGGAGTGACCACTCCCCCTTATAGAGTCTCCCTGATATAGCTCAGAAGTCAGAAGTCACATATTCCTGCAACCTGGGTCTAAACTGTTCCAGTGGTGGGGGCCACGATTTGCAGGTCAAAGTGTGTTGTAGGAACAGGTGCTTGCCGGAAACCTGTGATTGTGGTTTTGAAACCTGGTTAACCTTTTACTTTCTCTGTCAGTTGTAAACATCGAACACCCGCATCACTTCACTCTTTCCTCTGCATCAAGCTGACATGACTTGATATAACTAAAATAATGTTCACTCACTCACTCACTGGCTTACTCACTCACTCACATGATGTTGGTCACTGTAAATAAGTGGCTGGCTGGTTCACTCACTGGCTCAAACACTCAGGTGATTTAGGTCACTGTTAATAACTTTTATTCATTGAAATTCAAATGAAAACATGACACAGATACATGATACAGTCATCCCTACATGATACAGTCATCCCTATCCCAGTTCCTACATGACATGATACAGTCATCCCTACATGATACAGTCCTCCCTATCCCTACATGATACAGTCATCCCTACATGATACAGTCCTCCCTACATCATCCCTACATGACTGTATGTGTCACCACGTCTCCTCCTACTAAACAACTAATGATTCCTACAATGTACAAAGATATTATCGATTTTTCCTTGGTGGTATCCATCTAGTCAGTAAACATCTGGTAACAACATATCTATAAACAAGAATAAAGAGCCATGGGTGCAGGTCATGTCAACAACCTCAGTATTACGATGATCATAAGTTTACGATAAAGCATGGAAATTACAATCACCTTAGCTCTAAGACTGCATCAGAGGCCCTGATGGTCTGTTTCAGAATGGTGAGGTGAGCATCAACCAGTTGAAAGTTAGTTACCGGCATCGGGATACCTTGTACGCCATTGCTCCAAAAGTTAATATATTTTCATCCAGAAATTAATTCCTACATATAGTTTCACCAGGAAAGGCTCAGTCCAGATTAAGGTGATGTCAACGCAGGCCTGATGATATGGCAGTGATGAGCGAACGTTTTAACCACTGGGGTTACCCATTGCCCGTATATGTAATGAGTACATCTGCACCTGTAGTTTCTATGACATGTTTTCTTCTATATCTAATGCTTTACCAAATGTTTTGATATTGGATCGACATTTTCCTTTGGAAGAAAAATATCAAATATGCAAAACAACAAAAACATTTCCTCCTTTCAATGGTAATGCAACTGGTTAAAAAGACACAATTAAAAACCTTGTAACTCCAATAGCATAAAACAAAACAAAACATACAATCTCTGTTCCAGTTCAAACCATGATAACATATAAAAAACTCACCTGTAATATTGCACATTCATTTTGTAAAAAGTTATGAAATATTATAATGTCAATATTTACCTTAAATATAAACTTGATAGCTCACTCATCTGAAATTAATAAATTAACACTTTCTACCATATGTCCATTCCAATAACACTGTTTTTCAGAATAAGATCATCAAGATCAAATAGCAAATTCATAAAAACGGAACATTTGTGTTTCATGTCAAATGAAACATTTATTTCACTTCATGACCTGACAAAGTTGACATTTCCATGACAGTACTCAGGAAATATATTAACTTTATCAAGCAACTCATTAAGACAAGCTTAGGGTGTATGTGATTTTATAGGAAAACACATACACCCTGTATATACCCTCTCCAATACACCACATAGATATATGTTCAACTCACCTGTGTAACTGGTTGAGGTGAACAGCCCAGTTGAGCTTTCACTATATTGTATCCATGCTGCTCATTACTTGTATTGTACAACAATGTATCCAAACGTGATTGACCCTGTTAAAACACTATCTCCAAATCTCCCAGTCTGTTTTCATGTTACTTGGCCATATCCACAGGTTTTTTAATTTCCTAATCACCGCCAACATATACTGGAGTTACTATTCTTTAATATGCCAATTCCATTCCCTATTGAATACAACAACAATACTTGCCTGCCGTACACACATGAGCAATATTGCCATACCTATATACACCTTCCACAAAACATGTATAGCATACACATATGTAGATATACGACAAGCCAATTTGACAGAAAATAACTTTCTATTGATAACTTTGATAACTGTTGTTAGATTGTGAATCTCTCTCACAAGTTAATGGGGCGTATGCTCACAGCGTGAAACATTTTCTATAGAAGAAACGGAGTGATTGAATGGGGGATCGTAACAGCCTCAAGAATAACGGACAATGCTACAGTCATAGAAACAGCATTAAGGAACACCGGGGAGAATGTGTTAAGGTATGAGTACATTGAAAAGCTTAGTGATCATTATTACACTTCGTAGCATTTATTTATTAAGATTCGAATGACCTAAGTCAAATGGGGTTGCAGCATTTCTGGGAACCAGGGCTAACCTGTGTTAACAAGCATGACTTACTGAAATATAATGAATTAATAGTGATCCTTAGACATCCACATAATGGCTGCCAGGGAAGGCAATTCACAACAGCCATTGCCATAACACACAGCCAGAGTGAGTTGAGTGAGTGAGTGAGTGAGTGAGTGAGTGAGTGAGTGAGTGAGTGAGTGAGTGAGTGAGTGAGTGAGTGAGTGAGTGAGTGAGTGAGTGAGTGAGTGAGTGAGTGAGTGAGTGAGTGAGTGAGTGAGTGAGTGAGTGAGTGGTGAGTGAGTGAGTGAGGTGAGTGAGTGAGGTGAGTGAGGTGAGTGAGTGTGAGTGAGTGGTGAGTGAGTGAGTGAGTGAGTGAGTGAGTGGTGAGTGAGTGAGAGTGAGTGAGTGAGTGAGTGAGTGAGTGAGTGAGTGAGTGAGTGAGTGAGTGAGTGAGTGAGTGAGTGAGTGAGTGAGTGAGTGAGTGAGTGAGTGAGTGAGTGAGTGAGTGAGTGAGTGAGTGAGTGAGTGAGTGAGTGAGTGAGTGAGTGAGTGAGTGAGTGAGTTTTACAACCCCTTTAGCAGAAATGGGCTTCACGGATTATACCCATGTGGGGAATCGAACCCGGGCCTTCAGTGTAAATGCTTTGAACACTAGGCTCAAAACAAGTGATAAAGAACTTGTGATCACACTGTGAATCAGGGGCAATCGGCAAGAAGTAGCTCTGAAACTTCTAGCTGCAACTTCTAACTGACTATCAAAGACTTTTTGGGACAGTTTGTATAATTTCTCTATCAAAATAAAAGAAACCGTAATAAGTTGTCTTCTGTTAAGCATGAGTGAACTCATCTTCTATTAACTACGGTGACAGGGGTATTACTGCTCTCTACATGCACACAGATTTCAAATACACATATCCTCATAAAAATAACAGCAGTGAAAAGAATCACTTTACATATGAGCCATAATATAGCCTAGAGGGCTCAAGTTAGATTGCATTCCAGAGCTACAGCAATATTAGTACCTCTGACGGCATGTAAAGTGACAATTGGTGGCTTAGCTCCCACATTAACCAGAGTTCAAGCCCCATAAACATGTTTGTGTTGTTGAACATAAAAATGTGTTGGCCTGTCGTAGAGCTGACAAGCTCTAACACAGTCATATGTTCCATATAACATTGCTGTCTGATCAAATGTTTATGCATTGGTATAATACCTTGTGTCAGATGTCAGATTCCAAGAATTGAGTGAAGCGGGTGCATGCGTGTTTGTTTTGGGGTGTTTACGCCACTTTTAGCATAATTCCAGCAATATCACGGCGGGGGACACCAAAGATGGGCTTCACGCATTGTGCCCATGTAGGGAATTGAAAGCGGGCCCTCAGTGTGATGAGTGAACACTTTAACCACTAGGCTACCCCACCGCCCCCTTTAAACGCAAAGACCTAATGTAAGTATAACCTATGGCAAATAACATAATTGTGCTTCTGTTGAATGTTTCCTTGTTTAAACCAAGATATGATTTAAAATCAAACTCTTCTGACATACAGTGAGTGGCCTTGGCTTTAGGAGCACTTAGCTTTATCTCTGAGACAGCCTTCATGGTCCAGTGGAAAAGGTGTCTGGCCTGAGAGCAGAAGTTTGCTGGTTTGATCCAAAGTCATGTCATAGGTGAAGATGTTAAAGGATAGTACTTATTGTTACTGAGCCTGGGATTACACAAGGACTGGGTTGTAGCTGCAGGAACTAGTCTGGACTAGTGGTGGTTATATAGCGCTAGCGCTCTGACAAACCATGCAATTGTCGGACATGGATACCCTACAGGGACACAGAACATCCAGGCCTTCTTATGAATCCTTTATGCTGTGTGCCATACAGGGTCACAACAATCACCATCACGTTGTGTATACAATAAAGAAGAAGTTGACATCCATATTTTTTTGTCTTATACTTCGTGGCTTCACCTCACCTCTTAATCCACTGTAACAACCTCAACCCTGCCTTTTGTATCTTATCCCAGCTTTTGTATATCATTACCCTATCAGCCACCCTTTTGTATCTTATTCCAGCTTTTGTACATCATTACCCTATCAGCCACCCTTTTGTATCTTATCCCAGCTTTTGTACATCATTACACTATCAGCCACCCTTTTGTATCTTATCCCAGCTTTTGTATATCATTACGCTATCAGCCACCCTTTTGTATCTTATCCCAGCTTTTGTACATCATTACACTATCAGCCACCCTTTTGTATCTTATCCCAGCTTTTGTATATCATTACACTATCAGCCACCCTTTTGTATCTTATCCCAGCTTTTGTATATCATTACACTATCAGCCACCCTTTTGTATCTTATCCCAGCTTTTGTATATCATTACAGCTATCAGCCACCCTTTTGTATCTTATCCCAGCTTTTGTATATCATTACCCTATCAATACACCCTTTTGTATCTTATTCCAGCTTTTTGTACTATCATTACCTTATCAGCCAATACCTTTTGTATCTTATCCCAGCTTTTGTATATCATTACACTATCAGCCACCCTTTTGTATCTTATCCCAGCTTTTGTATACCATCATTACACTATCAGCCACCCTTTTGTATCTTATCCAGCCAGCTTTTGTATGTATCCCAGCTTTGTATTACACTATCAGCCACCCTTTTGTATCTTATCCCAGCTTTTGTAATCATTACACTATCAGCCACCCTTTTGTATCTTATCCCAGCTTTTTGTAATCATTACACTATCAGCCACCCTTTTTGTATCTTATCCCAGCTTTTATATCATTACCAGCTATCAGCTACCCTTTTGGTATATATCTTACTTATCCCAGCTTTTGTATATCATTACACTATCAGCCACCCTTTTGTATCTTATCCCAGCTTTTGTATATCATTACACTATCAATACCACCCTTTTGTATCTTATCCCAGCTTTTGTATATCATTACGCTATCAGCTACCCTTTTGTATCTTACCCCAGCTTTTGTATATCATTACGCTATCAGCCACCCTTTTGTATCTTATCCCAGCTTTTGTAATCATTACACTATCAGCCACCCTTTTGTATCTTATCCCAGCTTTTGTATATCATTACACTATCAGCCACCCTTTTGTATCTTATCCCAGCTTTTGTATATCATTACGCTATCAGCTACCCTTTTGTATCTTATTCCAGCTTTTGTATATGATTACGCTATCAGCCACCCTTTTGTATCTTATCCCAGCTTTTGTATATCATTACACTATCAGCCACCCTTTTGTATCTTATCCCAGCTTTTGTAATCATTACACTATCAGCCACCCTTTTGTATCTTATCCCAGCTTTTGTATATCATTACACTATCAGCCACCCTTTTGTATCTTATCCCAGCTTTTGTATATCATTACACTATCAGCCACCCTTTTATATCATTACACATATCTTTTGTATCCCAGCTTTTGTATATCATTACAGCTATCAGCCACCCTTTTGTATCTTATCCCAGCTTTTGTATATCATTACACTATCAGCCACCTTTTGTATCTTATCCCAGCTTTTGTATATCATTACACTATCAGCCACCCTTTTGTATCTTATCCCAGCTTTTGTATATCATTACACTATCAGCCACCCTTTTGTATCTTATCCCAGCTTTTGTAATCATTACACTATCAGCCACCCTTTTGTATCTTATCCCAGCTTTTGTATATCATTACGCTATCAGCCACCCTTTTGTACACCAATTAGACTCATTTGCTTCTATCACTTACCCACTTAATCCACTGTAACAACACCATATCTGCTTTTGTATATGTTATTCTCTTTCATCTTATAATCCCCTATTTATTGTATATACATGCTTAAAATCACTCTGGCTTCATGTTCATTACTAGTATATATATCCTGTATATTTGTTAGTTAACATTCACCTGATGAAGGGGCAAGGAAAAGCCCAGAAACGTTTTATATACAATAAAGAAGAAGTTGACATCCATAACATTTTGTCTTATACTTGAATACCAACTTCTATATGCCTCTCAAGAACCTAATCACCATCTTGGTGACCAGTGACCAAAACCACCAACCTTCTACCCTCATTTTGAGTCTTGCTGAGTATACCTATAGTATATGACTGGGTGACTAGCACAAACCTTGTGTTTATAGTCAAATAGTTGTCACCTCTCAGCTCCCTAAAGATCAGTGAGCTACCAACAACAGATATACTTACAGTTAACCTTGCTTTATTCATTCTTGGATCTCCAGGGTGACAGTATTCCAATTCATTTTCTAGATTCTGACAGATCCAGTTTGTAGCTTTCTTCCTCTGTTTGCAGTCGTTTGAGTCTAATACGGCCAAAGTCTGTATTCCAGCTTTTTGTTGCATCACTGGCTTGTCCTTTCCCTGCTGGTGAGTTAGTTTAAACATATTTTATTGTCCAAAAGACAACGGGATTAGGCACAAGTGCACGACTTATGGTCTCCTTCTCCCTATATACAGTTGAACATGTTATTAAATAATGGGGATGTACAAGTTACAGTGGAAGCTTGACATGGAGGAAACACATGCAGTGTTGATATACATATATACAGTGATTTACAGGATATATACAGTGTTTTACAGGATATATACAGTGTTGATATACATATATAGTGTTTTACGGGATATATACAGTGTTGATATACATATATACAGTGTTTTACAGGATATATGCAGTGTTGATATACATACATACAGTGTTTTACAGGATATATACAGTGTTGATATACATATATACAGTGTTTTGCAGAATATATACTGTGTGCTGGAAAGTGGAAAATGTGCATCTATACATTTGCAAGTATTATACAGTGTATCATGTATCTATAGATAGAACTATAACAACAGGTTGGAAACAATTAGCTGGTGAATCTGTTTGTAGATTCAATATACTAACAGATTCACCAGTGAGTTAAATACAACAGAAAAGAGAACATCAGTGAGTGACTTGAATGTGATTTCAGTCACATTACAGCGAGATAACTGACCATCGAAATGATGTAGTTTATCCCCTTGGGTAAACTTTTGAGAATGGATCTGGTGCAGAGAAACCAAAGATCCCAACAGATTGTATCAGGTGACCCTAGCAAAATATAAGGTTGGAGTTTTGTACAGAATTTTGTACAGACAATTGCAGTGCTTTAATGAGTGAGTGAATATGTTTTTTAATAATATTTAATACAATTAATACAACAAATCATTTCTGGTACCAACATAATCATACTAACAGTGTTGTTGAAATCACATCACTCAGTCTTCATTTAATAAGTCAGAAAACATTAGAGGAATATATAATTCTTAAGGACAGCTTTCATTACCTGATTGAATTATGGATACTAAATCTGGTCAAAGATTTCTGGCATTGACATAGTCTGTCATAAAGACAACCATGAAACAAGTATATCCCAGGCAGCCAAGTCTATAATATTTGTCAAGTCCACATTATTGCAGTTTCTGAAAATGAACTATTTCTCCTGTGTGCTAGTTCTTTTATTTTGATGAAATAATTTAAGAACTGTTTTATCTGTACAGTATGTATATTTTAGAGACTAGATGTTAATGCTGATAAGCATGTTATCTTTATATACATTTACCAAATTTGTCAAACTTTAGCATGAACACAATTAACATTATAAACATGAAACAAAAGCAGGGATAGGAAATATTCTGGTAAATAACAAACAATGAAATATGTCCTCCATTGTAAGTGGGTGGGGTCATGCGGCTGCCTTTTGAAATTCACATTTGGTTCAAATGACAGGTACAGAAATAAATATTAAAAATCTACGCAGTAACACTTAAATATATTCATGCCATTAATAAGAAATAACCAATCACCTTCACCAGTGCCCATTGTCACCCTTACATGTGTATCTCCCACCATGTGGTATGACTGCTCATCGACTTGCCCGTCTGGCACCCAAAGTCACACAGGAGTTATGTCCCTTAGTCCACTGAACTCATCTTCCTCATGCTCATCGTGTTGTTAGTCTTGAATCTTAACTAAGTTGATGACAGTGATTGCTCCTATTTTGTAAATTCCTCTGTAATTTCATTTCTGCTTTCCCCAAATCTGAAAATCCACAGAGAAATCTATAAATCTACCTAAAGATCTCAAGTTATGGTAAGCTGTTGAAGCGCTCATAAAATATGTACGCTACTCCCAGTCCCTAATATTGAAATCGTCCAGATGAACGAAGACAACTGATGAAGCAAGACAGGTTAAATAAATTCACATTTATAATCCGTGTACTGTTATGTTATATTCATATTTACAAAGCTTAGAGTGTGTTTAATCAATAAAAAATACATTTCAATGAGTAATACTCTTTGTTAGACCCTCATTTAAGCTATCGGGCAAAAGAAAAGTGTACCCCTATGTTTGATGGCTAGAAATGACACAAACAGGAAATAGTTATTCGATGGTGAAGCATATGACACGGTTAGCATTGCGGTGTTGTAGAACTTCAGTGTCTCGCATGGGCGGATCCAGGAATTTTGAAAAAAAAGAGGGGGGAGGGTGTGTGTCAGGGGTTGACCCCCCCTTGGCTCCGCCAACGCAAAAAATATTTTCAATGCGGTTTTAAGTTATTTTCAAGGGGGTGGGGGTGGAGGGGCTTCGAACCCCCTGAACCCCCCCTTGGATCCGCCACTGTCTCGGATATTGTTTTCAAGGGAAGGGTTTCTATGACGTTTATATTTTTGTCAAATCCAATTTCAAGTGTGAAACACACAATGCCATTTTAGAAAGTGGTCAAATGTAAAATATGTTATATTTGGGATTACACTTTCTTAGTAAAATACTGATTCTAGTACTTTTTGGGTTGAGTCCCATCCGGTATTCGAACCCACACCCTCGAAGTCAGGCACCTAATCGCCGGTCTAGGCGTCTGACTTTGTGTGCTGGCGATTTCAAGTGTATACTTAGTTTTACTCGACAATGTATATTATCTGAATTCTGGTATGCCTACAAGTATTGTCATGTTGGAGTGTGTATGGAAACTTGCTCTTGAGTGTGACTTTGTGTTAATGATGGACTTGAGTGTGACTTTGTGTTAATGATGGACTTGAGTGTGACTTTGTGTTAATGATGGACTTGAGTGTGACTTTGTGTTAATGATTTTTTTTGTAAATTGGTCGCTCTTTGGCTGAAATTATGCCGATATGAAGTGAAACCTCGCCTCACCGACATGCCTATAAATTGAAAAAATATACATTTTGAGTGAAATTAGCGAGATTTCTCAGCTTTCGTGTTGGCATTAGAGTGAGTGAGTGAGTTTAGTTTTACGCCACTTCTATCAATATTCCAGCAATATCACGACGGGGGACACCAGAAATGGGCTTCACACGCTGTATCCATGTGGGGAATGGAACCCGGGTCTTCGGCGTGACGAGCGAACGATTTAACCACAAGGCTACCCCACCGATCCTGTTGGCATTAGACTTCCTTCAGCGTTATTCAACGATCACAGTAAATAACATCGCCTTTACACGTTGATAAACATCAATAACATGCTGCATAGCACTATCTACATGCCTAAAGGGTTTCAGAGATCAGCTGGCCTATAATTACGACTGGGATATCGATATGGATCACGGAGATTGATACGCGATAGAAAATTATCGATCAGTATCGGAGAATACATCAGTATATGGTCGTTGGACGTGTTTCAATGTTGATATCATATGCCGGATAATTGTAAAAAGCAATTTAACAAAGACGACTTTTCATTTTGTGACAAGTAATCCATCACGCTGTATAATATGACAGCCATACACTCACGTTCACGCCAGGTGCTTGGAGGTGCAGATATTCGATATCACATGGGCAGTGATCGTTTGATGATCTATCAGTTGTAACGAGGATTGAGTGACAAGTTCGAAGCCTCACATGGCAGGAATTTCGCAATTGTGAAATATTTTGTTGTCTTTTCTTTTGTTCTGTCATAGCCTACGTTCCTAAACTGGTAGTACGGTTTTACGACATTTCTGGACAGTGATTCGAAACAGTGATTCGGGTTCTGCATAGCGTTTAGTCTGTCACACAGACCCTGATGCAAATATATCCAAGAAAGACCACGCAAGTCTAGGAAATGTGGCAAGTCTAGATTTCCACAGAAGAAAGTCTCTGGGCTCCTTTTTATTGTATGATAATTTTACTTTTAAAACTTATGTTTTCTGTAAAAAATATGTTCATTTCAGAGACTAGCTGTTAGTCTACATAGCGTTGTACTGATCAATTAACGTACAAATTTGTCAATCAGTTAACATTTAAGACTAGCGCTTAGTCTTTGCATCTATATCATAATTATTTTGACAGAAACAAGCGATTCCTTTTAAAATGAAAGGGAGCCCCAATGAGATGGAGATCGAACCTGAGGAAATCTTGGAGATGCCGGAGATGTTGTTAATGAAGATGTCTTTAGATGTGAAAGAAGTACACACTGTACTAAGTTTTCCATCGTGAAAAGCAAGTGAAAAATGTACGAATATGAGAAAAGGCATTTACACCACAGTAAGTGAATCTGGTATTACATGCCATTCAGCAATCTTCAAACAATATCACCAGAAAATGAGTGTGTGAGTTTAGTTTTACGCTGCACGCAGCAATATTCCACCTGTATGGTAAATAATTGAATCTGGACCAGACAATCCAGTGATCAACAGCATGAGCATCGATCTACCCAACTGGGATACGATGACAGGTGTCAACCAAGTCACCGAGCCTGACCACCCGATCCCGTTAGTCGCCTCTTACGACAAGCATGGGTTCCTGAAGACCAATTCTAACCCAGACCTTCACGGGTCTAGGGCAGTCGTAAAAGTAATTTAATGTTTCCTATACTGTTTTACAGGATTAGGTGTTTGATTGGTCAGTCAATAGTTATAGTATATATTAAAGTGACTGAGTGAACGGTTTCCAATGCCGTTTTGAGAAATATTTCAGGTGGATTACGACGTGCCAGAAAAGGGCTTCACACATTGCACCATTATTGGGAATCAAACCCGGCCTTTATACACTTAGCAAGCAAAACATATAATTATATCTACTAAACTAACCTACTGTCCTATATATAAACCAGAATTTACATATTACGTTATAAAAGGAATATTTGCGTTTTGCTGCCTGAAACGTATCATAGTTGTGTAGGCAGTGAATGGGGTGTTTGTCCTTCGGTTGATGACACTGCAGGCCATTATGTATTTCTAGTTGAAATAATGCATGTTGATGATGCGGCAGTGTAACGTTATCCCTTAGATCTTAACCTGGGCTATACTATCTGATATTTGTTCAGTGATATTAATTATTTGAAGAGTGAGTGAGTGAGTGAGTGAGTGAGTTTTACGCCGCTGTTAGCAATATTTCAGCAATATCACGGCGGGGAACACCAGAAATTGGCTCCACACATTGTACCCATGTGGGGATTCGAACCCGGGGTCTTCGGCGTGACGAGACAACGCGTTAACCATTAGGCTACCCCACCGCCCCATTATGTGATGAAGATCTAATGGTGAAGGTCAGGGTCAAGAAAACCAGCCCCACAGTATGTGTCTCTATGCCTGCATGTGTCTCTGTCTGTCCGTGTTGCTGTCTGTCTGAGAGATGGTTGTATATCAACGAAAACAAACTCAAAGTTTGAAAATACGTTACGGATTTTTTCTCTGCCAGTACCATTTTGGTCATCAGAAAAAAGTTATCTTTAAGGGATAGAGAATTACAAATGGAAATTCATACTTGTGTTTACAGTATGACACAGTTTTAAACTACCGTTTCTTGCTGACAATGGCAGACCAGTAATATGTAACACGTTATAGAACTGGGAAACTGAGTCAGTCTGTGAGGTAAAATGTAGTCCGACACCTGACGAAATATTTTTCTAATCTAAGTCAACATCTATAAAAAAAAGATACCAGTTGATATTTAGAGCGTTGTAAAGACGATAGTCTCTGTAATATGACTGTATGCACTCAAATATCCAGATACATTAGTTAGGGTCATGTGAGATAACTCTCAAGGATGGACTTGGTAGATCGCCTTGATCAATGGTAAGTAAAATTGCAGACATCGTTATCTACATACACGCACGCACGCACGTACACACTGTTTAATTATAATCCACGCACGCACGTACGCACGCACACACACACCAACCGTGACAGATTAACTCAATACTGTCACATGGCATAGTGTACAAATGCACAAGACGAAGTTCGCATTTCTTTCTCAAATCCGTCTTTTAATAACCACCTATCGCGTCGTATCTGCTCAAATATAATCTAAGAAGTGTTGCGGAATACATGTCAAAACATCCTAACAGACATGAAAGGAACTGAATTAATGTATGAAATATGTGCAAGGTCCTTTAAGAAAAGTGCCCTTGTGTTTTGGCACTCATTGCCTTCCTATCGGTCGATCTGAAAGACGCCACAATTTCCATCCAAATGCGAAATCCGCAATTGAAAAGGAAACATTATCACCGTTGATGTGAGCCGTACTTTCAATGGGCAGGCTTGAACCGCCAGAAATAAACTGCCATCGGCACTGCGGTTTCCGTTTCCTGTGCGAGTTTAAGTTTTAATATTTCCCGTCAAGTGGTCAAATCTGACGTGTTGAGAGTAAATGTGTTCAACACGTGGGTAATGTCAAGGGTTTACCATTCGATTCAGCGGTATCAATTTATGGCAGTTTTAGGGATGTGCGACCACCTTGCTGGACACGACCCGTGGTCGCCACACCAAACACTAAATATAGGTAACATACTTTGTGATGTCTTGAACCACTACGGTACCACAATCACGACTACTACTGCTACTACTACTACTACTACTACTACTACTACTACTGCTGCTGCTGCTGCTGCTGCTACTACTACTACTACTACTACTACCCGTGAATTATGCTGTTGATCACTGGATTGTCTGGTCCAGACTCAATTATTTACAGAAAGCCTCCATGCAGCTGGAATATTGCTGAGTACGGCGTAAAACTAAACTCACTCACTCACTACCCGTGACGATCCGGATTAGAATTGATCTTCATCAACCCACGCTTGTCGTAAGAGGCGACTAACGGGATCGGGTGGTCAGGTTCGCTGACTTGATTGACACATGTCATCGCATCCAAACTGCGTAGATCGATGCTCATGCTGTTGATCACTGGATTGTCTGGTCCAGACTCGATTATATACAGACCGCCTCTATATAGCTGGGATATTGCTGAGTGCGACGTAAAACCAAACTCACTCACTCACTATTACTACTATTGACCGCCTACGTGGTGTAGTGGTTAGATCGTACGCCCGGAGAGCGGACGGTCGCGGGTTCGATTCCCGGCCGCACCATACCAAAAGACGTTAAAGTATGGTACTTGTTGGTCCCTGCCTGGCGCTCGGTATTAATGGGTACAACAAGGACTGGTCGGCTCGGAGTCAGTATAATGTGTCTGAGTGGGGTATTCATGCTTCACTGCGGCATGGTATCTCAGTGAGCTGGCACTATAAAACCAGCTTATGTCTGGATTAGTACAAGCAGCCACACATACACACGCATGCACGTCGTCATATGAGAGAAATATTCTCAAGTGCGACGTTAAACTCCATTTCACTTCACCTGACCTCACTACTACTACTACTACTACTACTACTACTACTACTACTACTACTACTACTACTACTACTACTACTACTACTACTACTACTACTACGACAACTACTCGGACGGTGGAGTGGCCCAGTGGTTAAAGCGTCGGAGAACCGAGTTCTATTCTACCTCCTTTATGCTCTAATATAGCAAAAAGCGGCGTAAAAAATGACTCACTTAATTACTCACTCATTACCGGGTGATGGCGCAGTCTAGTGGTTAAAGCGTTGGCTTGTCACGCCGAAGACCCGAGTTTGATTCCCCACATGGGTACATAGTGTAAAGCCTATTTCTGGTAAAACGGCGTAAACCTATACTCACTCACTCATTACAACAACAATTACTACTGCTGCTGAAACTACTACTGCAGCTACTATTGCTGCTGCTACTAATGCTTCTATTGCTACTGAGACCACACCTACTACTGGTGTTACTACCACGGCTACTTCTACTAATACGTCTTCTGAGACTAGTACTAATAGAAGTAGTCTGTATCCCATTCCGTTTAGTTAAGGACTTTGGAAACAGTTCCATGCCTATATATGACAGAGACTATAACATATTTGGAGCATGGAACCCGTGCGATCCGGGTTAGAATTGGTCTTCAGCAACCCATGCTTGTCGTAAGAGGCAGCTAACGGGATCGAATAATCAAGCTCATTGACTTAGTTGACACATGTCATCGTGTCCCAACTACGTATATCCGATGCTCATGCTGTTGATCACTGGATTGTCTGGTCCAGGCTCGATTATTTACAGACCGCCTCCACACTGCTGGGATATTGCTGATTGCGGCGTTAAGCAACAAACAAACGACTGCCAGTTTACCAAATCATCGTGTCTCCATAGTGAAGTCAGCCGTTGGAACGATGTAATTCTTGCAATCAATTCAACCATATATCATCTGGTAGCATGAAGCTTAATTTCACCCGTTAGGTCAATGACAGCGTCTGGCTCAGGATACCCGATTCTTGATTTGAGCTTTGTAGAACGAATCATGAACCATTTCAGAAGTAGTTATTTTATATCGCAACAAACCCGAATACTTCACAATTATCATTCCATCCCCAGGCTTTTCAAAACATACGAATTCCTTTTTCAACCGCCTTGTATACATGCGTACACATGAGAACTCTTGAAATAATATAAATGAAAAAAGTTGCCGACGGACTGTTATTATTTCAAGCTAGGAAACGGGAACTCCAAACAATCTCTCAGAAACAGCCACTGTGTGTTTTCAACCCTTCCCATTTTACCCCTCCGGCCCCACTTGAACATGTTGGGCGGCCGCAAAATCAATTCCGTATTCCGCATTTGAAGCGGTTGTCTTTTCCTTTTTCAATACAAACGAACTCGGATCGCACGGACTCCTCTATTCGGGTTGGAACCATGCGAGCTGTCGTAGTTTAACATTGTAATTTTCAGGAGGTGCTTTCCCCGTCATGTGTGAAGACGGCAAGACGAGGAATAGCCTCAGGGATTTAGACAAGGCTAATCTATACCCCTCAACGAACTTAGTGGAACTGTTCTAAACCAAATCGATATACAGACTATAGAAGCTGTACAAGAGAATTGATAACTGGCGTCTTAAAAGCTGTTATGCCTTATTTTCTTAAGAGTCAGTGGTTATAGAGTTGAACATTGTACTTATTCTATTGTATAGCGTGAGAAACGCAAGAAGAACAATTTCACTACATAAACATTTCGACGTATTTCAATATTATTTTTATATAATCGTGATAATATTTAGGCTCATATTGAATTAAATTTCATTTCCATTAACTTAACTGATATATTCAGAGAGATTAAAAATAATTAAACCAGAAACAGGTGTGTGTTTGAATAGGGTTGAATATGCAGGTATGATTTTGACCGCAGAGTTCGCGTACTGGGCCAGTCTTTATTACCTTCGAACAGGTGTTCGCAACAAAAAGTGAAAACGTGTTTTCACTGTCAACAGAGCGGATCCAATAACATGGGCAGACATTTTTGGCTCGTCAGATCGACATCGCACCTGGCAGACAGATACATGGACCTCGATATAACACAACTTCAGAAGACGTGTAACAATGAAACTAAGATCCAAATAACACGTTTTATAGTTGAATGTATATCACTTGTTTGTCTTAATATAATGTTAGATTAAGAACAATGTATATACAAAGTAACAACTTTGGCGTTATAACGAGGATTAGGAGTGGCGTTACCGATTTTGAAGTTGAAACTTGACAAAGTTGCTAAGCCAGTTGGATAGACAGATTTATCTCTAGTCAATGCGCTATGACTTTCTTGAACACAAGAGACTGTGTTCCATAATTAGGCAGTTTTGGTGCAAATGGACGACCGCTGTGACACGCTATAACGCTATATGCCAGCTTGTCCTATTAAAGCGCACATCGTCAAAGCAGCAACCAAGTGTAAGTTACAAGGGAACCAACTAACAGGAATTAGCTTAGACTAACGCTTAGTCTCAGAATATATATACTTTTGATAGTAACAAATAATCCCATTTAAATTGAAAATGAGCCCAAGTGAGATGCTTGAACCAGGGGAAATCTACACTTGCTTCATTTAGGGCTTCAGCATTCAGGGAGGGCTAGGCAGAAGGGAAAATAATGTGGTTCAGGGACTGTGATAGACTAACAACTAGTCTCTGAAATGAACATATTTTACTGAAAAAAGTTCATAGTAAAAAAATATATATAATGAAAAGGAGCCCTGAGACTTTCTTCATTTTCAGCTGAGTAAATCTAGACTTGCCACATTTTCTAGACTTGCGTGGCCTTTCTTGGATATATTTGCTTCAGGGTCTGTGCGACAGACTAGGACTGTGAGACAGACGAAAATTAACTCTGCTGCATGGCAATGGTATATTTGTATTTTATGACAACAAAATCATTCTAGATCTATAAAGTCTTGTAGCTAGTTATATACACAATATGTATCAGAAAAACCTCAACACGTTAGAAGAGAGTGTGAGTGAATAAGTATTGTTTTATGCCGCATCAGCAAGTCTGAAGGTGTTTGCAGATTAGAGGAAAGAGCAAGTGAGTTTGGTTTTACGACGCTTTTAGTAATATTCCAACAATAGTACTGCGTGGGACACCGGAAATGGGCTTCACACATTGTACCCATGTGGGGAATCGAACCCGGTCTTCTGTGTGACGAGCGAACGCTTTAACCACTAGGCTACCCCACCGGCTTGAAGAGAGAGAGAGGTATCGTGTAATAGAAGTTTTCTTACGATTGGCGATATGTTAGTCTGACAAAGGAAAGTCTGACGTGCTCGAGTGGTGAACTGTACAACAATACCGAACAATTTTATAAGCTAATGAACAATAAAGAGTCAGCATTAAACTACCAAGTCAGAGTAGAACCCTAATATGGGAACGAAGTAAGAGGTCAAAATGGGTGTGAGCTTTTGTTTTTGTTTGTTTCTGTTTTGTTGTTGTTGTTGTCGTAGTTGTTGTTGTAGTTGAACCTCGCACTGACCAGACGTCTAGTTTAGGTTACAGCACTGACTCTTCACATCGAAGTACTGAGTTCGATTCCCCACATTGGTACCGTGTGGAACCAAGTCGAGGTGAGGCATTTCTGTGTATATTAAAAGACAGTGTGTGCCAGGGACTTTTCACAAAGCGTTAGTAATCGCTGCGGTAATCGTCAGCCCACGTTTAGGTATGATATATATACATATATATATATATAGTTACGCTCACCCTTACGGAGCGGGACCCAGATCTATGGCTACATATCATATCCCAATTGTGTAGATAGATGCTCATGATGTTGATCACTGGATTGTCTGGTCCAGACTCGATTATTTACAGACCGCCGTGATATAGCTGGAATATTGCTGAGTGCGGCGTAAAACTAAACTCACTCACTCACTATGGCTACAGAACAGAATTAGTATTACTTGCAGACCACTAACTCTAGAATTCAACCTTTCCAGCTATTTGGAATGAGTTATCAGTTATTCCTGTAACAGTTGTATTAAAATCAAACAGGGGGTTGGTGTGGGGAGGTTAACGCTGATTTGAACAGTATTCCGGTTGTATCACGATGTGTTCAGCTTACTGTGGGAGGAGGGGCGGTGGGATAGCGATATATTGATGCCGGTCGTTTACAACATTAGTGATACCCACTATCGGCATGGTGAATAACCCTGAATCGGAACCGGGGTTTCTAGCGTCCCAAGGGATGTAACTCTGTAAGCTAATTGCGGTTTTAGACCAAGGGCCACCCGCGCCCTCGTATTGATAATGTACGTTCTAATCAACGGCCTATAGCATTTACAAGCTGCTTGGTCAAGATGGTTAGAAAATGTACTTCAAAGTATGTAATTTGGATATCTATTATAACTCATACATGGTCTGATCATGGACTCTTAATGTAGAAAATGTCCCCGGTGTGACCAGAACACGAGGACACCACAACTGAGTCGTTAGTATGTCTCATGTCAATGAAAAGCATATTTTTCCTTCTGCCCAGCCTTTTCTACATGCTAAAGCCCTAAATGAAGCAAGTCGAGATTTCCTCTGAATTTCACATCTCACTGGGGCTCCTCTTCAATTTATAAGGTATTGTTTGTTACTATGAAAATTATATCTAATCCGTGCATAAGTGCTAGCAGAGACCATATAATAGATATTATATGGTCTCTGGTGCTAGCAGTACGGACTAGGACGCCGTGACACTTTATTCACTGCAACATGGAGTCTCAACTGACTACAATTGGCGTAAAAACATGACGTTATAAGTTAACATGACCTCCCGGACAAGGTCGGGTCACTGAGTGACCTTGACCGTACAGTGTAAACAATGTCATGAGGCTCATCCATAAAGCAGGAGAAACAGTATTAAGTTACTTTAGCGATAAAAAGTTGTTGAGTTTATGTTTAAAATCTGGTTCTATACCTGGAGATTGTATGACTTAATACCACATGTATTCGAGATAACGGCAGGGACATTACAGCCGTGGCACAACCAGTGAATCTCACACAAACATAATTCACATGGTTATAAGGAGAAACAATTAATATTTGTTCGAGAATTATTTAGAAAACAGAGTTCAAAGCGTAACTATGTATGTACACGGTTACATCTCTAATGTAGGGACGGTGGGATAGCCTTGTGGTTAAAGCGTTCGCTCGTCACGCCGAAGACCCGGGTTCGAATCGCCACATGGGCACAAAGTGTGAAGCCCATTTCTGGTGTCCCCCGCCGTGATGTTGCTGGAATATTGGTAGAAGCGGCGTAAAACCAAGCTCACTCACTCACTCACTCTAATGTAAGGAGGGTGATGTCAGGAGTACAACAGGGATCAGTGCTTAGACCTTCATTATTCATTATTTATATGGATGGTATTGCGGAGGGTACTAACGGAACTAGCATACTTTTGGTTTTTTTTAATTCGGACTTAAACCTGAATCCGTTGTAGGATTTCCACTAGATCATAAGCATGTGTATATGAATAACCGGTGAAAATACTGTGTGTCTTCGAAATAGATAGCGTATCTTGTTCTACCGGTGGCATACTTCACAAACAGTCAAACACATGCAAATGCTAGTTTTTATTCGCATGTAAACAATTCAACAAATGGCACAACTAAAAATAGGGAATTGTATCGAACATTTTTAGCCAAATTTGGTAATCTTCTCTACACATCCGTTAAAAAACTAAGTATTTTAAAAGCTAACATCTTACTAGGGGCTGGAATGTTGTCCCTATGATCAAAACACATGTTGGGGACAGTGGGGTAGCCTAAAGCGTCCACTCGTCACGCTGAAGACAAGGGTTCGATTCCCTACATGGGTACAATGTGTGAAGCCCATTTCTGGTGTCCCCGCAGGGATATTTCTGGAAAATTGCTAAAAGCGGCGTAAAACCATACTCACTCACTCCCAAAACACTTTTTGCGTGGGTTGTATGCATCAAGGCGATCTACCAAGTCCATCCTTGAGAGTTATCTCACATGACCCTAACTAATGTATCTGGATATTTGAGTGCATGCAGTCATATTACAGAGACTATCGTCTTTACAACGCTTTAAATATCAACTGGTATCTTTTCTTTATAGATGTTGACTTAGATTAGAAAAATATTTCGTCAGGTGTCGGACTACATTTTACCTCACAGACCGACTCAGTTTCACAGTTCTGTAACGTGTTACATATTACTGGTCTGCCATTGACAGCAAGAAACGGTATTTTAAAATTGTGTCATACTGTAAACACAAGTATGAATTTCCATTTGTAATTCTCTATCCCTTAAAGATAACTTTTCTGATGACCAAAATGGTACTGGCAGAGAAAATCCGAAACGTATTTTCAAACTTTGAGTTTGTTTTCGTTGATATACAACCATCTCTCAGACAGACAGCAACACGGACAGACAGAGACACATGCAGGCATAGAGACACATACTGTGGGGCTGGTTTTCTTGACCCTGACCTTCATCATTAGATCTTCATCACATAATGGGGCGGTGGGGTAGCCTAGTGGTTAAAGCGTTGGCTCGTCACGCCGAAGACCCGGGTTCGAATCCCCACATGGGTACAATGTGTGAAGCCCATTTCCGGTGTCCCCCGCCGTGATGTTGCTGGAATACTGCTAAAAGCGGCGTAAAACCAAACTCAGTCAGTCAGTCAGTCATCACATAATGATCAGGCAGCATTAATTCGACCCCGAGTATCGAGCTATCTGACGCTGGAGTAAGACAGTGCATCAGCTGGTCATCGCGCGCAGTCAAAGAACCATGTCTTCATGCGCTATCCAGGGACGCCCGCCATCGGATCCCTACGCTGGGAGGGGTCGCACCATCTGATTCCTACTCTCAGGGGACGGTCATTAGTCACGATTGTAATTGAACTATGGTACAGGATAGATGTAAAGAGTTTCTTCTTCTGAAAGACTGTTCAAATCAGTGAGGGCTATCGTTAACACTCATAAGCTTTTAATGAAATTTGAAAGTATTATTTAGCTATACCAGAATGCGCCAAGAATCCGACCCTTGGTACCTCTTACAAACTCAAAAGCAAATGTTTATGTGACAGATTCACCGAAAATTCCATTTACGTCTCCTTGTAGCTCTAGTAGGCTGCACCCATTCTCCTTTTAGTTTCTGAAATTAAGAATCGTGAAGGTTTCTTCATATACCCAAGGATTCCTTTGAAGGACTATCTTTATTTGACCTCATGCATTGTTTCGGTGTCTATATGCCAGCCTGATAGGGCTTATATACAACCACCTGAACATGTATCCATTTCAAGCCCGCACCTTGCCAGTGCCTCCAGGGTGTCAATCTCCAACACATAAGCATTGTCAGCGAATATGTATCATTACCAACCGTGAACGAGGAGGCCGAGAAGAAGCCAATTTGTTAACTGCAATCGTTGTGATATCAGAAAAAACAGCCAGTTTGGCATGTAGTCTGTTTGTTTATTTATGCAGTTGTTGTTCTCTGTGTATACCTATGTAAATAGCAAGAAGTGCAACAATCCTAGTTAGAGGTGCATGAACTACCTGCGCCAGCTGCACCGAGTGCACTGATATACTCCCTACGTGCATCTCCACATCCCACTTACCAACAGACTGGGTCACCGTATGTAAAGAACCATAGCGTAAGAGAGCTGTGCGCACAGGTATAAAACCAGTCAACATTCAGCTCGCTAGGAACCACTTGTGAACACGAGGGGTGGTGTTGGGTCGCTTACACTAGGAACGCAAGATGTGCATTCCTGACAGATCCGACTAAATATATACTCTGGCCATCTGGCTTCGGAGATAAGCGCGGAAACTCGACACTTGTAGCTTGGATACACAAAATATCGCCACATTAGGTGCGCTCCCGCGCTCACCAGTAAGACACCTGGATGGTCTACATACTTATCTGCTTCCGTGGGCCACGTGGAATTTCTTGGGTGGGAACAACCACGTTCAGGGTTAATTCATGTAGGAACAGTCGGCGGAGTAAATATGACTCGTCTCCCGTATCGCTTACCTGCACAGCCTGGATGATAAGGAATGGTATCCTCAAGCTGTGGTTAGGGGGTTCCCTTTGATGTTCGGGGGCTGAAACTACAGAGACCTGCAATGCGTCTCGATCCGACCAATTATAATTTAAAGCATCGCAGCTTAGAATTATTGTGATGAAAAGAAAACATTAGTGGTTGCATTTCTAAAAAATATGAACACCCGTTAATACGGTTCCTTTTAAACGAGATACCCCGTCTCAAATCCACTTCCATGATTTGTTGAAGAGCAGATCTGGTACCATACAATTTTCACTTAATATTATGAACTAATGTGAATAAATAATCAAGCTGAATTTATGGAACAAAATACAAACATATTCAATACACGTGAAGACATACATGCACTTACATTAAGTGTAGGACGGTTCACACAAACACTATTTTAATCGAAGCTTCGCGGATGTAATTAGCATTTCTGACAGAAATAGAAGACCTGTTGTATCCTCGTTGTCACTAGCAACTCGCGTGTAAATTAAACCTGTGATATCATGGCAGTGTTTCAATCTCAGGGATATTTAATCTGCTTTTGTTCTATAAATTTCAGGTGTGTAAACGCAAATGCATCTGCAATCAATCCGGTTCAAGTCTAACAGAGGCAACTATGTCAATCCCTTTCAGTCAACCAACCATCTCACTGCAGTCAACCACCTCTTGCACTGGATACCATATACTGGGACCAGTGTCTGTTCTGAAAATGAAGGAATGAAATGCAAGAAGAAGCAATTCTTTAGACATGTAAACCTGCACACACGATCAGTACTACACACATGAGCAATGCCTCGAACAAGCAATTTTTAACATTAAAAACATTACACATTAAGATACAGCAGCCCAGCAACATTACACACACAACCAAAAAACATGCCAACAACATATATATCTCTCTCTCACATACACACACAAGCACGCACGCACGCACGCACGCAAAACCAAACCAACACGCCACCAATATTAGTAAGACTCACTACATACATGTATCTAGAAAAGCAACGCTACACCACATCAAACCACCGACATTTTATATTATACATAAACAACACTACACACAACAATACAGCACACAAACAACACTGCAAACCAACATCGCTACTCGAACAAAACTGCAAACAAACACATCTACTCGAACAACACTGCAAACAAACACCGCTACTCAAACAACACTGCAAACACACACAACTCAAACAACACTGCAAACAAACACCGCTACTCAAACAACACTGCAAACACACACCGCTACTCAAACAACACTGCAAACAAACACTCGCTACTCAAACAAACACCGCTACTCGAACAACACCAAACAAACACCGCTACTCGAACAACACTGCAAACAAACACCGCTACTCGAAAACAACACTGCAAACAAACACCGCTACTCAAACAACACTGCAAACAAACATCGCTACTCGAACAACACTGCAAACAAACACCGCTACTCAAACAACACTGCAAACAAACACCGCTACTCAAACAACACTGCAAACAAACACCGCTCTCAAACAACACAACACTGCAAACAACACCGCTACTCAAACAACACTGCAAACAAACACCGCTACTCAAACAACACTGCAAACAAACACCGCTACTCAAACAACACTGCAAACAAACACCGCTACTCTCGCAAACAACAACACTGCAAACAAACAAACGCTTTACTCAAACAACACTGCAAACAAACACCGCTACTCGAAACAACACTGCAAACAAACACCGCTACTCAAACAACACTGCAAACAAACACCGCTTACTCAAACACCTGCTACTCAAACAACACTGCAAACAAACACCGCTACTCAAACAACACTGCAAACAAACACCGCTACTCAAACAACACTGCAAACAAACACCGCTACTCAAACAACACTGCAAACAAACACCGCTACTCAAACAACACTGCAAACAAACACCGCTACTCAAAAACAACACTGCAAACAAACACCGCTACTCAAACAACACTGCAAACAAACACCGCTACTCGAACAACACTGCAAACAAACACCTCTACTCGAACAACACTGCAAACAAACACCTCTACTCGAACAACACTGCAAACAAACACCGCTACTCAAACAACACTGCAAACAAACACCGCTACTCAAACAACACTGCAAACAAACACCTCTACTCGAACAACACTGCAAACAAACACCTCTACTCAAACAACACTGCAAACAAACACCTCTACTCAAACAACACTGCAAACAAACACCTACTCGAACAACACTCGAACAACACTGCAAACAAACACCTCTACTCAAACAACACTGCAAACAAACACCGCTACTCAAACAACACTGCAAACAAACACCGCTACTCAAACAACACTGCAAACAAACACCGCTACTCAAACAACACTGCAAACAAACACCTCTACTCGAACAACACTGCAAACAAACACCGCTACTCGAACAACACTGCAAACAAACACCTCTACTCGAACAACACTGCAAACAAACTCAAACAACACTGCAAACAAACACCTCTACTCGAACAACACTGCAAACAAACACCGCTACTCAAACAACACTGCAAACAAACACCGCTACTCAAACAACACTGCAAACAAACACCGCCTCTCGAACAACACTGCAAACAAACACCGCTACTCGAACAACACTGCAAACAAACACCGCTACTCAAACAACACTGCAAACAAACACCGCTACTCAAACAACACTGCAAACAAACACCGCTACTCGAACAACACTGCAAACAAACACCCGCTACTCGAACAACACTGCAAACAAACACCGCTACTCAACAACACTGCAAACAAACACTACTCGAACAACACTGCAAACAAACACCGCTACTCAAACAACACTGCAAACAAACACCGCTACTCAAACAACACTGCAAACAAACACCTCTACTCAAACAACACTGAAATAAACAACGCTTTCAAACACACTGCTCAAACAACACCACTACAAACAAAACCGCTACTCAAACAACACTGCAAACAAACACCGCAAGTCGAACAACACTGCAAACAAACACCGCTACTCCAAACAACACTGCAAACAAACACCGCTACTCGAACAACACTGCAAACAAACACCGCTACTCGAACAACACTGCAAACAAACACTCGATCTACACTCGAACAACACTGCAAACAAACACCGCTACTCAAACAACACTGCAAACAAACACCGCTACTCAAACAACTGCAAACACCTCTGCTACAACACTGCAACAACACTGCAAACAAACACCGCTACTCAAACAACACTGCAAACAAACACCGCTACTCAAACAAACACGCTACTCAAACAACACAAACAAACACCGCTACTCAAAACAACACTGCAAACAAACACCGCTACTCGAACAACACTGCAAACAAACACCGCTACTCGAACAACACTGCAAACAAACACCGCTAGTCGAACAACACTGCAAACAAACACCGCTACTCAAACAACACTGCAAACACCGCTACTCGAACAACACTGCAAACAAACACTCTAATCACCAAACAACTCGAACAACACTGGAAAACAAACACCTCTACTCGAACAACACTGCAAACAAACACCGCTACTCGAACAACACTGCAAACAAACACCTCTAGTCGAACAACACTGCAAACAAACACCTCTACTCAAACAACACTGCAAACACACACCTCTACTCGAACAACACTGCAAACACACACCGCTACTCGAACAACACTGCAAACAAACACCTCTACTCGAACAACACTGCAAACAAACACCTCTACTCGAACAACACTGCAAACAAACACCTCTACTCGAACAACACTGCAAACAAACACCGCTACTCAAACAACACTGCAAACAAACACCGCTACTCAAACAACACTGCAAACAAACACCGCTACTCAAACAACACTGCAAACAAACACCGCTACTCAAACAACACTGCAAACAAACACCTCTACTCGAACAACACTGCAAACAAACACCTCTACTCGAACAACACTGCAAACACACACCGCTACTCGAACAACACTGCAAACAAACACCTCTACTCAAACAACACTGCAAACACACACCGCTACTCGAACAACACTGCAAACAAACACCTCTACTCGAACAACACTGCAAACAAACACCTCTACTCTAACAACACTGCAAACAAACACCGCTACTCAAACAACACTGCAAACAAACACCGCTACTCAAACAACACTGCAAACAAACACATCTACTCGAACAACACTGCAAACAAACACCGCTATTCAGGAGCACACAAACAACACTACACAATAATGCTACCAAAAAACATCATAGCGCACAAACACAACAAATCACACAAACAACATCGCTCGCAGCAACACTACACCACCAACACTGCCCTTGTGCACAAACAACACTTCACACCAACACGGCTGCACATCATACCTTGTTTTATTCTATACTAACCACAATCAAAGGGTTTGGCATAGTCTAGGTTTGGCAGGATAACAAGGGGTACCAATTGGGAGGAAACAGCCGAGCATCGAACCACCATCCTTCCGCTCTCCGGGCAAACACTCTATCAACTACACCATGGAGGCGGGTGAGTGAGTGGCTAAGTGACTGAGTGAGTGCCATCAAACCCTGCTTCACCGCGTCGCCTGGTCTACACAGATAATCGAAAATACTAACGTACAAGTAATAGTTATACACACGCTTCGTGACCCAGCAAGTGTTTATTCGCGTGTGATGAATGAGAAAAGGTTAGTACACAACAGAATGATAATAGTATGCCAAGCAGACTATGCGACACACTTCGCCAACCCCGAGCCGATGGCTAACATCTGGCACACGTCATGAACTCGTCAACATAACGAGTTACATCGCTTCAGCAACTCTGTATATGTACCTGATCAGAACAAGTGCCACTAAGCCCAAGATAGACAGAAGTATGGCAGGGTTGGCAGTGTGAGATAAGTAGGTTGTCTGAAAGTGGCATTTGTATATTTTAAAGTATGACGAAGATGCATGCACTTGGCTGTGCTTATGATTATCACTGCTGGGACTGTTGTTGTGATGTGCGTTGTACGATCGTCACATTATGTGAAGCATGGTTATTGACATTTGTATTGCTGCCTGGCGTCAATCCAACGCTCAGCTGGGTCTAGCAGCTGTAGTGCACTAGCATGCGAGTAGTAAACACATTGCTATGGGAAACACGTGTGTCCGGCTTTTGTGTATGCTGTGACACGTTATCTCGCAGTTGTTATAGGTCCTTATGTCAGGACAGATATATAACCAGTTGTTACAAACGGCGATGGTAAGGACGAAACAACGAAGATATTTACGTCGATGATAGCGTGGCAGTGATAATGACGTAAATGAAACGACGACGATGATGATGATGATGATGATGATGATGATGGTGGTGGTGGTGGTGGTGGATTCGACTGGCAGTGATAACGACGTAAATGGAAAGACGAAGATGATGACGATGATGATGAGGTGGTGTGTGTGTCTGTGTGTGTGTCTGTGTGTGTGTGTGTGTGTGTGTCTCTCTCTGTGTGTGTGTGTGTGTCTCTCTCTGTGTGTGTCTCTCTCTCTGTGTCTCTCTCTGTGTGTGTGTGTGTGTGTGTGTGTGTGTGTGTGTAAGAAATCATAACGTTCTTATAAATTGCTCTGGGAAAAGATATCCTGAATGGGAAGCGTAAATCTGTCCAGAGTGGAGTCGAACCCATGTCGTCGGCTTGGCAAGAATACACTCTGACCTTTGAGCTAACCGACCACTCCTACTACGAAACCAATACCCCGATAATGACGAGGGAATCCCAAGACACAACATTCTACGAAAGTTTTGCTCGCATGACAACTTCTATCTACCGGGTACCCAGTAAAGTACTGCCGTTAGAAACAATGAAAGGAAGCGACTCTCTCAATAGATTTGACACTGCGTATCATTCGTGAACACAAGTGATTTATACATATTATCCTTCGGTCGTAACATGGTACCTCTGTAGTAGTAGACCAGTAGTCTATAAATAAAAACTATAGTTTCTATAATTTGTATAGTAAGGAAAAACTGGTGTGGGGTGTGGAATTGTGACACCACATCCTGCGCACTACACACATCGAGACAAACTCTCACTGTTATTTGAAACTAGGTTTTGAGGACGACCCTCCCACCGCCTTTGAATTTAGAAATCAAATTATGGAGGGACACCACTGCTTTCCACCCTAAACTAGAAATGGGCTTCACATATTGTACAGATGTGGGGATTCGAACCCGGGCCTTCAGCGTGACGAGCAGACGTTTTAACCACTAGGCCACCACAGATATAACAACACCAAGGACAGTCACACCGTCCTACCAGGTATTTGGCGGCGATATGTAAATAATTGTGGCTGGACCAGACAATCCAGTGACTGCCATACAGTCAATGTCAGGCGATAAATAAAGGATGCGTTTTGAGATGTGGTACTGGGACGGTAACAACTCTTTCTCTATTCCACCTCGCGTGATCTGCATTCTGACACGGCTAGTCAGTGCGTGTGATAACTGGAATCCCGAAACTGACCTTAAGGTACCCTTATCTCTTTACGCTCTGTTAGTGCTCTGTCAGTCATACTATCATAGTAGCTGACCCCAGTATCAGTGGTGTTCTGTGCCTGGGTTGTGTTTTCATTAACATCATCACCAGCGAGTGTTACTTGATTACATGTGTGAGTGATAGATTTGGTTCTATGTTGCGATGAGGTTAGTCTACGATGAGGTCAGCAGTACTCTGTTTATATTACAGATATGAGTCAGTGAGTGAGTCGGGTTTTACGCCGCTTTTAGCAATTTTCCAGCAAAATCTCCGCGGGGGAACCAGAAATGGGCTTCACACAATGTACCCATGTAAGGATTCGATAACCGGGTCTTTGGCGAGACGAGCGAACGTTGTACCCACCAGGCTACCCCAACGCAGATACGATGCGATCAGGGCCCGTTGCACAAAGCTATTTTAGTGACAAAGGGACTTCCATACTGTGACTAGATAGGCTTACGATAGGTTTACGATAGGTAACGATCCGTGGTTGACTACGCGAGCATGTCCCACGCTGTCGAGGTACGGCGAGGCACGTAGCTAGCCAACAAATCCACATTTTTGTCCACAGATACGCCAATGTAATGTGATAATTCCATTTCATCGCGAAAAAGACCCAGGAATGTTCTGCACCCTTCTGACGGCCACGCAGGTTCTATGTTCTTTGCCCTTCTGACGCAGGTTCCATGTTCTGCACCCTTCTGGAGCAGGTCGTATGTTCTGTGCCTTCTGACGCAGGGTCTGTGTTCTGTGCCTTCTGACGCAGGATCTATGTTCTGTGCCCTCATGACGCATGTTCTATGTTCTTTGTCCTTCTGACGCAGGATCTTAGTTCTGTGCATTTCTGACGCAGAATCTATGCTCTGTGCCCTTCTGGCGCATGTTCTATGCTCTGTGCTTCTGGCGCAGGATCTTCTGGCGCATGTTCTATGCTCTGTGCTCTTCTGGAGCATGTTCTATGCTCTGTGCTCTTCTGACGCAGGCTCTATATATGGAGCAGCAGCCTGTTCTGTGCCCAAAATGTCAGACTTCATATGAAACTTCTCACTGTGTTCTATGCCTATCAAATTTTGTTAATTGAATTAGAAATGTTTAATAATGCAGTTTCTTCACTTAAGTCAATATAGGCGTGTGGATATAAGTCATATGATCCACTGTTCCTTGTGGAGGATTCATTTGAATTTTGCATTCCAGCAATTACTAATCTGGGGAATTGGTTCGTACATGTGTGATCTGTGATGTGTGAATGACGTTCTGTCTTGTGCAGTGTTCTGTATCGCAGAGCATGGCTACTGAAACAGTTCCTTTGACGTGGTATCGATGTGCTGCCGGCATCGGATGACAGAGTTACAGCTTGCAGTCTATTGATTAGAACCATAGGCGCACAGGTGGCTTACGGGCGTGTTTTGTTCTGAGTACCCACTGCTTGCCTTAGCTGCAATCAGAATTACGATAGGGTTCTGATAGGAAAAGTTAGTGATTTGAGACCAACACTTGAAGATGGAAAAAACTTTGGTGGCCGCCGGTCTTTTACGTTACCACTTGTTCCAGACGTGGGGACCAAGGTTAGAACTGGTCCGCAGCATATCATTACTGGGAGAAAGAGTGCCACTGTGTCGATTTCTAAACATGTGTGATATGCCGGGAGTATTTGTGACTGCGAAAGAGAAATCATTCGCTGATTTTTAGGCAGGGAGCAAGAATGAGAATCCCGTCCATAAGGACTTATGGTAATCGTAGTGGGGATAACATTGGTTGTAGGGGTAGTGGTACAGATACCAGTTGGGGTGGCAGTTGTACAGCGTTAGTGGTAGTAGTGTTGGTAGTAGGGGTAGTGTTTTAGATCTCACTGATGCTAGCAGGGGTAGTGTTATATATATCTGTGATGCTAGCAGGGGTAGTGTTTTAGATCTCAGTGATGCTAGCAGGGGTAGTGTTATAGATATCAGTGATGCTAGCACGGGTAGTGTTTAGATATCAGTGATGCTAGCAGGGGTAGTGTTATCAATATCAGTGATGCTAGCAGGGGTAGTGTTATATATATCTGTGATGCAAGCAGGGGTAGTGTTTTAGATCTCTGATGCTAGCAGGGGTAGTGTTATAGATATCAGTGATGCTAGCACGGGTAGTGTTTAGATATCAGTGATGCTAGCAGGGGTAGTGTTATAAATATCAGTGATGCTAGCAGGGGTAGTGATTTATATATCAGTGATGCTAGCAGGGGTAGTGTTTAGATATCAGTGATGCTAGCAGGGGTAGTGTTTAGATATCAGTGATGCTAGCAGGGGTAGTATTCAGATATCGGTGATGTTAGCAGGGGTAGTGTTATAGATATCAGTGATGATAGCACGGGTAGTGTTCAGATATCAGTGATGCTAGAGGGGTATAGTTATAGATACCATTGATGTTATGCACGGGTAGTGTTATAGATATCAGTGATTATGATAGATATTGTAGAGCGGTTGTAGTATTGATAGCATAAGTAGTGTTTTAGATATCAGTGGTGATAGTAGTTGTAGCGTTGTTGTAGTGTTGGTAACGGGAGTAGTGTTAAGGATATCAGTATTGGTAGTAGTGTTGGTAGTGCTGGAAGTGTTATAGATATCAGTATTGGTAGTAGTGTTGGTAGTACTGGTAGTGTTATAGATATCAGTATTGATAGTAGTGTTGGTAGTGCTGGAAGTGTTATAGATATCAGTATTGGTAGTAGTGTTGGTAGTAGTGGTAGTGTTATAGATATCAGTATTGGTAGTAGTGTTGGTAGTGCTGGAATGTGTGATAGATATCAGTATTGGTAGTAGTGTTGGTAGTGCTGGAATTGTGATAGATATCAGTATTGGTAGTAGTGTTGGTAGTAGTATTAGTGTTATAGATATCAGTATTGGTAGTAGTGTTGGTAGTGCTGGAAGTGTTATAGATATCAGTATTGGTAGTAGTGTTGGTAGTGCTGTTGGTAGTAGTGTGATAGATATCAGTATTGGTAGTAGTGTTGGTAGTATCAGTAGTAGTAATTGTTTGTGTTATAGATATCAGTATTGGTAGTAGTGTTGGTAGTGCTGGATAGATATCAGTATTGGTAGTAGTGTTGGGTAGTGTGTTATAGATATCAGTATTGGTAGTAGTGTTGGTAGTAGTGGTAGTGTTATAGATATCAGTATAGTGCTGGAAGTGTAGTAGTAGTGTGGTAGTTCAGTATTGGTAGTAGTGTTGGTAAGTGGTAGATAGATATCAGTATTGGTAGTAGTGTTGGTAGTGCTGGTAGTGTTATAGATATCAGTAGTTGGTAGTAGTGTTGGTAGTAATGGTAGTGTTATAGATATCAGTATTGGTAGTAGTGGCAGCAGTGGTAGTGTTAGTAGTAGTGTTATAGATATCAGTATGTTGGTAGTGCTGGAAGTGTGTAGATATCAGTATTGGTATAGTATCAGTGAATATATCAGTTGGTAGTAGTGGTAGTGTTGTTATAGATATCAGTATTGTATTGGTAGTAGTGTTGGTAGTGCTGAGTAGATATCAGATATATCAGTATTGTAGTAGTGTTGGTAGTGGTGGTAGTGTTATAGATATCAGTAGTAAAGTGGTAGTAGTGTTGGTAGTGCTGGTAAGTGTTATAGATATCAGTATTGGTAGTAGTGTTGGTAGTAGTGGTAGTGTTATAGATATCAGTATTGGTAGTAGTGTTGGTAGTGCTGGAATTGTGATAGATATCAGTATTGGTAGTAGTGTTGGTAGTAGTGGTAGTGTTATAGATATCAGTATTGGTAGTAGTGTTGGTAGTAGTGATATAGATATCAGTAGTTATAGATATCATTATTGGTAGTTGTGTTGGTAGTAATTGTGGTAAGTGTTATAGATATCAGTGTTGGTAGTAGTGTTGGTAGTGCTGGAAGTGTTATAAATATCAGTGTTGGTAGCAGTGGTAGTGTTATAGATATCAGTATTGGTAGTAGTGTTGGAAGTGTTATAGATATCAGTATTGGTAGTAGTGGTAGCAGTATTGGTAGTGCTGGAAGTGTTATAGATATCAGTATTGGTAGTAGTGTTGGTAGTGCTGGAAGTGTTATAGATATCAGTATTGGTAGTAGTGTTGGTAGTGCTGGAAGTGTTATAGATATCAGTATTGGTAGTAGTGTTGGTAGTGCTGGAAGTGTTATAGATATCAGTATTGGTAGTAGTGTTGGTAGTAGTGGTAGTGTTATAGATATGAGTAATGGTAGTTGTAGAGCTGTAGTGGTTGTCGTCATTGTGGTAGTAGAAGAGGATCTTGTCGGTGAGGTAGACATGAGAGTAGTGGTTGTAATACTTTGAAAGCATGGAACCTAGTAGTCTAATGACAGAAGTTGTAGTGAGTTGCAGATTTTACAGTTGACGTGTTTAGCTAAAAACTCATCATCGCATGGAAATTAGTTCACATTAATTTATCTGTCTACAGTAAGCTTTTCCCATAATCTTTTACATGCTCTGCAGTTATTCTAATAAAGCGATGTGACTGAATGTTTCTTTATCTAAGGGTTAAAGTATATGAAAGTCGTGTAAAGGCGACTTTAGTGAACGTTTTCTATACTATACTGTGGCGTGACAAATTTTGATTATTCCACAAAATTGCTATCAGGAATGATGAGAAACAAACAAGCCACTTGTTTGGGCTCGGCGTTTGAGTGTCAACTTGCAGGTCCGTGAGATACGTCACCGAAATAAACTCGCCCTTGCAAGGGGTGCAGGCTGTTGACGCCTCTCAGTAAGCGCTTCACACGACAGGCGACAAGATTACTCGGTCTGACGAGCGGGCAAGGTTTGATCTTTAAACAGCTTATCACACAAAGAGAAACGAAGGTAGATAAATGACGACACCAGTGTTTGAGAGAGATTCGTCTCCAGACATTAGGACGCCGTGAGGCATACCACATTTATCCCCAGCTGGGCAATATTTGAACACAACACTCGACCTGGCGCCATTATGCATATACAAGGTTTTTTCACACCTCGGCGCAGATTGACTGTCCTCTTGTACAAGTATACTCACTACGAAACCGTCAAATAGGTTTACAAGGTCCTGTTCCCTGACATGCCGACGCAGTATGATATACTGTGAGCCCAAGGTTAATGAGGGCTTCGTGAGCTTACATGAGAATTTGTTGTCATATTCCAGCGCGTTATGTAGACGTGAGCAACAGAAAACTGGAAATACTCTAATGTCAGGAATTGTTTAAAAGTCAAACACTACAGAGACAGGTTGGCGAGTGAATATCGTTTTATGACGTAATTATTAGAATCACCATCCTTGACTGTTCAGTACATCATGTTTACGTTCGATTTTGGTAATTGACCACTGACCACCATATGTTTGTCACCCATTCAACTGATGCCATGATGTAATGGATATGCTACCACCACCACCGCCGCCGCCGCTACTACTACTACTACGACCACTAATTCTTCATACTACTATTGCTACTACTACTACTACTACTACTACTACTACTACGAGACCACCAATTCTTCATACTACTACTGCTGCTGCTGCTACTACTACTACTACTACTACTACTACGAGACCACCAATTCTTCATACTACTACTACTGCTGCTGCTGCTACTACTACTACTACTACTACTACTACGAGACCACCAATTCTTCATACTACTACTACTGCTGCTGCTGCTGCTACTACTACTACTACTACTACTACTACGAGACCACCAATTCTTCATACTACTACTACTGCTGCTGCTGCTGCTACTACTACTACTACTACTACTACGAGACCACCAATTCTTCATACTACTACTACTGCTGCTGCTGCTGCTACTACTACTACTACTACTACTACTACTACTAATTCTTCATACTACTACTACTGCTGCTGCTACTACTACTACTACTACTACTACTACTACTACTACTTCTACTACTACTACTACTACTACTACTACAATTCTTCATACTACTAATGCTGCTACTACTACTACTACTACTACTACTACTACTACTACTACTACTACTACTACTACGGACTACCACCACTACTTCACTACTACTACTACTGCTGCTACTACTACTACTACTACTACTACTACTACTACTACTGCTACTGTTAAGACTGAAACTACTAATACTAGGAACTGTACTGCTCTTAGTAGTAATTTTGCATGTAGTGATAATATAACGATGTCTAAATGTTGATTAACTGTCTTCACTCCAAGTCTTTAACACAGACTTTGAACTTTTAAAATCTGTTTATTTTGGGGAAAAGGGTCCAAGGTCAGTTGAGTGATGTGTCTAATCAAACAGCCCATAGCTGAAAAGGAAATTGTACCAACTATCAAACTATTGTATAAAACGCCATTGAAACCAGACGATCCTTAGTTTAGTCGGACCTACCCATTTTGGGTTGAATCAAGAAAGAATGCGTGTAAGTCAAAAAGAATACGATATACAACGATATTTTTCATTATTTATAAAGATGGGGTTTTAAAATGTAGAAAACAAGCGCAATGGCGTAACAGAATAGTTTTCCCGGCAGTTGCTTAGCAACAATGTGTCGCCATGAATACCAATTTTTCACACTTCAATTTATTTTGTTCAATAAGGTTTTGACCAATCGTACGCTGTATGGTTAAATGATGGGATACAAACACCCCATCTCTTCCTCTTTATAAACAGCATAATACAGTTTAAAATATATGTGCAAAAGTTGGACTTGTGTAGTATTCACCAATACTACGGCAAAAAAGTAACAATAATTCAAATTCCTCTAATCAGTCATCTTTGAGTAAAGACGATCTCAACAACTGTCGTAAACGTTACATGTTATTTTCGGCAACCTTAATACGAGCTTGTTACTAACGGACTACGTTTTTTGGAGTACAACGACGAGGAATCATTGAGTGTGTGATGCGTATTGATTGTTGCGGAGTGATCTAACATCTGACGGGTCGCGCGGCGGCTCATTGATCGAGCCGAGCGCAAGATAATGAACACAGATGTGCACGTGCAAGAGACAGGTGGCAGGCGAGCGCCTGATACCAGGACAATCATTATTTAGTCGATTATTTTTCATTTATTGCGTCTAATGTCACGGAACAGAATGGGGCTTTTAAATGCCAGCGTCTGCAACTGCTGACAAAAGATGTTTGCTTACTTTGATGTCGAAAGCCTGTAACTACTATTGATTCGTACAATTTTTGCACTATGTTTCTTGAACAACGTTTCCATCGTGGTGTGGTGGTGGGGTTAGAGGGGGAAATCGTACAGCTTGACAATGTCTAACCTGCGATAATGTATTCATAATGATTAAAAACTATATGTGCATGATTTGTTATTCTTCTGGTCGGCAAACACTTAATTAGTCTGTCTTAATGCTGAGAGATAGTATGGGATTCTTAGCCAAATGTTCCTTTCAGCCTAATCAATGACTTCCTTTTTATGCTGCCACCGATTTAACTACGTTCTTACGCCAGCGCGTAAACTGACATGTGATAGCGGTTTTGAATATTTTTCGTGCGAGTTGTGTTTTCGCAAGCAGTCTCAAATTAGTAGTAATTCATACTAATCAGAATGTGTCCCACGTCAGTCGCAGATGTCGCTGACTGCGTTCGTGGTGTATATCAATATATCAAATATGTATATGTCCATAATTGTCCTAGTTATGTTTCTTGGATGTTCAGCAATATTCCCGTGCTTGAGGGCTTCTCTGAAGTGCTGAACGTCTTCAGGCATCGCATATGTGAAGATCCGGGTTAGAATTGGTCTTCAACAACCCATGCTTGTCGTAAGAAGCGGCTAACGGGATAGGGTGGTCAGGCTAGCTGACTTGGTTGACACATGTCATCGTATCCCAATTGCGGAGATCGATGCTCATGATGTTGATCGCTGGATTCTCTGGTCTATATATGACTGACTGACTGAGTTTGGTTTTACGCCGCTTTTAGCAATATTCCAGCAACATCACGGCGGGGGACACCAGATATGGGCTTTACATTATGCCCATGTGGGGATTCGAACCCGGGTCTTCGGTGTGACGAGCCAACGCTTAAACCATTAGGCTACCCCACCGCCCCTGGTCTATATATAGCTTGAATATTACTGAGCGCGGTGTTAAACAACAACCAAACCAAATCAGGCACCACATCCTCCCAAATATAGCTGAAACACCATGGTGCAATTCTTCCACCCTACCTTGCAGCCTGGGCTATTTCCCGAGTTGCAGACACCTGCTCTATATCCTGACTACATCAGCACCATCATAAATATATTGTATCTCACGAACGGGAATACAAAAATCGCCAACCAGGTTGACATGATTATCAAAATTTTAGTTTCCAGTCATTTAATTTTAAAAAAGTGGAATGTCAGTCCGAAACATTCTGTTTCGATAATGATGCGCTATTAATCCATGCACCCACATGATGTTGGCCTTGCATTGTTTTTATGAACTGGACACTAGTTGGAGACTGCAATCGCCCAGGCTTGTTTGCTAAAATATTCATCGATTCACAGGGAAACTTTATTCATTGATGACAGTATCAAACATAAAACTATATGTGTAAATACCCCGGTGCAATTTAACAAATTAACCACACAATCGTTAATATAATCAATTGAAGACTTCATATTTTCAGGACACTTCTGAAAAGCATCGCCCAAGTATTAAATACCATGTTTAAATATGTAGAGAATGCTATGCAATTGCATCTTTGTGATACTTATGAATGGGTCTCCACGGGGCTGTCATTACTTGTCAGGAATGAATAACTACAAGACCTGAACGCTGATGTCTTTAACAACATTTGCACCACCTGTGTCGCTGCGCGCGCATATCATTATCCCTCGTGACCTCAGGTCCCCTGGTAACTTCTCCGACGTCCGTGCGTTTCGATTTTCGCATCAGGGTGGCACTTTATATCGGGCCTTTGAAATCGTTAATTCAGCCAAACTAACAGCTGGCACTATGCGAATCAATATATGCACCACAGCTCGCGTTAGCTTTCAATAAAGGCCTGACCAGGTTTGCGATTTCTGAAAGAGATTGGCCAATTTGATCTGCTGAGGGGCTCTCCGCCCAGAAATAGACTTGGTTGTAACATCTGGGTAAGAGGAACAATGTCTCCGTGATAGGCCCCTCATGCAGTGTGCAACGCTTTGTCTTAAAATCAGTAATTCACTCCTAGAATAGCACTTAGCAGATGCATAGCGCACAAAAGGGACCTTCACAATAGGATGGGACCAGGTGGCTAAATCGTGACCTTACTTCGTTTTCAGGACAATTGCATTCATCCGTGGTCATATCTTGTCGTCATCAAGACTGTCTCCTTCTCTCTCCGTCTGCCGTGTCTACCGTCTTCCCCCCCCCCACCTCCTCATCGCTCTTCCCACCCCTACCCCATCCGCCCTTGCCCCTCAAACGCTCAAACGCTATATATGATATCGAACTACTGACTGTTTTCAGGTTACCTAAGCAACAGGTACTACAGTATCTTCCACTACTGCGACAACCACTACAAGTGGGGTCACACTGCAAAATGCACCCCATCCTTTTCTCTCAAACCTATACCTATATCTGCTGTTGCTACTGCTGCTGCTGCTGCTGCTACTACTACTACTACTACTACTACTACTACTACTACTACTACTACTACTACTACTACTACTCCCTCCGCCCTACTTCTAATACCACATCTTCTGGTACTCCAGCGTATAATGCTACTGCTACATCAACTGCTATTACAACTACCACCACCACTACTACTACCACATGTACCAATAGTAGTTTTAATTTTAATACTGCATTTACGCTATCACTGCATGCACTACTACATCTGCTGCTATTACTGCATAAACGACTACTGCATATACTACTACATAAACTACTACATCTTCGGTTGCTTCTTCTGCATATAGTACTACCCCAATATTTACGCTTACTGGGGTGGTGGGGTAGCCTAGTGGTTAAAGCGGTCGCTCGTCACCCCGAAGACCCGGGTTCGAATCCCCACATGGGTACAATGCGTGAAGCCCATTTCTGGTGTCCCCCGCCGTGTTATTGCTGGAATATTGCTAAAAGCGGCGTAAAACCATACTCAGTCAGTCTACGTTTACTACATGTATTAGTTCGACACTTGCTAAAATTCGATCTGGCACCACATCTACTACCTCAGCATGCACTATTGCATCCACTATCTCTGCATGCAAATCTCCATCTGCATGAACCACTACATCTGCATGGATCACGACATCTGTTTCCTCTGCATGCACATCTACATCTGCTACATCTCTATGCATTACTACATCTGCTACGTCTGTATGGACCACTACATCTGCATGGACCACTACATATGCTACCTCTGCATGGACCACTACATCTGCATCTGCACGGACCACTACATCTGCTACATCTGCATGGACCACTACATCTGCATGGGTTACTACATCTGCTACCTCTGCATGTACATCTACACCTGATACCTCTGCATGAAGCATACAACTTTATGGATACATGTAATAACTTCTTGTTTATTGCATAGAGCGACGTTTCTATGTAGAATCTTACAAGCTGTTGTCATCCATAAAGTTGTACGCTTCGCCAACTTCTAGAAAGCCGATCAAACAATTGCCTCTTCATGCATATCTGCATCTGCTACCTCTCTATGCACATCTACATCCGCTACTTACATCCACATCCGCTACCTCTCCATGCACATCTACATCTCTACATCTATGCACATCTACATCTCCATGCTCCATGCACATCTACATCCTCTACCTCTCCATGCATCCACATCTCTTTCTACATCTCTTGCATGCACATCTACATGCACTCCATGCATGCACATCTACATCCGCTACCTCTGCATGCACATCTACATCTGCTACCCTCCATGCACATCTACATCTGCTACCCTCCATGCACATCTACATCCACTACATCTGCATGCACATCTACATCTGCTACCCCTCCATGCACATCTACATCTGCTACCTCTGCATGCACTACTACATCTGCTACCTCTCCATGCACATCTACATCCGCTACCCCTCCATGCACATCTACATCCGCTACCTATGCATGCACATCTACATCCACTACCTCTCCATGCACATCTACATCCGCTACCTCTGCAAGCACTACTACATCTGCTACCTCTCCATGCACATCTACATCCGCTACCCCTCCATGCATATCTACATCTGCTACTTCCCCATGCACATGTACATCTGCTACTTCTCCATGCACATGTACATCCTCTACCTCTACATGCATATCTACATCTGCTACCTCTCCATGCACATGTACATCTGCTACCTCTCCATGCACATGTATATCCATCCACACCTCTGCATGGATATCTACATCTGCTACTCTCTGCATGCACATCTACATCCGCTACTATCTACATCCGCTACCTCTGCATGCATATCTACATCTGCTACTTCTCCATGCACATGTACATTGTCTACCTCTGCATGCACATCTACATCCGCTACCTCTGCAAGCACTACTACATCTGCTACTTCTCCATGCACATGTACATCCTCTACCTCTGCATGCATATCTACATCTGCTACCTCTCCATGCACATCTGCATCCGCTACCTCTCCATGCACATCTACATCTGCTACCTCTCCATGCACATCTACATCTGCTACCTCTCCATGCGCATGTACATCCTCTACCTCTGCATGCATATCTACATCTGCTACCTCTGCATGCACTACTACATCTGCTACCTCTCCATGCACATTTACATCTGCTACCTCTGCATGCACTTCTACATCTGCTACCTCTCCATGCACATCTACATCTGCTACCTCTCCATGCACATCTACATCCGCTACCTCTGCATGCACATCTACATCCGCTACCATTCCATGCACATCTACATCCGCTACCTCTGCCTGCATATCTACATCTGCTACCTCTGCATGCACATCTACATCCACTACCTCTGCATGCATATCTACATCTGCTACTTCTCCATGCACATGTACATTGTCTACCTCTGCATGCACATCTACATCCGCTACCTCTGCAAGCACTACTACATCTGCTTCTTCTCCATGCACATGTACATCCTCTACCTCTGCATGCATATCTACATCTGCTACCTCTCCATGCACATCTGCATCCGCTATCTCTCCATGCACATCTACATCTGCTACCTCTCCATGCACATCTACATCTCTACCTTCTGCATGCACATCTACATCCATACCTTCCTTTGTGCATATCTACTCTCACACCTCTGCATGCCTCTACATCCGCTACATGCATATCTACATCTGCTACTTCTCCATGCACATGCATGTTCTGCATCTCTGCTGCCTCTACATCTGCTTCTTTTTCTCCATGCACATGTACATCCTGCATGCATATCTACATCTGCTACCTCTCCATGCACATCTGCATCCACAAGCACTCTCCATGCACATCTACATCTGCTACCTCTCCATGCACATCTACATCTGCTACCTCTCCATGCATGTACATCCTCTACCTCTGCATGCATATTCTACATCTGCTACCTCTGCATGCACTACTACATCTGCTACCTCTCCATGCACATCTACATCTGCTACCTCTGCATGCACTTCTACATCTGCTACCTCTCCATGCACATCTACATCTGCTACCTCTCCATGCACATCTACATCCGCTACCTCTGCATGCACATCTACATCCGCTACCATTCCATGCACATCTACATCCATACCTCTGCCTGCATATCTACATCTGCCATACCTCTGCATGCACATCTACATCCGCTACCTCTGCATGCATATCTACATCTGCTACTTCTCCATGCACATGTACATTGTCTACCTCTGCATGCACATCTACATCCGCTACCTCTGCAAGCACTACTACATCTGCTTCTTCTCCATGCACATGTACATCCTCTACCTCTGCATGCATATCTACATCTGCTACCTCTCCATGCACATCTACATCCGCTACCTCTGCATGCGCACATCTACATCCTCGCTACCATTCCATGCACATCTACATCCGCCACCTCCGCCTGCATATCTACATCTGCTACCTCTGCATGCACATCTACATCCGCTACCTCTGCATGCATGCATATCTACATCTGCTACTTCTCCATGCACATGTACATTGTCTACCTCTGCATGCACATCTACATCCGCTACCTCTGCAAGCACTACTACATCTGCTTCTTCTCCATGCACTGTACATCCTCTACCTCTGCATGCACATCTACATCTGCTACCTCTCCATGCACATCTACATCTGCTACCTCTCCATGCGCATGTACATCCTCTACCTCTGCATGCATATCTACATCTGCTACCTCTGCATGCACTACTACATCTGCTACCTCTCCATGCACATCTACATCTGCTACCTCTGCATGCACTTCTACATCTGCTACCTCTCCATGCACATCTACATCTGCTACCTCTGCATGCACTACTTCATCTGCTACCTCTGCATGCACATCTACATCTCTTACCTCTCCATGCACATCTACATCTGCTACCTCTGCATGTACACCTACATCTGCTACCTCTCCATGCACATCTACATCTGCTACCTCTCCATGCACATGTGCATCCTCTACCTCTCCATGCACTACTACATCTGCTACCTCTGCATGCACATCTACATCTGCTAATAGTGGATGTCGCGGTGGCTGAGCGGGTTAGGCGGCTGACTTTGTGTGCTGGCGATTAGGTGCCTGATTCTGAGGGTGTGGGTTCAAATCCCGGATGGGACTCAACCCAACAAAAGTACTTGTATATATACTTTACTAAGAAAGTGTAATCCCAAACATGACATGTTACATTTGATTTGACCACTTTCTAAATGGCATTGTGGAATCACAGCACCACGTGTGTTATTCTCTACGTCGATTGTTGTTTTGTTTTTGATCTCTGTCGGGCATTGAAGTTTGTTCTTGTTTTTGATTTACTTAGACAGTTAACTATTTTTCAACAGGTGTTGATCACATAATGTCTAGCACATCCACGAGGAGCGATCCAACAGTTTGCATTGGGTGTTCAGTAGTTTGTCACATGGTGTTTGGTGTGAAAACGACTCGTTTACCTATAAAAAGGAGCATGATGCAGTAGTTGTCTTATCAAGAAAGACACCGTACCTGCAGTTTGGCGAGACCCAAGTAAGTGACTTATAATCCTGAACGATAGTGTTTCCTTGCATAAGGTGAGTGAGTGAGTGAGTGAGTGAGTGAGTGGCGTTGCTACAATCTGAAAGAAAACCCCACGATCAGCAGATCTCATCGTGATGAGTGAGTGAGTGAGTGAGTGAGTGAGTGAGTGAGTGAGTACGGTTTTACGCTGCTTTTAGCAATATTCCAGCAACATCACGGCGGGGGACTCCAGAAATGGGCTTAACACATTGTGCCCATATGGGGAATCGAACCCGGGCCTTCAGCTTGACGAGCGAACGCTTTATCCACTAGGCTACCCCATCGCCCCTCATCGTGATGAAAAGATGCAACACTGCGCCCATGTCTAGGCTATCATCTCGTATATATAGTGTGGTTCCGGTGGTGTAGATCCATTGTAACGACTGTATACAAGAGTGAGTTCTTTGCACTCAGTTATTGCGGCAACTGGGAGTCAGTGAGGGGGTTCCAATATAGTGAGTGAGTGAGTTTAATTTTATGCCGCACTCAGCAATATTCCAGCTACATGGCGGCGGCTTGTAAATAATCGAGTCTGGACCAGACAATTCAGCGATCGACAGCATGAGCATCGATCTTCGCAATTGGGATACGATGACATGTGTCAACCATGTCTGCGAGCTTGACCACACGATCCCGTTAGTCGCCCTATAGAGGTAATGTGTGTTGGGCGGTGGGGTAGCCTAATGGTTAAAGCGTTGGCTCGTCACGCCGAAGACCCGGGTTCGAATCCCCACGTGGGTACAATGTGTGAAGCCCATTTCTGGTGTCCCCCGCCGTGATTTTGCTGGAATATTGCTAAAATCGGCGTAAAGCCATACTCAGTCAGTCAGTCAGTCAGGTAATGTGTGTTGCACTGATAGACAACATTGCGCCCAATACAGATCCCTGTGGTACACCATGCCGAGACCAGCAAGCATCAAATGTGATCCTTTTAACAGTACAGACTGATACCGCTGTCCAGGTATGACCGACGCCGTTCAGAAACAGACCTGTCAGTCCAATTCAAAACTGAAGACTATTGAATGTTCTAAATTAGTCAGTGTTATTGAGCGACCATAATAAATCTGACAATATCAGTAGCATAGGTTTGATTTGTTTACTGCTGGTTGGTTTTGCCCAGTGGATATCATTTAGATGCTTTTTGTTGAAAAATAAATATCAAGATATTCCAGTCATGGTGAAAACCTAACCCGACCCTTACAGCTATTTCAAACACGGTGTTTGTTTTGTGAGCTCAATGGTGATGCACTGTGGCGCCGTATCGTTCGTGCCTTGAGACCAGTCTGGTTGTGCCAGATTTGATCGAAGGTTATCGACAACCCTGTAACTGGTGACATAGATGGACCTATGGTAAATACCATGAAGATCCCAGGGCAGAGCATGTTCCCAATGCCCCTAGTCTGTATCACAGCCCCTGAACCACAATATTTTCCCCACTGACTATAGCCCTCCTAGCCCAGTAGCAGTGCTAAAGCCCTAAATGCTGCGAGTCTAGATTTCCTCAGGTTCTGAATACCCCGTCTCTCGGGGCTCCTTTTCAATATAAATTGGATCATTTGTTACTGTCAAAATTATATATATTCAGAGACTAATCCTTAGTCTACCCTAAATGCTGCGAGTCTTGATTTCCTCAGGTTCTGAATACCCCATCACTCTGGGGCTCCTGTTCAATATAAATTGGATCATTTGTTACTGTCAAAATTATATATATTCAGAGACTAAGCGTAAGTCTGCCAGTGCCCCGTGCATCTCTCCAGACCAAAGAGGACAGGGAGATCACATTCCGAGGCCTGTATATGTGTCTCTGATGGTGAAGGTTGTGTCTCATGTCATTGGTTTCACAGCTCCAGACGTGATGGGGCAGTGGGTAGTCTAGTGGTTAAAGCGTTCGCTCGTCACGCCGAATACCCGGGTTCGACTCCCCACTATCCAGAAGTGATGGTACAGCTGAAATAGTTCACACTTCAGCATACTATGTCACATGTTAAACCCGTTGACCCAATCTGTACAACTGAGCTGAGCGTGTAGTAGGCTTTTGTGTTAATAGCATTCTTTGGTGAAGAGCCGTGTATAAATGTATATGGTACAGGTCTTACTAATAACTAATATGCTTTCCAAATAGCTTGATATTCTTTGGCAATTTGCCATCCGTAAAAGGCGACTAACGGCACAGGGTGTTCAGGCTCAACGATTTGGTTGATACATGTCATTGCGTCCCAATAGCGCCGACCGATGCTCATGATGTAAATCACTGGATTGTCTTGTCCAGACTCGATCATTTGTATGATCCATCCGTCATATAATTGGAGTATTGTTTGGAATTATAACCAGACAAAGAAAACGTAGACAAATGGTATCGACAACACATTTTTATAGCTTCAGTGAAACCCCGTTAACCAGTACCTAAACGATATTGTTTTCAGGGCTAACGCTCCGTGGTTACGGAGAGAGACGCCAGTATTGGGCTTCACACATTGTACCCATCTAGGGAATCGAACCAGGGTCTTCGGCGTGACGAGCCAGAGCTTTTACCCCACTGCCTTCCTCGCTCAGAATCAACAGCGTTACGGCGTCATAATTGTTGATATTTGTGGTGTGGAGATCACAGATCGAGTCCGGAACAGACAATCCAGTGATCAACAGCATGAGCATCAATCTACGATGACATGTGTCAACCAAGTCAGGAAGCCTGACCACCCGATCCCGTTACTCGCCTCTTTCGACAAGCATGGGTTACTAAAGACCCCGCCATATAGCTGGAATATTGCTGAGTGCGGCGTAAAACTCACTCACTCACTAAAGACCAATTCTAACCCGGATCTTCACGGGTCCCGATACTCATGATACACGTAAATACCAATATATAAAAGATATACAGTTGATGCACACTTTAATCGCCACCAGACAGCTGGAATATTGCTGACTGCGGCGTAAAACTAAACTCACTCACTCTTGAGTATCGGCCTGAGTGGAACAGGAGGAGGACAAGTACGTCAAACCAGCAGCTGTACCAGCAGATCGTTCTGATTTTCAATGTTGTAACTTGTAATAATGTCACAGTTCCGTGTTTATACTGGAGTAAAACGTATAGACAAATTCTTTCATATTACTGTAATTAACCTTTCATGAACTCAAAAGAAGTGGAGGACAACAGGATGCTTTCATATTGCTATTTCGATATGTTATTTCGGTATTTCAAAATTCACTAAAGACGAACAGGTATGCTGCAAAGGTTTTAAGGACCTCTGTCGACTATATTGACTATATAGTATAGTAGTATAAATAGGAGTATTTTAGTGGCATAGTTATTCGGCTTTTTTGGCATTCAGAAATACCGAAATATTATATCAATATTTAAATGTAATTGCCCTGTTCAGCTAAGTAAGTTGTCAAGAGACAGAGCGCTCGTTTTTTAACAAAAAGGAAGCATTTTTTCCTATGTAGAATATTTCCTCAGGAGTTTTTAGATTGTAGTTTAATGTTGCGTTTCTTGTATGCTGTATGTAATAAGAGAAGAATTGCACATGTAATCGCCGAATGAATTCACACACTCCCCCGACACCACCCTTCCTTCTAAGTCCCTCCCCCACCGCCTTGGGGGGAGTACAGGCCACCTGGGCTAACAGACGGGCATATCGCACACACACAATTCTCACCGGCCACCGTCTTCGCCCGTCAATTGTTTACACAATTTTTTTATAACTTCTTTGTTTTTCAGTTTGTGTCCCGAATCTCCCCGATGACTGATGAAGTCGCCCGCTTAACGCGCAGCTGAGAAGTAGGAGCCCATTTAATTAAAATAGTTGACGCTTTGCCACATCTAGTACGTTCGCTCCTGGACAGATGTTATGTGAAAATCTGGCAAATTGTCAAACCTCGGTCCCTGTTGATTATGCCATTATCTGCTGGGAGGTAAGAGGGCTTGAAGTTTCCTAGCTGTGCGAGACCGCCGTCCCAGCGCTGAGCGTAAATCTCGCTCGCTAGGGCAGGTCTGAATAGGTCATTAACAGGCGAACAGGTGTTTCAGCAGGCGAAGCCATAACCTGCAACCCCCGTTGAATAGAATGGACCAGGCGCGCCACTCAAGCATTAGATCACATATTGAGTTAGGCCTAGAACAAGCCCAGCAGTGTAAAATGGTGGTAAGCAACCACCTGGCGCTCGGGTTGTATTATGAGGCTGTATAAAAGTCGAATAAAAACACCAGCCTCCCAATTTTCATATTATAATCATATCTGGTCCGACGACACGGCAAAGATTGGGCTACAGGCTGTACGAGGATTGTATTGGGGCGGCTAGCTCACAAATCCGACCCTGTGGACTGCTGAGAGCCAGTGCCGGCCGAGCAGGCGGAAAGGTTATTTTTATCCCGCCTCAATTGCCGCTATGAAAGATAGCCATCTGAATGAGATTAGTCAATAAATAACACGCATCCAAGGAATTCTTTAACATTTAACATCTGGCCGACTAGCTGGCGGGCCGACAGTGTAAACAGAGCGGTGAGCAGGCAGGTTCGGTCGGCGGCTCAGGGAACAAGCAGACTGCTTAGTAGTGATCGCGGTATGGCAGGGAAGCAGTACTCGGGCGGGCCTCAGCCCCCCTCATCCCCGTCCCTCGGGCGGGGTTCTATCCCACCCTCGCCGGACGGCCCCACCCAGGGAAAGGACATCTCCCCTACGGAAACTCCGAGGAAGAATAAGCGAAAGTTGAGTGAGCCAAGGAAGAGGACTGACTTCAGTATAAAAAGATTCTGTCCTGACAGTCCAGGAAGTGCAATGTCCGATTCGGGGTGCAGTGAAGACTTCGAGGGGGTGCAGGAAAACCCCCCTCAGACGCCCGACCCCACCTTTCTCCAAGATCATGATGATTCTTCTCTAGGGAGGGTTGACACCCCAACTGCCGGGGTGCACTTTCTACCAGGCGTGCGTGCGAACTGTATTGTGCCAAATCTCTACATCAATAAGACAATCACGGCTTCTCCGTTAATTCCTGGATTCTCTAATTACGCCATGGGAACATTACCCGAACCTTATCCTAACGGATTTACACGCGAACAAATGGAACTGTTAACAGGAACAGGTGGGGTACATGACTTATCAAGTCGTTCGGAGGAGGATCCGGATGAAAAGGGTGGCAAAAAACAGAGGAAGAATTACAAAAATATGACACGTGAGAGACGGGTGGAAGCAAATGCTAGGGAGAGATCACGTGTTCACACTATCAGTGCGGCTTTCGATGCTCTAAGGAAAGCGGTACCATCATACTCCTATAACCAAAAACTTTCCAAATTAGCCATTCTACGGATTGCGTGTAGTTACATACTGGCTTTAACAAGACTGGCAGATGTGGAGTATTGTCGTGACGTCGGGGATATGTCGTTTTCGGACTGCGTGGATATGTGCACACAGACCATTCAGACTGAAGGCCGAGCTCGCAGGAGGCATTGAAGGAACATACACACTTTCATGTTGAAATCTGTGATAAGTATTTTGCTGTTGGTGATATTGTTACGTTGTTTGGATTACTATGTTTCATGTGATGTAAGCAATGATTATAGGACACTCCCTGGCATAATTACTGGGTACCTGTGTTCGGAAATGGAAACTGGAATCTATAAAATCTGGAGAAACAACTTTCTGTGGGTAAAAGATCTCAGAGGCTCGAAGTTTGAGCGAGACTGTATTAACAGGTGGCAGAGGGCATCGTTCATGGTGATCTTTATTGAATCAGCCGGAGTTGCGTCTAAATAGCTGTTGGTCCCCACTCCCCAAACATTTGTTCCCCGGCCACCTGCTACTTACATCTGTAACCTGGCGTCGAGTGTTCATAATGAAAGTAGATCACCGCATCCCCAAGCGGTTTCGGTCTTGTTAAAATTTCATGAACTGATGTCTTCGATTACGTCAGTGAAAAGCAATGGGATGAAAACAGGTGGCATAAGGCTGAGCAGACGACAAACGTTTTTGCGGAGGAACAATCGTGGAACTGCAAAACGGGAAAGAAAAGGACTCGCTTAGGGGCTTCCTGCCTCCACGTCGAGTCTCCGAACTGCTGGGGAGGTGAGAGCCGAGGGGGAGGCGGACATCACTCAGTACATCTGGCGAGCAGACGACATCCCCAGCTCTACATAAATACATGATATACCGCGGAGTCCAGCACGGCTGATAGCGCCCGCCCTGTCTACCGCTAAAGCAGGTCCCTCCCCCTGTTTCAACCAGCTGGCCGTGGTTGTGTGATCGTCTGCTATTTGGGGAGGGCACTCGCGATAACCCAGCGAGAACACATTCTCAGAACTGTTGATGCCATGTTTATCAGCCGCGTACAGACCCAGTTAACAAATTACAGTCATTACAGAACTTAGGCGGACGAAGTGTTTGTTTTATCACCCTCGTCTAATGTTCTGTTTACAATATATATCATTTCAGCGAATGGTCGTCATGGAGTTGCGATCACAGATATCATGTTTATACAGCCGACTCTCTAAGTAGTACTGGTCTTATCTGCTAAGTGAAAGAAGTGTCCAAAGAACTCCGAATGCGACGGATAACAATCTAAGAGGTGTTATTGGAATTATATGTGCTCAGATTAACTCGAGAATCCGTGTGTAGTTTCACAGAACTCCGACTTTCTCGGTTCCATTCCTTGCCAATATTTACCTACCTTTTTTATACTTGTCATAATCTGACGAACACTAAAACTAAAGATGTTTTCACAAGTGCTGAATTAGTTTGAAATATCAGATCAACTGATTTTAACATAGGTAATTCAAATTTTACGGTTCTGTTCGCGCGTATGTATATACAAAGATTCTTGCAATGTCTTTTAATAGTGCTAATTGTTCCACCAGCTGTTGTTATTCCTAACAAGAAGCAAATTATTTATCTGGAATTTTCGAAATAAGAACTGTATGCAGCGAATAACAAGTGTTGTATTTCTTATTCACATTATTTTGGATATTTGATGTTTTCGCCATCTTCGTATCATAGGAGGATTGTGAATATAGGTCTAGTTATTTTTGTCGATCATTGTCGTTTAATTATTATCAAAGATATTCTTTATCCAGATTGGACTAAAAATCGCAGACATGCAGGTTCAAATTATTCCACCAGCTCCACATTTCTGCTCAACATCGATTTTTAACACTCGCCGTTTGTTTCAGCACTGCCTATTAAAATCCCGATTCTTGTCCATGCGAATTGCCACCACTTCACGACTAAGGCACTGTTTTATCTTAGTCTCTCATTACTCATCATAGAGAAGAGCTGATATTTTGCAGAAAAGGGGGAAAAACTTCACTGGCAAATAAGCAACATATTCAATTTAATTTTGTTATCAGAAATATGCATCAAGGTGTTTAAACCGCCAAGAGCAATACTGCTCCAGCTTTAAAAATTACTCTGGGTTTGTGTGAGTTTCGCATTTATGCACTTTCAAACCACTTCATCACAGAATTCTTTGGAGTGAGTGTTTGGTTTTTTGTATCAAATTACTTGAAATATCCCTGCTGTGTTATACTGAATAAGGGCCCTATTATAAAAGCATGTGACAGTGTGCATGGACACATCTCCAAATGTTCAAAACGGAGACAGGGCGGGAGCCAGATTGTCAGCTGGGCCTAAGTAAAACTTCAAAGGAGCTCTGGTTGAATTTAATGAGTCCCATTGAAAAAGCCCTAGCTTTCCTGTTCCATATTCAAAGATCTTTGATAAAAACAAGAAATTTGTTCCATTTCCTCTCGAATGCAGATTAAAGGGGGAAGATATGTGAAACCTGTGTGAAGTGGTTTTGCGAGTCTCATATCAAATTGTTCATGCGTTTTTCTCCTGTTCGGGGCGTTTGTGTTCTGTGAAATATCAGTTCTACCTTCAGAGCGCCGTAATGGCGAGCACTTACATCAGTGGTCAGTTCATCATGCGTATGTTTTTTTTTCTCCAAATGTTACTTTATGTATATCATTCTTTTGTTATGTTTATGTTCAAATGTTACTGTGACCAGATAAAGTATTACGCTCGATAAGGGCGAACATACAGTTTGACTTTTGTCTTCGTTGATACACACTTAATGCCCAGACCATTGATTGCCTTATATTACAGTGGATTATATTCTTTAACTGGGTGCACAGACTTCTACGGAAGGAGACTGAATCTATTTTACGCCGCTTTAAGGATGACGATGGTCAGTGGCCTTGAACACATTTCAAGATTAGGTACATATGATAAAGGTCATTTAAGACGGAAACATTGTCTCTATGAAATTCGGGTATTTAACTGCCCAATTCATATGGGTCATTAAAATGTAATATTCAAAGTGTGTTTTGAATTACATTTGCTGACAATGGATGTTTGATCGAGCCAAAATTCCAGTTAATTAAACTGTTTGTTGTTTAACACCGCACTCAGCAATAGTCAAGCTCTATGACGGCGGTCTGTAAATAATCCAGTCTGGTCCAGACAATCCAGTGACTGACATCATGAGCATCTGTCTACGCGACTGAGATACAATGAGCCTGTCCACCCAATCCCGATAGTCGCCTATTACGGCAAACATGAGCTGCTAAGGACAATTCTAACCAGGTGGCCCTTCAAACTACATTTTTGAGTTGCTGCATATGTCGAACTCTCTCGACAGAATCTCGACCACGATTTACATCTTTCATCATTATAAAACACAATATGAAAATGTTAACACAGCTCTAAAAGTATTCCTAAAATGATTCCTAAGAAATGCACACAAAGACGTTTTCCAGAAATCCAAACTCGTAACCTCTGCAGGGTTTGTTTGACTTGCGAAGCTCGGACATCCATTTCAACGAGGTCGTTAGGGGTTACCATTACTAATAAGGTCGGCGGTGTTGACACGCGAAACCTAACGCGACACATGTACGATACATTATTCAATGGTAATTGCTGATAAGTGTCCCTGTAGTTTACTTACCGTATCGCTTATATAACCACCCTTCATTACACACACCTACACCCAGAAATGAAAAAGCTATGATTTATCTATACATGCCATGTTTTTAAAAAATAACATGTCCGTATCACTCATTTAGGGTTTCAAAGTCAGCAGTCGGCGAGAGCCGTTTGTGACCTAAGCGCTTCCCGATAACAAAACGTACACTTAGTTTGTAATAATTATAGCCTAATCTTATTACATGGTGCTAATTAGCATGTGTTTTGCTGGTTGCGCCGAGAAAGGTCCCACTTGCTGATCCGGCTCGCCAGCTGGGCAATATATGCTGATGTCGGGACTGGCAATTATCCTGATTATCACATTACTTGCTTGTATTTCCCCTTATCGTGGCCAGAAAACCAATCTTTAATGGCCATTGATCCTTCAAACACGCTCGGGTCACGTCAAACACTGTGTGGTACTTGTACAATCAAGAGCTGCACATTAGCGTAAGTCCGCTTGATCTTCAATCTCGTGGTCAGCTTTTGGGTCACGTTGATGGCAACAAATCCCCCTTTAAACCGAACCGGCAGCATTTAGAATCATTTTCCAAATGGACTGTATGAATATAATTTACGCTTGAATTATCTCACATGTTAGTGCAGTCAAATGATCTAGAATGTTGCTGCAATGGGAAGTACGTTGATGACATAGCACGAAGAAACGAAAGTGCGGAATATTTGATGAATAGTATTCAATCCTATTGGTCAACCTTCAGTGAGTGAGTGAGTGATTTGGTTAGTTAGTTATTCGACTCCGCACTCAGCAATATTCCAGCTATATGGCGGCGGTCTGTAAATAATCGAGTCTGGACCAGACAATCCAGTGATCAACAGCATGAGCACCGATCTACGCAATTGGGATACAGGCAGGTGTCAACCAAGTCAGCGAGCCTGACCACCCGATCCCTTTAGTCGTTATCACAAGCATGGGTGACTGAAGATAAATTCAAACCGGATCTTCACAGGTCGTGAGTGAGTGAGTGAGTGAGAGTTGGGTTTAACGCCGCTTTGAATATTGTTTTAGTTTATTACGGAGGGTCTGCTTGATTTGGAAGGAAAGCCCGAAGTGATGTAGGTCTAAATGTTTACCACATGAAACCCATGAGCCACAGTACGGTGCTGACAAACCTAGAAACCGGGATTCGAACCCACATTCATAGATTTCACATTCATTCAAAATACGATAAGCCATTGCATACCATGAGTGAGTGAGAGAGTGAGTTAAGTTTTACGCCGCTATTAGCAATATTCCAGCTATATCACGGCGGGGAACACCAGAAATTGTCTTCACACATAGTACCCATGTTTGGAATCGAACCCGGGTCTTCGGCGTGACGAGCGAACGCTTCAACCGCTGGGCTACCCCACCGTCCCTTGCATACCATGAACTTGTAAAGTTAATCCCTCAGATTTAATCCTGCCAAACAATATTTTGCAGCGAAACTCGGTTAATATGAATCTGGTTATCTCGTAGACTAACAACTAGTCTCTGAAATGAACATATTTTACAGAAAAAAGTTCGTAGTAAAAAAATAAAATATAATGAAAAGGAGTCCTGAGACTTTCTTCATTTTCAGAACCTTTGGAAATCTAGACTTGCCACATTTTCTAGACTTGCGTGGGCCTTCTTGGATATATTTACTTCAGGGTAGTTATCTCGATGTATCATTTAATACGATGTTACTGTATCGTACGGTAAAAACCCGCACAAAAGAGATAAAAAACTCTCGAATATCCGATAACTCGACAAAATGTATTCCACGATCATGTGTTCGATTTAGGGAGGTTTTCCGTTTGTGGTTTATCGCACTCATATGAAACCTATCCTCTCCGTTTTCCCTCACATAGGACAAGTACTGCGACAGATTCGGACCGTGATTGTGGCCTGGATTTAGATCTATCCGAAGAACAACTATCTGGTCTCGGGTTATACTCTAGACTAAGGCTTAGTCTCTGAATATATATACCGACAGGTACTTCGAGTTATGCATAATATTCGAGACACCGGCATTCGACTCATCGGGATTTGACTGTAATTTTGATAGTAACAAACAAGCCCATTTAAATTGAAAAGGAGCCATAGGGAGACCAGAGATTCAGAACCTGGGGAAATCTAGACTTGCTTCGTTTAGGGCTTTAGCACTACAGGGAAGGCTAGGCTGTAGGGACAATAATGTGGTTCAGGGACAGTGAGACAGACTAGTTATACTCTTGTGTGGAAGGTTATTGCTGCAGCAATCGACCTTGACCTACAGTCTGTACCAAACCTCCATCACTATAAGGTCAAGGCCCCAGCGCCCACCACATCCGTTCTTCATTCTGGGTAAACCCGTGATGGTCCGGGTTAAAATGAACCTTCATTAACCCATGCTTGTCGTAAGAGGAGACTAACGGGATTGGGTGGTCAGGCTCGCTGGCTTGGTTGACAGATGTCATCGGTTCCCAATTGCGCAGATCGATGCTTATGCTGTTGATCACTGGATTGTCTGGTCCAGACACGATTACTTACAGACCGCCACCACATAGCTGTAATATTGCTGAGTGCGGCGTAAAACTAAACTCACTCACTCATTCTGGGTAGTAAGGGCCGGTAACTCATCTTTGATCCACATATCAAACACATGGACATCATCTCATTTCACCTATGTTCATATAATATATCCTTCCTGGTGAATTATCTTTTGTAATCATTTACACAATCTTGGAATTCATCTTAATCTTTCAAGTAAAAAAACAACAACTATAAAATGTAATACAAAAAACCCGAATACATCTGATAAATGCTCAACCTTAAATTCAGTAGAAAGTCTGTAAAAAATCCACGAGCTTGGTTTCATAACTTGCGGTTGACTGTAATACAATACAATAAAAGGTTTATCTGTTTTCGGTTTAAATGAGGATGTTTGGTCTGACTGAGGCAATAATGTATGGCTTAACAGCACCACAGAAGCACTGAAGACGTCATTGCTTCCTGAAGACTATTTTGGTTCGGAGTATTGCCTATTATCGTTGAAGAATTAGCTTTTGTTTCACACGTGATTGATGGCAGAAGTTTCGAAGGTCCAAATGCCCTCTGCAAGACACATATCTCCTCGCCATGATACGATGACAGTTCTTCCACGGAGACAACACCAGCTGTGGCAATGTTGACAATAATAATTACCTAATGTTAGCTACTTTGTACCTTCTGACTGATTTAAATACGAAAAGGCTGACCACTAGTCTGTCGTACAGACCCTGAAGCAAATATATCCAAGAAAGTCCACGCAAGTCTAGAAAATGTGACAAGTCTAGATTTCCTCAGCTTCAGTCTCAGGGCTCCTTTTAATTATATATTTTTTTATTACTATGAACTTTTTTTCAGTAAAAAATGTTCATTTCAGAGACTAGTTGTTAGTCTAGCTGACCACGAGTGTCCGGGAGGACGGGATCTGTCACGCCCCCGACCCTCCCACCCCGTCTCTGCTGACTGGTAACAGGATTGTCTCGGGAGTAGACAAACGTTTAGTCCCTGAATATATCTAATCTTGATAGTAATAAATAAACCCATTTAAATTGTAAAGGAGCCCCAGTGAGTTGGGAGATGGCGAAATCTAGACTTGCTTCATTTAGGCTTTAGCATTGCAGAGAGGTGAGGTGAAATTGGGTTTAACGTCGTGCTTGAGAATATTTCGCTAATATGACGACGTGCATGCGTGTGTATGTGTATGTGGGCTGCTTGTACTAGCCCAGACTAAAGCTGGTTTTATAGTGCTAGCTCACTGAGATACCATGCCGCAGTGAAGCATGAATACCCCACTCAGACACATTATACTGACTCCGAGCCGACCAGTCCTTGTTGTACCCATTAATGCCGAGCGCCAGGCAGGGACCAACAAGTACCATATTTTAACGTCTTTTGGTATGACGCGGTCGGGGATCGAACCCGCGACCTTCCGCTTTCCGGGCGGACGCTCTAACCACTACACCACGGAGGCGGTAGCATTGCAGAGAGGGCTAGGCAATTGGGACAATAACGTGGTTCAGGCACTGTGAGACAGACTACTGCTGGTCCGGTCTACCTCTGAGACAAGTGTAGTCTGTCATACAGACCCTGACATAAATATATCCAGGAAAGCCCATGCAAGTCTAGATTATGTGGCAAGTCTAGATTTCCACAGTTTCTGAAAATGAAGAAAGTCTCTGGGCTCCTTTTTGATATATTTTATGATTATAATTTAGGAATTGTGGGTTTTTTAAAAATAGGTTCATTTCAGAGAGACTAGATGTTAGTCGAAGACAAGTGGTTTAGGAGGAGTTAAATGGGTGGAAATTATAACATAGTAGACATATAAACATCTTGTATCTTAGTTGTTTAGGCATTACCGAACACAGTGTTTACAAACAGCAAAGAGGCAAATGGTTTGGACGTCTTTTATGTACGTCTTTGCAAATAGTTAATATGTATCACAGGGGCGTGTCACGCTTAGAAACAGCGTTAGAAAGACATGTAGGTATATAGACCCTACCCTAGTACTATATAAAAGGATCCTTTTATATAGTACTAGGGTAGGGTCTATATACCTATATGTCTTTCTAACGCTGTTTCTAAGCGTGACACGCCCCTGTGATATGTATCGACTTCGTAAGAGAAGTACATGTATCTTTCTATAAGAGACAATGTGAAATATATTTTATATTGGCTATTACATATTCTGTTAAGAATGTCGTATTTATTTGCTTTAATTCATTCACATATTCATTAAATTATATTTTTATTGATAGCATGAACCTGTTGGGGTCCGGCTATCTGTCTGACATTCTCTGAACCACATTATTTTCCCTACAGCCAAGCCCTCCCTGCAATGCTAAAGCCCTAAATGAAGCAAGTCTAGATTTCCTCAGGTTCTGAATCTCCCATCTCACTGGGGCTCCTTTTCAACTTAAATGGGTTCATTTGTTACTATCAAAATGATATACATATTTAGAGGCTAAGCGTTAGTCCGAGATCCGGCAGTTGACGCTATTGCGAAAGACGTATCTCATGTTACGAGGGCTAGATGCATATACACAGGTCTTCTTGTCCTGCCCCATGATAAAGCCGTCAGCAGCCAGATACAGATGCTGGAAAGTGGTGGTGATGTTATTACCTGCGAAACTTCAGAAATCAATGGCCAAGGGAAACATGATAATCAGAAACTGACCGAACTATAATGGTGTCAATGAACCTTACGACTTTAGTGGCGTTTTCTACGTGAAGATCCGGGTTAGAATTGCTGACTTGTGTCATCGTATCCCAATTGCGTAGATCGATGCTCATGTTGTTGATTACTGGATTGTCTGGTCCAGACTGGATTATTTACAGACCGCCGCCATATAGCTGGAATATTGCTGAGTGCGGCGTAAAACTAAACTCACTCACTCACTAGTGGCGGTTTCCTCCACGTTGATCATATACATGTACTATATTCGACGCTATCACCAAAAGGACTCTAAATATGTGCTAATTCCGCACATCGTCTTCATTCGGGGATTCGAACCCGGTGTTAGGTGTGATGTGCAGGTTCGTTAACATCTGGATACTTTGACACCTTAAAACGTGGACACACTGAATATTACATCTATTGGACACCGGCGTTTCGTCGTCTAAGACGTCGCATTTCGTTGTACATAGCTGTGTGCCAGAATGGAATTATAGTTGGTTCGATTCCTAGAATCGCCGTTAACTTTGGTTTGTTAGGACCAGTACGTGATCGTGAGTTTCACGAAAGTGACGAATATCTAAACTTGGATAGGACAGGAATACATTTAAAAGAGGAATTATTACCAACGAAGTCACTCACTCAAAATAGCCGAGTGAGGCTTTTGACAACAAACAGCACTCACAATAATTTTCCTGAGAGAATCTATACTCATGCCAATAAAGGGTTGTCACCCCCTTCAATTTTTTTAATTGGAGAGGGGTGGGGGTGTGAGGTGTGGGGGATTTGGGTGGGGAGGTGGTGGTGGGTGACAACCATTATTGGCATGAGTATATTTTACGCATTCTGTCACGAATTTCCATTCATGTCCATTGTAAACATATGGTGTTATTTCATCAATGGCGCGCCCGATAAGGATGACATATGTCCGTGTTTATCTCACACCCGTCATTTACAAGACAACGCAAACTGTCGTCGCTTGTAGATAACGCTTGCTTACGAGGCATATTGAACTCTGACCTGATAACAATTCATCGACCAAGTATGCACTTATGAACATCTGGTTCAATCTGCAACAACCACCTGGCGTCACCGCGTCCGATATAAGTGGGGTCACGTGACTGTGGATGACGACAGTTACATCCACAGAAACTGTGTCATCGTCCGTTGCAGGAAAGTAGTTTCATGTAATAATAATGAATAATTAATGATTTATAAAGCGCTAAATACTCCAGGCACTAAGTGTCTGCTCTAAGCACTAACATCTGTCGATGTAGGTCCAGTTGTTTCGGATGCTGGGGAATGCATACTTGCAGCCTGTTTCACAGTCCCATACTATTTTCCCTACCGCTTTCACCAATGCAGAATCTCGGCATAAACAATTATTATATTTTCCTCCGGTTCTGAATCTCCCACGTGGTCTCATCTCAAAATTAAATGATTTTTCCTATCAGAATTGTATATTTCCAGAGACAAAGACTCTAGTGTACTTACAGTAACCTCTCTGACACTATACTGATTACAACGATCTGGAAGCGTTGTAGTGTATACCAGCTACACCAATGACACATGTTTTCGTTGCGGGCGTGCTTCAGACTCCGGGGAGATTATACCAAATGAGGCTTCCATCAACTGGTATTACACGCATTCCAGATCACAATAATTGTACATGTTAGCGGTTTAAAGGAGCACCGTGTCGGTCTATAGACTCATCACAGACGCCTTTAAAGACAGGCTAGCCTTCACGCTGATGAGCAATTCTGGTCTAGGTCTTGATACAGTAACGTACCTACTTGACGAGCGTCTAGTTTCTGAAATAAATGTGTTATTTTAAAAATACACAGTTATGAAATAATTTCAGTATACTATAATAGAACACCGCCGTGAGTATTTCAGTAAAAAACAAACCACAACTGCAATTTTGAAGAATTTTGAACTCTACGTCAAACCCGATTTCACCCTCAGCTCACCTCAGCTCACCTCAGCTCCCCTCCCCTCAGTTCACCTCACCTCACCACAAGTATTACTATTAGTTGCCATGTTGATCCGGGTTTCATTTTATCAGGTGACCAAAATGGATGTCAGTTCTAAATGGTAGAGATCTTCATTATCCTGTATTGCTAAATACAGAGAGGGCGGCGGGGTAGCCTAGTGGTTAAAGTGTTCGCTCGTGACGCCGAAGACCCGGGTTCGATTCCCAACATGGGTACAATGTGTGAAGCCCATTTCTGGTGTACCCCGCAGTGATATTGCTGGAATATTGCTAAAAGCGGTGTAAAACTAAACCCACTAAACCTAAATATAGATCCTGTTGAAACGTGCTTAATCTTTTCTTGCTCTTATAGACCCAGTAGGTTTATACATGTATGTGAGAAGTCTACATCCCACTGACATTCTTGTCAAGAATATTCTCTATGCTCAACGCCTAGATCAAATTTGAAGTTCATTTAATCACTCTTCACAAAACAACTGGACACTAAGTTTGTAAAACAGCAATCTGCTATTTCCATGGCTGTAAATGCATTCACGTTAAACAGACGCTTGTGTTTTAGATACATTTGCTTGGAAGACCTCTTCATGCACGTGTGCTGGTGTCAAACATCATGCACGTGCAGAGTAAACTTTTAAAAATTTGATAAATAACTTTCTGAAGAAGACTGCTTACAGTTACAGCAACGTGTCCCAATTATAAATCTCAGCTCAAGCTTTATTTTTACAGGACGATGCAACATTTACCTGCTCATTAAAAGTTCATCAATAGAAAGGCATGCAAATAAATACCTTGTTACTCCACCTTGAGAGAGAGAGAGAGAGAGAGAGAGAGAGAGAGAGAGAGAGAGAGAGAGAGAGAGAGAGAGGGGGGGATTTCAAAACTTGATTGGGTGAGTCCCCCCCCAAAGTATCATCTACGCCAGGCAAACGGGCTTGTGCCATGTTATCTGTTCAGTAAGTGCGCATAAGATGTTTGTCTAGTTTCTATGGCGAAACCACAACGATATTTAAATATTCCAACAGGTGGCAGCTATTCTCTGATCGCATTAGCTGCCACTCTCATTCCAAGGTCACGGGGCAAATTCAGCACATTTTCAAATCTGAACTTTAAAACATGTCGGCGATGCAAAGTGCATCAACTGATTGCATTCCCGGGACGAAGTGCACATGGTCACCAACAACACAAACTAAAATGTGCACTACTTTGTTCAAATATAGATCATGTAGATAGTTGAACCATCTGGCGAAGGGCGTATTTTAAGACGAAGCCTTGCTCCAAGGCTGTACTGAATGTTTAGCCTATGGATGAAGAGTAATTCTATCCTGTAAAGAGTAGAGTCAGTATAAACGGAAAGTACAGACGGACAGTGTACATGTGTTCTTTTTATTTATATATTTTTTTAGAAATTACCATTTAAACTAATAATTATTACCTTTTGAGACTTGTGCAGTCTATTCAAGACGTTACACGGGGCGGTCTTACCTAGAGTTACACAAGTCTCTCAGGGAATAATTAATAGCAAGGCTGTTAGTCTGTCTCACTGTCCCTAAACCACTTTTATCCTGCTACCCTGCAATGCTAAAGCCCTAAATGAAGCAAGTCTAGATTTCCTCAGGTTCTGAATTGCCCATCTCACAGGGTCTCCTTTTCAATTCAAATCCGTTTATTTATTAGCATGAAAATTACATATATTCAGAGACTAAGCGTTAGTCTTGACCGGTGTAACCAGAAGAAGTTACCCCGTCAGTTAGAGCCGGGTTGTATAGAGCGGACACCGGTTTTGTGTTACGAACAACTGATTACTCAGGGTATTTATTGTCCTTATAACAGCCTGCCCCTTAAGCCGGAGGGCGGTATCCCCAGTATTTATTCGCGTGCGATGTGACCTCCCACAGGGCCTATACATTGACTCTCTGGCGAAAACAGAAATAATCTCTTTTGCTAACTGCGAAATGTCCGTTTGATGTTTCCTGCGAGCTTGGAAGAGTTTTTTATTAGTACATGAGATGTTGATGTATAGTAACAACTGCCGGCCACATCAAACTAGACGCTGGGTACTGCTGAAGTTCTATATCGGGACACAGGCGGACTATTAATCATATATAGTGGTAATGATTTGTGCCAGGCACAATTACACACGTGATAGATTATCGACTACACCGGCTAACACCCAGTATTGAACGGGTGTGATTGGACTCGGGAGAGGTGATGGTCGGATATATTGAGTGTACCATACAGGAGATTATTTGTGTGTGATTTTCAATTTCATTGAGGTTTAAAACACTATGACGAAGTATCCTGCGAAAGTGTGCAGTTGTTTTAATATATGGTATAATATTGGATATAACATACTAGCAGGGTAAAATTACAATGAAACACCGGTTAAAGGTTAGTTTTATCGTATTAAAAGTATTATTTCTACAGTTAATATTTTGCCTCTTAATTTTCTTCACAAATTGTCTAGGAGATAATTTTATATAAAAAACCCCTAGAATGCATCAAATATCTCCTAAACCCATCCGTTATGACCAGATTCCAGATTACCAAAGTTCAAGTGAAGGTGTATACGTACAGCGATGTATTCGTAACACCACAGAGCACATCAAATTCTGTGAAAAAGATTAATGAAACAGGCACGATATTCTTTTCAATCAATACACACCTAAACAATATATGCTTAGTTTGTGTAACAGGTTTCATTTTGTAAACAGCCAATATTTGTACTCGTGGGAAGCTGAATGGCGCAGAGCGGCATCACATAAAGACCCGTCACCTGTTGTCAACGGTGTGCGAGAAAGATACGTGTATTATTTGGCATGAATTGCCCAGGTGTGCTCACGTATATGTTTAAACAGGAACTTGACATCGGCAGAGGAGGGGAGCACATACTGTACAACAGCCCACAGGAAACGTTACGCGAGTTCATGTATAACACATGAACGAGTCGCTAGCATAACTAAAGTATGATTAACGATTGAGTCGTTCTGACAAACGCCCCTGCGTATTAAATAACACAAAATCAATTTAAAATGTCGATTGTATTTAGACGCATTCCTACAAACGGCTGAATCACGGTGAAACAAATTGCACCGGGCGAAATTTTCCGCCTACCGCAGCTACATCATTGTGCAATATGTCGGATCCAACTTGACCCAGGGCAGTGGTGTCAGGGGTGGTTGAGTCCGTACCACTCTGCTAAGCCCGGTCATGTTCAACAGGTGGCTGCGATAGGATCAAAACTGGCGGTGCCCGTCCCGGCGTTCAAGAGGAGCACTCCCTCTTCTGTCTCTTGCTCCGGGTGAAGAAGCTCAACCTTGGCTAGCCAGGTGTGAATGTAGGTAACAAGGTGTTATTGTACGCAAGCGTTCCGCTGTTTCGCCGCCTCAAAGGGCGGTCGGAATCCGATTAGAAGAGCTCAAGAAGTAGGGGGTCAGGTTTAACAATCAGGTAACATGGCGTGCAAGTGCATCAACAATGCCTTTTTCTTATCATTGAGAGTGACCTTCAATCGCTACACTGCTCGGCTGCCTGTGAAATCCGAGCAAGACCTGTGAAAACAGCTTTTTGTTTGGTTCTACTCGAGTGGCTGTGCTGGAAGACATGGAGCATCGGTTTCCAATTAGGCGACAAGTAACGATCCCCAAGGCGCCAGTGATTCGACCACCATGCAGAAGGGACAGGGCTCTCCGATGGGAGGCTTTGTTACCGGGTGGCCTCGCAGGCGAAAGGTCAGGACATCAATACCCGGTAACTACCCACCCCTATTCAAACGCCATCCCACACGAAGCCCTAGCCCCGGGAGAAGTGTAGGTAATACCCGCATTGTGGTCCCCGCTAAACGGGCCCGCCGAATCCCGAGTACACAATTAAAACTATTTGTGCTTTGGTTTCAGATCAGCGATACTTGACAAATGCCTCAGCGAGGGGAACAGGTCTTCCATTGACCCCCAACCTGTTTGGAGTTGTCCTGGAATGTCAAACACCTGTTTTTTCATGGTCTCAACCCCGACGCCCATCCCCACCCCTTAAATAGCGAGACCGCGATGCCCGTGGGTATATATCGGTGACAGCACCACGCACTCTCTGTCTACCTTTGAGTTTTCTTGTCAAAGGACCATCTGGTTTCTGCAACCATGTCACTATGATGTGTTGTGATAACTATTGCTCAGTAATTGGGATTACTGAGATCGTAATCCTCACAATATGGCTATCTGGAAGTTAACCCCAGATAACAGATATGCCTCAAGGTTATTTCCAAGTCCGTCATAATTCTTCTTCCCATACAGCCCATCCAAGTCTATTATACTTGGGAAGGCTATGATCACTGCAGTTTATGACATCCTTTTATCTCGATATTATTATATTTTATTAATATAATTCAATATTTGTTTCTTTCTGTAAAATATCATATTTTCAGAGATCATATATAATTAGTCTAGATATTTCCCCCAAACATCTGCAAGCCTACTGTCGTCGATGCTTGAAGAACAGGGGCTGATCCAGAAGAGCATTTCCCCCTAAACCTTGGACTTCATGATGGACCCTTGGACCCCACCTCTCCAAAATCCTGGATCCGCCCCTGAAGAGTGGATGGCTCGGATGGCCAGGTGATGTGGTTGCAGGCATGTCATGATGCATGATGATGTTTCTTTGGACTTCAGTCACTGGTTCGTCTGGCCACGACTGGTCATTTATAGACTGCCGGGATGTAGCTTCAATGTTGCTGACTTGGGCCTAGATTTTCGAAGCTCTCTTGGCGCTAAGATAGTCGTAAGTGCCATACATTAACATTAACTTACGACTATCTTAGCTCTAAGAGGGCTTCGAAAATCTAGGCCTTGGGCGTTAAGCAGTATTCACTCTCTCTCTTACCATAGAAGAAAGAGTGTTCAAGTTTCGTGGATTCTGCTTGTCCTCAATGATGGGGGCGGTGCGGTGGCCTAGTGATTAAGGCGTTCTCTCGTCACGCCGTAGACCCAGGTTCGATTCCCTACATGAGTACAATGTGTGAAGCCCATTTTTAGTGTCCCCCGCTGTGATAATGCTTGAATATTGCTAAAAGCGGAGTAAACTAAACTCACACGTTAATCAATGATGGTAAAAAACAACTTATTCGTCCCTTTGGTGTGGATCGTACCTCCCAAAAATCAATAAAACAATCTTTGTCGCTACGGTGTAGGTTCTTGCAACCAACAGGTTCCATAAAAGAGCAGTCTTTGTCGGTATTGTGCAGGTCTAAAATACCAACTGGTATGATCAAAGAACTTCGTTCGTAACGTTGTGGGTCTCAGCAACATGCTGGTACAATCAAAGAACCGTCTACGTCGCTGTGACGGGGTCGTAGCTAGCGTAGCAACAGTTACTGTATTGTTCTCAGAAACTGGAAAATAATCTTCTTCTTGGCAAAAATAGGGATCCCAGAAACAATATGTTAAGACCAAAATACAGTGTGGACAGTATTTGCCACCAGGTCCAACGAGACAACATATCGTTGCTATGGTTCCCATTCCTGTCAGCATTTACTATTCAATAATAAGTACTCGCCAGTTTGGAACCTTGGTGTGAAAAACAGGACCTAACTGAAATGTTAATTATCCCCGGCAACGCGTTTTGCTGGGTGGGTGGTGGTGTGTGTTTGTGTGTGTGTGTGTGTGTTGTTGTTGTTTTAAAATGGACTCCGTCCGTCCGTGCGTCCTTCCGTACACATTCGTCTTTTCCGGAGCAGAACTTTAAAACCGATCAATATTTCTTCACCAAACTTGGCACATAGATAGGTCTGGTGGTAAACTGTTGCCTTTTGATAGTTTTGGAATTATGAATGAAATATCTTTTTGCGTTTCCATGGCAACAAGATTGCCTTCTACTGAATTTGGTGGTAGTACTCTTTCCCGGAGCAGAACTTAAAAACCTTTCAATACTCTACTCCCACTTTGCTATATACACACCAAGACATTTGACATAATCTTAACATAGGTGTCAACTAGTTGACATATTCATGAAGAGTATTTTGCCATTGTGGGGGATATTGATGACCTTGTCTTCTTGTTGAACCTTGATTTATACAAACAGGGAAATTATTTTCTGTCATTTAATTTGAAAATAGTGTGAATTGACGAAAACAATATTTTGTTGGTTCTTGCGACATAAATGGGATCTAGGTACATACAGCACTACCTGGAACATCGGAGGGTTTTTATCAGCTAGTGTCTGCAGACTCAAACATTAGATACTCTCAGAGTCAGGCACTTGAGGCCTGTTCGATTATTGCGAAACTGGTTTTGGTTTCTGAAACTGGTTTCTCCTGTCATAAACGAGTGTCTAGTTTCGGATATATGGTTTCAAAGTGAAACTAAATTCTATTTTAATAAACGAGTGGATGGTTTCACCATCCGGTTTCAAAATGGATACCCCAAAAATGTCCCAGCTACTATATATGTGGAACGAATTGGAGTGCAGCATATATTTTTGTTATTTTATCAGTGAATAACAAATAATAAAGAGATAAGATGCTTTTGGAGGTAAATATTTGCGTATATGTAATCATACTGTTACAAGTAATTATATGTATACAATTTACAAAAATAGTCATGTTCAGTAGACTGGGGTTTTGAATAATATTTTCCTAGTTCTCAGTTGATTTGTATAATTATTTTGGTGACAGAAACTGCTGCCACCAAGATCAGCTGAACTTAGCGCGTGCAAATGCAGCTCAGCGTGGTGGTTTCCGCCATGTTTGTTATGAGAGAACGCGAAACCGAAACTGCGAAGCCTGCCTCGGAGATGGTTTCGAAGTTTCAGAACCCTGTTTTTGGTTTCGACATAATCGAGTGCATGGTTTTCCAGAAACCAAAACCGGTTTAGCATAATAGAATAGGCCCTTAATCTCCAGTACACAATGCCAGCCATCTAACCCAACGTGTCTGAGTGGGTTCGATGGATGACTTTGTGTACTGGCGATAAGGTGCCTGACTCTGGGAGTATGGGTTCGAATCTTGGATGGGACTCAACTTTGCTGAGAAATTGTAATCCAAAATATAACATAAGTTACATCTGACCACTTTCTAAATGAAAATTGCGTATTTATTACACTGTTGTTGGCGACAAGATGACATCTCGCGCATTTTTAAGCGCAAACAGACCAACTTAGGTCCAAATCTACAATGCAACAATGGATACCGATTTGAAATTAAGTTGCTCAATGCTGTAATCATCAATATGCAGTCATGGCACGACAAAACAGGTGTATTTGGATATATGAGACATGGTCAAGAGCTCTTTCATACACACTAAAATTATTTGCTCATAAAAGAATGATTTGTTTAGTGTGACAGAAGACTGGTTTTCTGATAACTCGACGACAATAATTGATATCATTTCTCGTAAGCCTGGTGTACATAAAACATGGGCCCAGAAACTCAATTCTTAAAATTTCTGTGAAACGGACGCTTCAATACAAATTGAAATGGGGGTTATTTGGTAAGATCATGTTACCGAGATCCTGTCTTGACAACGTAATTCTGACATACATGGGTTGCGTCTGCACATTGTGTAGATGTCGTTTTGATACTAATCCGAGTACAGCCCCTTTAACATTCCCGTTATGTCATTGCATGTTAACTTCTTGTGGTAGTGAGTGAGTGAGTTGGTTTTACACCGCTTTTAGCAATATTCCAGCAATATCACGACGGGGTACACCAGAAATGGGCTTTACATATTGTACTCATGTGGGGAATCGAACCTGGGTCTTCGGCGTGACGAGCGAACGCTTTAACCACTGGGCTACCCACAGTCCCTCTTCTTGTTGGAAGAAAGCACGAGGCAATGCAGGGTGTTTACCACTTAGGTGAAACTCATAAGCACGGGTATTGTGCCGACAAACCTAGAAGCATAGTCAGGGCAAATCGGGATTCGAACCTACAGTCATAGATTTCTGGCGTGTCCAAGGGACGCAACTCTGCACAGCGATTTACGGAACCTCAGAGGACTTGGCCAGTACTATTCAGCAGGAACGATACTTTAATCAATACCATGAAATCCATGTTATAATATGGACATTAAATGCTTGCTCCGTTATGCATGAAGCTTGTACATTGGTTGCCGAGTGAAGGACGAACATTCTCCTTTGACTGGAATTTATTCTATATTAATGTCAAAGAGGCCCTCGCTGGATGTCGCTTGTGTTCATACCCGTGAAGATCAGAATTGGTCTTCAGCAACCCATGCTTGTCGTATTAGGCGACTAACGGGATCGTATCCCAATTGCGTATACCGATGCTCATGCTGTTGATAACTGGATTATCAGGTCCAAATTTATTTACAGATCGCCGCCATATAGCCGGAATATTAACGAGTGCGGCGTTAAACAACAAACAAACGCCTGTGTTCAGAATTCCACGTACTGGCTCCCTGAGAAGGTTCATGTACTGCGTAACTGTTTACGTATGTGAGCACATGTTTCATCGACTCTTACTCCAGCTATCTTAACAATATAAGCCCCGGGATTTTGTCACTGGTGTCTAAACTGATGTCTCCGTCGCTGTGGCTGGCTCTCAGGTTAATACGGTATTTTCTCCTCTCAAATATAGGTTACCCGACAGTAAGTAAACCCTTTCGACCTTTCCCGGATCAATCAGACAACGTAAAAACGCATCTGCAAATTAACAACTGACGTACGGACATAAGGGGAGATAATTAAGGAAAATGTCAACCTTGACGTTACACAAACAGGATACGAGACGAGTGTTGGGGAAAAAAAGCCGAGCTAAGACCGAGACAAGTATTATTTTGACACAGAAAAACAATCACGGTGCAATATCTGCCTTTGGCGATAGCTGCTGATGTCACGTGCTCTGTCGTGCACAAGTAGACAATGACACCTTGTAATGGCCGCTTACAACTGTTCAATTACAGCGTGTGTGCTCCCCCGCGCGTCACAGCGTTAGAAGCCGGAGGGAAGTGAAGCTGGTGATGTCTCGATATGAATAGACGAACTTTATGTTTGTATCGTTAGCACCATCGAGCCTGGCGCTCTCCTCCACTTTCCTGTCCGTGTAGACTTGGTATTTATTCAAGATGGTGGTGTTTTGAAACCGATGTATACATTTTATATATGAAATATTAAATAAAATATTAAAATTCGGAAGATGTGAATACTTTCTTATCACATGTTTGTTAGCCTATTTTCAATGTCGCTCCAATCGTTACCACCAGTGTCTTGAAAACAGTGACGTACTGTTCCTATTTAATAAAGGTATATACGGTTTATTCCTCCAAAGGAGAGTCCAATGAGATGCATATACATTAAATTACATTATACTTACATCCATTTTTTGGGTTATAATTATTATCATTTTTTATTGTTATTTTATTGCTATTATTTTCTTTAAAGATAATTTAGTTTAGCCACACTGTTCCATCAGAGTTCCACGCGTTTGTTGAAGAATGCAATGTGAGTTGTGATGGTTTTGGCATATTGCAATGTCTCTTCATCACTCAGCTGTAACGGAGGTCTACAGGATAGCAGCATGGATACCAGTCCAATGTCACTCTGGTTGTGGAGGTGGACACGGACCTCATCTGGACTGCAGTTGATGTCGCGCTAGAGACTCTCTCTAATGTCAGATGTTAAAGGTCACATGCAACGTAAAACACAACTTTGCAGATTCTGATACCTTTCGGTATGGTCTTACCGAAACAAAGCGTCAAAAATGCAAATTCAACTTATAAAGTTGAAAAATAACGCGATGAAAAAAAACGCGCGAAATCGGAGTTCAAACGTTTCACTAATTTTCCCCAGACTTTTCTGGGGAATACGGGTTTCAACAGCTGGGCTGCGCTCATAGCACGTGCGCAGTGAAATAGGTTCGCGCAACTAGGAAGCGGGCTGTCTGGTGAATACTCGGTGAAGGCTTTGGTGTGAGCTATTTTCATAATGTTTTGTTGATATCTCACAGGCGCGAGCCTTTTATATGTTATGACAGTAAATAAACTGTTTATATAATTTCATTTGTCTATTTCACCACACGTTCTTCTTACCGAGTCACTTTCTCAGTTCGAGTTCATTATTTAGCGTTGACACAATTTCTAACTGTGATATAGATATGTCGCTGTCACAGACAAAACTCAATGTCTTGTTTTATTGACACCTGTGTGTCTGCCTGCCTGTCTGCTAATGACAGTATTCAATACACAACTGCGATCACTGACCACATGCAATTTGAACTTAACACCAATCAGGCTATACACCATAAACAAAACGCATTGATTTATGGCCCGAGTTCGGTCTCTGTCACATTATGTAATTACACAGACAGGCAGGTGTGATACTTAAACACATGACATGTTATGATGTCTGTTGATTGCAAAATGTTATACACAAAAAATGAGCATGTATTTACAAAACCCAACATCTCTATATATACACACACAATGAACCGTGAAGACGGCATCTGCTAATGAACCAGCCGTTACACTTGAGTGCACACCCACCCGCTCTGACTGGGTTCGGTATCCCGGCTGCTTCGTTTCGAGGGAGGTAAACCCAAGTACAAAATATTGCACTTTTGATTTGCGATTATACGCTTATAATTTTGTTTATTTGTTTTTTCATAATCAGCAATGCATATTATATGTCATGAAGAAGTGATAATTGTGTTTTAATTATGTTTGATTTTTTGGTTGCATGTGACCTTTAATAATAATAATAATAATAGTGGATATTTGTAAAGATGTTCCAGAGCAGGAGCACACAGTGTGCACCAGAAGATCACAGTAGTCCTCATGGCACAGTTTACATTGTCCCTTGACTTTGCCAGGTCCCCAACACGCACACAGCTGGACAACCACTCTGCACAAGGGTTTCAAGGAAGGATAACTCTTGTCTACCAACCAGGCTATGTCAGCCCTAGTGCATCTGGGAAGTCCTTGTGCTAGCTTCATCGCGAATCTCTGTGCACGATCGATTGCTAGGATCTCACCCTTACTCAGACAAGACCAAAGCACCAATATTTGGGTAAACATATGGACTGGAAGAATTGTAAACTGGTTAGTGGATTTAGGGCGTGTGAATGGAATCCATGTTTGATTACTGCCATTGAGGTTGATTTTAGCTTTGAGCAGGCCTTTACGGTTCTGTTCCAAGAATTCAATTTACTGTTCAACTCAAAGCCAAGATGTTTGGTTTCAGTCACGTTAGGGATATTGGATCCGTACAGAGATATTTTGACTGGGGCTGCCTCCCTTCTACCAAATGACATCACAGTACTCTTTGATGATGAAAACATGAAGCGCCACATGGTACTGTACTGAACACACATGCCTGTCATAGCTTGCAGGTTAGCTGCCAGAGGACTCAACAGTGTGATATCGTCTGCTTGTGATGGGGCAGAAACATGTACGTCCAAAACCATAGCCCCCTTTTGAGATGATGTAAGCTTTCGAAGCAGGTCGTTGATGAACACTAAATAGAGTTTTGCTGATAGCATTCGCCCTGCCGGACACTTCTCTCTAGATTAAACCAGTAGGATTTCTTACCATTCACTAGCACACAGCTCTTCATCCCTTCGTAACAGTTAGATGTTATCCTCCAAATAGGTTCTTGAATCTTCATTTCATGCAGTTTCCATAGCAGCCCGCTATGCCAAACCGTATCAAAGGCCTTTGTACTGTCCAGCATCACAGCTTTCAGTGAATCACCTTGCTCTGTGTAGTGAACAGCTGCCTCCTGGATACAAAATGAAGCATGAGATGAGGACAGACCTTTTTGAAATCCGCATTGATGTACATTTGGAAATGTTCTGCAGCCTTGAAACTGTTGTATCCTCCTGTCTGTAATGGTTTCAAATAATTTGAAGATTACTGGTAAGAGTGACACACCCCTGTATGAGTCCGGTGAAGTCTTTGGCTTCCCACCTCCCTTGTAAATAGGTACTACAACTCCATTTTTCCAGGCACATGGTATTATGCCAGAGTCTGTGATACTATTAAATATATTAGCAAGGCATGTATGCAGGTTCGATCCCCCATATTTGAGATGTTCATAGGTTATTCGATTCCTGGTGCCTTACTGCGCACACGTTTTCTAGTTCACATTTAGAAGTCCTTAGAAACACTGGTGATGTTACTGTTCTTATTTTTCAGTTCACTGACCCTGTCCTCAATATCAGTTTTGAAGTCTCTATCAAAATGGTCCTCGTCCTTGTCACTGAATACCTGCTTCATGTGGTCAGCCATCGAATCACAAATCTGTTGTGTGTCTTTGGTTAACTTTCCATCAACACTGAGCATACTCAATTGTTTGTTACTACTTCCTCTTCTCAGCAGCTTCTAGTCAATGTCCTGAATGTTATCCAGATCCTTGAAGTATTCAGACTCATACGTTTGCGCTGCTTGTCTTAGGGAATCTCTGAGTATATCCTTAGTTTTTTTTGTAGGTTTTAAAAGAATGAAATTCCATCCCTCTTGGGCATCCATCGTCTTTCCAGATTTTTCTTGCTAGTCTCATGTGGATGTGGTGAGTAGCTACCTGTGTATTGCAATATGGTTTTAAGAAGGGTTTGTATTTCCTACTTGGCGGACATTCTGATACAGCTTTCTGTAAACTCCAGATAACTGATTCATATTTTCTTTCAATGTCAGTTTTAGTGGGATTTGGTGGCAAGAGAGTGTCTCCCCATAAGCAGTGTGAAACAGCAAAAGTGTAGTTTTTATAGTTCCGTTTTTATTGCCTTATCCCACGCAGGTTTCTGATGACTGGACATAATCAACAGCATTGACTTGCAAGGTGCACAGTACAGGGTGGTGATCAGATATATTTAGCGGGTTGTCATCAAGCATCATCACCTCACTTACCAGCATCAGCATATATTTTGGTATGATGATGTGGTCAATCGTAGACTCCGGGCCGCCGTCATTAGCTTGAAATGTACTCACTGGTCCAGAGCATATGCTGAGCAGGTTAGCTGATTCTAGAAAGAACCTTTGTATGAGTTCAGACAGAAATGAACTACGACAGCCCTTTGAAAATACAGCTCTAGGGCCTGGGAGTGTGGCATTAAAATCACCCATAACAATGACGTCACCTTTTCATGCATATGCAGCAATCAACTCTTCTAGGGTATCCACATAATGCTTAAAAAGTTATTTTTGTTTTCTTGGAAGGGGGGAGTAAACTGACAGTATGTATAAGGATTTGTTAGTTGACAGAGATTTCCACAGATTCTGTTAGATTCTACATCTAAATCAGTAATTACGTTGGAAGACTATTATTAAAGTATAGCGACACCCCCAGTTGCTGCATAGTTACGTGGAACCTTACATTCAGGGACAGGCACACCGATATAAGTGTAGTTCTAGGAATGAGAGGTTAAACAGCCTTAACTGATGGTCAGATAGCGCACAGATATCGACGTTGTTGTCAATCAGGCATTGGTTCATATATTGGGTACAAGTCATTAAGCCTCTGCAGTTCCAGCTCATGAGAGGGATGTGAGATACGTGTACAGCCCAGCGTTTACTCCATCCCAAACCCACGCAATACTGCCTTGTAATATTATATCAGAAGGGTAGTTTAGGTGAATGGGCTCTCGTTAATACGCCCGAGGAATCACATGCCGAATGACAATCTGAGGGAATGGGTCACTCTCCGTACACACACATCAATCTCTCTCGGTCCAAGACTAACAGCTAGTCTCTGAAATGAACATATTTTACAGAAAACATGGCTCATTAATAACAATCATAAAATGTATTGAAAAAAGGCCCAAAGATTGTCTTCATTTTCAGAAACTGTGGTAATCTAGACTTGCGACATATTCTAGACTTGCATGGGCTTTCTTGGATCTTTCAGCGTCCCATCCACCCAGCCCTTATAGCCGCACAGTCCATCAACAACATTATTTTCCTTTTAATGAAGCAAGTTAACATTTCCCCAGGATCGACCCCATCTCGTTGGGGCTCCCTTTCAATTCAAATGGGATTATCAACATTCTGTATATTCACCGACTAGGTGTTAGTCTACCAGCCCTTGCTGCAGTCCTAAATGGAGAAAGTCTACATTTTCCCAGGGGTCGGAATCTCCACCACACGTGGGCTCCTTTTCAGTTTAAATGTAGTTGCTTTTTTCTATCAACGTTCTCTACTTTCAGAGACGTAGTGTTAGGAGTGAAGAAGATTTATTGACAGACGCCTACCCTCTGAATATATATAATTCTGACAGAAATAAAGAATTCCATTTAAACTAAATTCAAAAGGAGATCTGATGGGGAATATCTAGTTTTGCTTCATATTTTTGAATATATATAATTTTGATAGTAATAAAGCTCCATTTAAGTTCAACTGAAATAGAGCTCCAGTGATTCAGAACCTTGGGAAAATCTAGACTTACTTCATATAGAGCGTTTGCTTCACACTGGGAGCCTGGTAGTAAGGGAAATAATATGGTTTAGGAATAGACTAACGCTTAGTCTCTGAATATATATACTTTTGATTGTTACAAATAAACCCATTTAAATTGAAAAGGAGCCCCAGAGATTCTAGACTTTCTTATTTAGGGCTTTAGCATTGCAGGGAGGGCTAGGCAGTAGGGAAAATAATGTGGTTCAGGGACTGTGAGACAGACTAGGTTTAAGAACTGTGAGACAGACTATGTAAGGCCTGGATTCATCATGTTAGCCAAGGAGTCTAGATACATAACACGATGTATCTTAAGAACCAACTGTTATATATATTGTTTTAATTATGAAAGAATAATGTGACTTTCTTAAGGCCTTGCATTGTGTATTCATAATGTAACGGCTGCTTGACGTAAATGTATGTTGTCCCGATCCAACATGTCAGACTTCCCAGTCTCTACCTATATCACGTGACGCCGCAAACGAGCCACAGGTGTGTCCCCCTCCAGCCAGCGACGTCTCTCGTACCCAGCAGCTAATCGTCAGAACAAGGCCGCGTTCACAGGTGCGTCACCTGGTGAGGTCAACACAGGTATGCTAATCTACCTCACAGGTGTGAAGCGTCTCGGGCAAATGAGCTGTGCAGGAAGCCGGGTTTTAAATACCCACAACGTCTTAGGGTTGTGTGTTCGTGGGCTGAGTCTGAGGCCACCTTGCTGACTTTATGAGGCGCGTTATACATACGTATCGACTTGGTGCTCTGAAAGAACTGACATGACAGTATTTACAGTAGACGTCCTCTCTCTCTCTCCCTTTTCTCTCGTCCTCCTTCTCTCTATCCCCACTCTCTATCTCTCCCTCTCTCACTTTCGTCCGCCTCTCTTTCGTTCTCCTCCCGTTCTCTCCTCTCACTCGTTCTCCTCCCTCTCTCAATCTCGCCCCCGCTCTCTCTCGTACCCCCCTCTCTCCCTCTTCACCTCGCCTCTATTTCGTCCCCCCATTTACCTCTCCTCTCTCTCGCCCACTCTCTCTTTCGTCCCCCTCTCTTTCGTCCTCCCCATTCACCTCTCCACTCTCGCCCCTCTCTCTTTCTCTTTCTCGTACCCACTCTCTCCCTCTTCCCATCGTCTCTCTTTCGTCCTCCCCATTCACCTCTCCACTCTCTCGTCCCCGCTCTCTCTTGCCCCCCTCTCTCTCCCTCTTCCCCTCGCCTCTCTATCGTCCTCCCCATTCACCACTCCCTCTCCCTCTCTCTTCCTCTCACCTCTCTTACGTCCTCCTTCTCTCTCTTTCGTCCTCTTTGATTCCCTCTCTCTTTCTCCCTCTTTCTTTCTCCCTCTTTCTTTCGTTCTCCCTCTCCTCACTTTCTCCCTCTTTACTTTCGTTCTCCCTCTCTCACTTTCTCCCTCCTTTCGTTCTCCCCTCTCTCCCGTACCCCCTCTCCCTCTCGCCCCTCTCCTCTTCTCTCTCGTCCTCCCTCTCCTCTCTCTAGCTTTCTCCAGCCGCCCCCGTGATGTAGTGGTTAGAGCACCCGACCGGAGTGCAGATGGTCGCGGGTTTGATCATACCGAAAGACGTTAAAATATGGTACTTGTTGGTTCCTGCCTGGCGCTCGGCATTAATGAGTCTGTATACTGTTTCTGGGTGGGGTATTCATGCTTAACTGCTAACTGCGGCACGGTATCTCAGTGAACTCTATACAGCCAGCCCATTTCACCTAACCTCTATATCGTTCTGTCACCCCACCCCCACCCCACCCCCACACACCTCGTCCTCCCCACGTCTTACATTCTCTCTCTCTTCTTCTTCCAACTCTCTCTCGTCCTTTATCTCACCCTCTCTCCCCGATTCGTCCTCCCATTTTCTCTTTCTCTCTCTTTTCTCTCTCCACATATTTCAAAGATTAATTTGCTTCCTTCTCTTTGTCCTCCCCATTTTTAACTGTTCATCTTTGCTTATATCCTCTTCCTCTTTTACGGTCTATTCCTTTCTCCTCAACTCACCATGTAGCCCGCTCCGACCCCACCCAACTTCTTGCTTCAGCTATAATCCTGGTTGTCCTCTCCATTCCTCCACATACCCCAATGGAGGTTACTCCATCGCATTCTCTTACTTTCTACGGGTGGCCGGGGTAGCCAAGAGGTGAAAGCGTTCGCTTGTCACAGCGAAGACCCGGGTTCGATTGCCCACATGGGTACAATATGTGAAGCCCATTTCTGGCCCATTTCTGATATTGCTGGAATTTTGCTAAAAGCGGTGTAAAACTAAACTCACTCACTCACTCTTCACCCCGTTTGTGCTAAGGTCACACATACAGACTGACTGACTGAGTTTAGTTTTACGCCGCTTTTAGCAATATTCCAGCAATATCACGGCGGGGGACACAAGAAATGGGTTTAACACATTGTGCCCATGTGGGGAATCGAACCCGGGTCTTCGGCGTGGCGAGCCAACGTTTTAACCACTAGGCTACCCCGCCGCCCCGACACATACAGAAAACCGACATACAGGTACGCCAGATGTATGATTGCTTCACAGTTTGGCAACATAAATGACTTTTCAGCAAAAGCAAAGACGGAGATGTTTTTTACAAAACAACGTGTGTTTAAAAGGTTATACCCTCACCTGACTTGTTGACGTCGCAATACAAACGTGTTTTCTCACCTGGGAATCTCCCATGTCGTCTCATAATGTATCACCGTCCAATTAAACGTTGGAGGTGCACACTGAAGTCAGACTAGTTATAAACAGTCAGAGATACAGGTTGTCACCAAAGAGTACAATTAGCGCTCGTACACATGATGAATCATTTGAATTATCATATCTCAAAATTGATTCTACATGCTGCCAATCCAATAGAGTTAGAATTGGTCTTCAGCAACCCAGGTTTGTCGTAAGGGGCGACTAAGGGGATCGGGTAGTCAGGCTCGCTGGCTTGGTTGACACATGTCATCGGTTCCCACTTGCGTACGTTGATGTTCATACTGTTGATCACTTGGCAGTTTGGTCCAGACTCGATCATTTACAGACCGCCACCATATAGCTGGAATATTGGTTGGTTAGCTGTTTAACGCCGCACTCAGCAATATTACAGCTATATGGCGGCGGTCTGTAAATAATCGAGTCTGGACCAGACAACCCAGTGATCAACAGCATGAGTATCGATCTACGCAACTGGGATACGATGACATGTGTCAACCTCTCATGCGTGCGTGCGTGCGTGCGTGCATGCGTGCGTGCGTGTTTGGGTACAGGTGTTTCTTGTCAAACTCTCTTTTTATGAAATTTCTATAGCAATACTAATGGAAACAAAACTAACTGTACATAACATAAAACTTCATAAAAGAGAAGTTATTTGAAAAAATAACCCTGAATAAACATGTAGCAAAAGCACGATGCATGACATTTGATGTCACGTATCGCGCGTGGCACGTGCACTTTGTGCACAGTGAACTTACTTTTTGCATGCTTTTTGACACCTGAAGTTCACAAACTTGATATTGAAAATTGAAGAACGGCTGATTATTCTATTGCCTCTGAATGTTGTGGAAAACACGTTAATTTCAACCTTAACTACGCGTACGTCATGTCACGGCTTACAGAAAATTAATGTCTCCGCACCGTGGGTATGCTGGAGACTGGAATGTCCCAAAATAAAGTGGCCAGACATTTTGGTGTCCATCGAAACACGATGTCATCTCTGTGCAGACGTTTTCAACATAATGGGAACACGAAAGATTTGCCTCGGACCGGCTGTCCACGCGTGACGCCAGCAAGACAACCAGATTCGGCTGACCCATCTAAGGAATCGATCCCAGACTGCCAGTTTGACCATTCCTGGTTTACGTGGACTCAGTTCCAGAACTGTACCGAACCGACCGAGGGAGCACTACATCCGGCACTGACGGCCTGCAATACGTCCAGTTTTGCTCCAATGTCACTGACAAGCACGTCTTGCCTGGTGCAGACAGCATCTACGGTACAGGAGACAAGATTGGGATGATGTTTTGTTCACTGAAGAGTCGAGATTTCATCTGTACAGCTTAGATGACATGGCTAGGGTGTACAGACGGCGAGGTGAACGTTATACTGACGCGTGCGTTGTTCAACGTCGACAGTTTGGTGGCGAGTGCGTTATGGTATGGGGAACATCACATCCCATCGTCTGACGCAACTTGTCAATGTCAATCTGACAGGTCTGCGATACAGGAATGAGACGTAAGTTCACGTTTCAGCAAGATAATGCCCGTCCACATGACAGATTTCGTGAGACAGAAGAACATTCCGGTAATAGCCAGCCGTTTCTCCGAACCTGTTCGCTGTCGAACACGTTTGGGCTGAAATGGAGCGACGTTTACGTCAAACCCAGAATCAGCCATTGACGTATTAGCTGAATTGGGACAAGCGTTGGTTCAGTCATGGAACAAAATTCCACAAGCTTTCTTCAATCTCGTAGGACCCGTGAAGATCCGGGGTAGAATAGGTCTTCAGCTACCCATGTTTGCCACAAAAGGCGACTATGCTTGTCGTAAGAGGCGACTAACGGGATCGGGTGGTCAGGCTCGCTGACTTGGTTGACACATGCGCAGGTCGATGCTCATGCTGTTGATCACTGGATTGTCTGGTCCAGACTCGATTATTTACAGACCACCGCCATATAGCTGGAATATTGCTGAGTGCGGCGTAAAACTAAACTCACTCACTCATTTCAATCTCTTAGTGTCGTCTATGCGTCGTCCTTGTCAAGCCTGCATCAATGTCAATGGTGGACACACACGATTCTGAATTTTTGAACTGACGTTTGACACCACACCTCCTCAAGGGCGTCTCACGATGCCTAGCGTCACCGATATTATCCTGTCAACAGCTAAACACTGACAAGGAAAACACCACAAATCATGCAATTATCTTTTTGCATTCAAAATGACCTAACATCTAATAATGTACAGTTACTTATTCCTGTAGTATATTTGCCGGCAGTCAGTCTTTTCACTGACATCATGAACATCGATCTACCCAAATGGAATACAATGACAAGCATCAGCAAGGCCATGAAGTCTGTCCACCCGATCCCGTTAGTCGCCTCGTACGAAAAGATGTCTTTTATGTAGGCCAGGTATCCGTATCATATACTGACAAATAAAAGAAACTAACTATTGCTGTGAACGTGTGCGACTGAGCCTTACGGTAAGAACAATTTGACACACCCGAGTATTAATGATGGTGAATGGAGAGTTCGCAGAGACATGGATGAGGGATCGAGACAACCGAGATTCGACACAACGAGAGACCGTATTCCAACAATGCCACTAGCCATCTGTATGGTGATTGGCGCCAGTTATTTGAAACCAAACCGTCACACATAGGTAAAGATTGAAAACCATTGTTTGTTGAGTGTGCCATCTGACTGACAGGTTACTAACATCTGTCTCATGTGTTATCCTATCCCGGCGCAACCGCAGTCTATAGCGCCAACCTGTCAGAGAAATATGTGCTATTTTCCTAACAAATACTGATGACGGACATGCTCTCTACCTCCAGCATCGAGGTTTCGTCAGATTGCTATAATGTACAAGCTGGGCTGAGAATACATAAACACCAGGACGTACACTGGTTGCCCTGTTAGTTATTCAATCCCGGCGTTGTTTTTTGAAGGGGAGGCTGTGTGGCTGGTAAACACGATTCGCCTGAAGCAGGTGTTGAGTTACGGTGGCAACGTTTGCCTCCCTGCAACTACAGCTCCTGAGACGACGACCCCGGTACATGTAGATACTGACCCCAAACTATGGAAACCCGGTACGGTGATAATGTGTCGGCGGGAAATCACTTGGGAAGGGAGGACTGGGTGAATAACCCCGGAATATGTAGATACTGACTCCGAACTATGGAAGCCTGGTAGGGTGATGATGTGTCCCTCTCAGAATTAGTGAGTTGGGTTTAACCCTGATATGTCTGCGTCATGTTGGATTTAAGCTCGTAGCGGTGTCAGGCGTTTAATTACCACTTTGATCAAACTACGAGGACGGGTACACAGGGTGGAAGCGCTGTCCACGCGAAATGTGGAGTTGCCCCAAAAGCAACTCCATTTCCTCGCTGGACAGTGAAAGAAGAACATGTGGCGCAAGAGTAATGGTAAGTTTTCCCTCGCATTTTCTTATTTTGCAAGTAAATCAGGTTTTGCCATTTGGCAGACGGGTCTAGAAATTTGCAGATCTTTCTATAATAGCTTGACACCCTCTCTATTTATTGCAATTGCGCGTTAAGCGAGCGGCACCCTCCTGAGTGTCGAAACAAGATCGCTGAAAATGATCGTTTCAACACGAAATATGCCAACTCATCAGCGGACACGCCTTTTTGGGCTGTCGATTCTTCGATATAGTTGTCTTAGGTCTTCATTCACAGTTTAGGCTTTAATGCGTCAGTATTTTTTCAGATATCGTCGAAAAATCAAACTGTACATTTCATATGGAGTTGCTCACATTTAGCAAACAAACTGTCCATTGCGTTGGGATTTTACTGTCCAGGGAGTTGACAGTTTGTTGTTTTAACCGTCATGTCATCAAACGTTATTCTAGAGATATTTGCTGTGAAGAAGAACGTTTTGTTGAAGACCTGTTGGCTGTTGTGAGGAAGATTGTTTTGTTTTAGACCTGCCTACCTGGCGTATTTTGGCGTATTTATTACGATTTTGTACCTTCAAGCACGATTGTACACCCACATTGCAGTTTGTATCCTGACAGGGATTTCATGTAAAAAAATCATGTACAATCAGAAGTGTATTAACAAATATACAAATATCTACCCTAGGAACAACCAAGTCCAGGGCCCCGTTTCACAAAGCCCTCGTAAGCCTAAAATATCATAACATCCGTACGTACTATACTGTAACAAGTACTTACGATATCGCTACGAGAGCTTTGTGAGCCCAGGTTATTCCAAAGTATGTACATTGTTCATACTATCATTCAAATATTAGTATTGCACATTCGGGTATAGCACATCACTGAGCATCTGAAAACAAGGGACATCTAATCAATGTTGAATGAGCGAAATCATATTATACAATAATGACTTTCTTTGTTCCCACCGCTGGCACCAGCGATATGGACAAGTCAATGGCCGTTGGTTAAGCAGAAATCCAAATGACACAAGACGAGCAGCAGCTAGACCAGATACAACTCCAACCACAAAGGGCCAGGAGAGCTGCAGTTAGTCACTCCCGGGTGCTCATAGAGGAGAGGATAACAGTTTGGTCAGTTCTCCAGCCTCCTAGACACTCATTTGAGGCTACAGCCTCCTAGACACTCATTTGAGGCTGGAGGATCCAGTAGCGTTCCAAAACTACACAAGGTTAACACCGCAGCTCTTCGATAAAATCTTGCATAGGGTGGCCCCAGCAATCGATAGGGAAGTCACCAGTTTCAGGCAACCCCTTTCACCTGGACTGAAACTGGCAGTCAGACTTAGGCACCTGAGGCTGAAGACAGCTATGGGTCCCTTGCGTATGCCTTCAGGTGTGGAGTGTCCACCATCTCAGAGATGGTTCCAGAAGTGTGACAGGCAATTGTGTTTAGCCTACCTGTGACCCCTGAAGCCTGGACAGCCGTAGCTAACCAGTTTGTACAGAGATGGATAAATCCCACGCCATTGGGGACCTGGGTGTTGTAAGGGAGGTGTGTGTGTGTGTGTGCTTGAGCAGAATATCCGCCAATTTGATTTTATGACGTCACATAGGTGTGACCTTTGTGTGACCTAATCGACTGAACCCTTAAGCCCCACCCTCATTTGGGAGTCCCCTTCCGGTCCAGGTCTGTGTGTGTGTGACCTTCAGGTTGACCTTAGTGGTCTGCAGCCGGGTTATGTTTACTTCATAACACAGTTGATGGGAAGTACCCTGATATTACCTCAAGGGGCTCATCAAAATGTAGTCTGACCCATTCTGAAGGGTATTGTTGTACATATTGTCATTGATTTGTTTTGTATTGCATACTGGTTTTTATATCTGTATAAATAGCATGATGTATGTGAATCATGTTCAGTATTTGAGATGGCACCTTGGGAAGAATACTTGAATAGGATCTTTTATGATCCCAAACATCCTGGTAGTTATGCTGGACCCAAGAAACTGTACGAAGCTGTGAAAGCTGAGGGTCAGTTTAAAATTGGTTTACATCGAATTAAGAAATGGTTGAGAGGACAAGACACCTATACCATGACTCATCAAGTTAGGAGAACATTTCCAAGAAATGAGTATGTAGGTCGAAGGTCTTGATAGCCACTGGCTATCAGATCTCAAGGATATGGTTTCACTGGCAAAGTACAACGATGGTGTGAAGTATTTTATTTGTCATCATAGATCTATTTTCACGTTATTTGTGGGTACTTCCGCTGATGTCCACACAGGGTCAAGAAGTGGTGAAAGCATTGACCCACTTATGGAAGACACAAGATCGTAGGCCTGGTATTTTTCAATCTGACATGGGTTCAGAATTTAAGAATCAATGGGTGAAAGCCTTTTTGAAAAAGCACAAGGCAACCCAGCTGTTTACACTTAATGAAACCAAGGCCCAATATGCTGAGAGAGTGATTAAAACCATTACAATGAGACTGTATCGACACATGTTGAAACACTTTACCTACAGATATGTAGATATCTTACCAGATGTAGTCAAGAGTTACAATCACACTAAACATAGAATGTTAGGACAGTCTCCTGCGAGTGTGACTGAGAAAAATGAAGATGAAGTGAGACTCTCACAGTATTTCATTAACCCCCAAAAGTGAAACAGAGTAAAAAAGAAGTCCACCTTTAAGGTGGGTGATAAAGTCAGAGTGAGTCATCTGAAGAGAACTTTTGACAGAGAATATCAAGAGAAATGGTCCGGTGAAATTTCTACAGTAATAAGAAGATATTGGTCTCAAGGTAACGACTTGTACAAGCTTAAAGATTGGGGTGGTGATCCTATCGAAGGTGCCTTTTATTCATCAGAGCTACAAGCAGTGGTAGAAAATCCAGACCAGGAGTATAGAATTCAAGACATTGTCAAAAGAGGACCAGAAATAAACGAAAAGAAGTGTTAGTGAAATGGTTCCATTGGTCTATAAAATACAATTCATGGATCCCAGAAGGTGATGTGAAACAGTATAAAAGCAGAACGTAACCTGTTTTTAAAGTCATTTATGACGGAAGACACTGAAGCAGCAGCATCTCTTATGCGGACTACATCAACCTGAATGTCACACACACACAGACCTGGGCCGGAATGGGACTTCCAAAGGAGAGTGGGGCTTAAGGGTTCAACAGTCGATTAGGTCACAAAAGGGTCACACCTATGTGACGTAATAAAATCAAAATGGCGGATATTCTGCTCAAACCCTAGGACTTCCCCCACCCTGCCCTCTGACTGCAAGCCCCGATCACCAAGACATGCCCTTCTTCATCCTTCGCACTCAGGTACTACCTCATGAAGCCATACAGCAGAAGAAGGATGTCCAGGAAGGAGGGACTCTCAAGAGGGAGGAGAATGGTGGAAAATGCCTTTGGGATCCTGGCCAATAGATTCAGGTGTCTCAACATGACACTAGGGCAGATGGCCAACACTGTGAAAGATATAGTGGAGGCGGCAGTGGCTCTGCACAACCTCCTGAGGCTGAGGCATCTAGATATTGCAGCACAATAGGTGGGCCATGAGGATGAAAACCACCATGTCATCCCAGGCGCATGGAGGACTAAGTGGATCAACCTCCTGCACCTCGCAAATCAGTCAGAGCAAATGCGAAGGATCAGAGGAACTCCTGAAGGCGCAGTTATTCTAATTTCCAGTACATATATGGGCGCAAGAACTCGTAACAGATTGTGAGCGTCCGTGAAAAAACGTCAATATTTGTATCTACTTTCATTTACCCGTATCAACTCGTATCTGCTCGTGAGTCATTCGTGTCAGGTTGTAAGCAATGGGACCCGACAGAGCGTCACAGATCGCGAGAGATCTCAACTCATCTCAACAGAGCGTGGTGTTTGTCTTGTCCACGATTGATTCCGACCATTACGATTTCAGCACGATTAGATGCGATATGATGCAATACTATCTGATGCGATGATCACGATTGACGATTAATTGTGTTGATCGTAGACAAAATTTTAACCGTCCAAAATTTTACTACGATCAACACGTTTGCCACAACTGACCTCAAGATGTGATAAGATTTGATAGGATTACCACGATTAGTCCACAATTAAGACCATGATTTCAATCGTGGCGCGAATTGTGATAGTGTGAACATAGCATTTAGGGGATACATCACAACAACTATCGTTTCCATTGCTAGGTCTGTGGAAAAGGGTATCAACAACTGTGGAATTTCGACAGTTCATGCTCTAAAATCCATGCAACTCAATGGACAGTTACTTCAACGTAAACATTCAACTCAATGGACAGTTTCAACACAACTCCATATAAAATGTACAGTTTGATTTTTCGACGATAACTGATAAAGTACTGACGCATTAAAGCCTAAACTGTGAATGAAGACCTAAAATAACTATATCGAAGAATCGACAGCAAAAAAGGGCGTGTCTGCTGACGAGGTTGTCATATTTCGTGTTGAAACGATCATTGTCCGCGGTCTTGTTTGGAGGGTGCCCTCGCTTAACGCGCAATTGCAATATATATAGAGGGTGTCAAGCTATTATAGAAAAATCTGTAAATGTCTACACCCGTCTGCCAAATGGCAAAACCTGATATACTTGCAAAATAATGAAAATGCGAGGGAACACTTACCATTACTCTTGCGCCACATGTTCTTCTTTCACTGTCCAGCGAGGAAATGGAGTTGCTTTTGGGGCAACTCCACATTTCGCATGGACAGCGCTTCCACCCTGTGACAAACGAAAGTAGGTTCCCGGTCTGTCCAAGGGAGGCGACTGTGCACAGCTAATTGTGGTGCAGATGACGACGGTCTAGTGGACATTACTTTGGAGGGAAGGACAGATGAATACCACGGTACATGTGGGCACTGGGCCGAAACTATGGACGCTCTTTAAGGTGCTGATATGCCAGCAGGAACTCACTAGGAGAGAAAACATGAATACCTCTAATTAAATCCGCCATGTTATTCCAATTTGGAAATACCATTTTCGATTGATTTTCTCAATACATTTTCTATATTTATTTACAACAATATACATGAATATGAATAGTCAGTCATGTTGGAGCATATATAACGCCATACTTTGAGTCTACTCACACAAAAACTACCCAACGCATAAGTCTCTCAACCTATGCCTCTCTACTCCTTATCGTTGCTGAAACCAAATTGAGTTAATGAGTGATTAGGCATTAACTCCGCTTTGAATATTATCTCGGTTATATCCCGACGTGTCTGCTAAATGTGGGACCTGAACCCGAAGTAAATCGGGTCTCGTACATTAACCACTTTGTTGGCACCCAAGAGCACGGTTATGGTGTTCCTTGCGAACAGGGATTCGAACCCACAATTCCAGGCTGGGTAAGGACGCAGTATGCACATCATCTTAAACGACTTGGCGACACAGATCCCCGTAGTCTGTCAAACAGACCCTGAAACAAATTTATCCAAGAAATCTCATGCAAAACTAGATTTTGTGGCAAGTCTAGATCTGAAAATAAAGAAAGTCTCTTGGCTCCATTTCATTATATTTTATTATTATTATTTAGGAACTGTTTTATCTGTAAAATTTGTTCATTTCAGAGACAAGATGTTAGTCAAAAGGAGATCTGTCGGGGAATATCTAGTCTTGCTTCATATTTTTGAATATATATAATTTTGATAGACATAAAGCTCCATTTAAGTTCAACTGAAATAGAGCTCCAGTGATTCAGAACCTTGGGAAAATCTAGACTTGCTTCATATAGAGCGTTTGCTTTACACTGGGAACCTGGTAGTAAGGGAAATAATATGGTTTAGGAATAGACTAACGCTTAGTCTCTGAATATATATAATTTTGACAGTAACAAATAAACCCATTAAAATAATTGAACGGAGTCCTATGCAGTGAGATCCTGAACCTGAGGAAACCTAGACTTGCATCATTTAGGGATTTAGCATTGCAAGCAGGGCTAGGCAGTAGGGAAAATAATGTGGTTCAGGGACTGTGAGACAAACTACCACCAAATATAAACGATAATGTCGAGTTAGGTTAATTAACATTTAAACATTTGAAAGCGCACACATTCGCTTCTAATATCAATTAAGAAAGAAATATGTACTTATTAGAATGCAGTCTCAGACGCTATTTTTTTGTATTTCGATCACTGACTTAAACTTGCGCGATACAATACCACTGGAAATGCTAAAGAAAACTGAATTATGAATATGATAATTTAATATCTATGTTGTTTTGTGTCCGCCTGTACTCTCGTCAAAACTACAACTTGTATTTCCGGTCATTCAGACTTCATTGATGCGTTAATGGTAGTGGATATATTTTTGGCTTAACAGATTATGGTCAAGTTGATCCGTCAGGAACCGTTCACAGAGGACTCGTCAGGGTTGACAAATATCCGTATTAACGCGTCAATGAACAATTATAACTAATCATAACATGAATTTCATGCTTGCATTGTTCGGACTAAGTCAGTCCGGATTACCGAGGTTTCGCTGTATGCTATCAAATATTATTTGCTGGGTGGTTTCTTGGGTGAGTGAGTGAGTATGGTTTTACGCCGTTTTTACCAATAATCCAGCCATATGACGGCGGGGGACACCAGAAATGGGCTTCACACGTTGTACCCATGTGGGGAATCGACCCCGGGTCTTTAGCGGACTCTTTAACCACTAGGCTACCCAACCGCCCCAGGTTTCTTGAAATGCACACTTTGAACCAAAAGCCATTATCACGTACTGAGCTGGTGTTTTTTTCTCAGCTGAAGAGTAAATGTCGAACGTGATGTTTACGTAAGCGTTTACCGCTTGGTAAGACCAGGGGACACTTGTATGTTGGTGTTGTCACCCCTCTGATCACATCAGGCCGATTTAGGACTCGAACCAGCAATCAATAAAAGGCATGCACAGCGAGTTAAATGATTTGGCCATCCGGGTATCCAGAATTTGGTACTGTCGAACTAAGGATCATAATCAGGTTTCGACTACACGATCACAGGATCCAGACTCTAACAAGGGGCGCAACCTGCACAACGAAACCTCTCCCCTTGTACACGTGCGCCCACAAATCACAACAATGACGACTTTAGTATACATAGTGTATATAGAGAGCGTATGTCTGGTCTTTTTGTTTAATTAAAATGGTATGAGCCGAAGAGATTCTAAATTAAAAGTACGTATAATTTGGAGCTGTAGACAAGTATCTCTATATATAGGATACGAGATTAAAAGTTACGGAATCACGGCAGGACCACAAACAGTCTCCATGGAAACACCTGGCGATGAAGTTGACACATGTTGATGAATACTTGGTAGAGTGTATGGATTCTTAGCGCAGACTGTAGAAGCGTGTTTGGAACATGTACTGATCCCTTACTTACACATATTGAGTACAATGTATGATGCCCATTTTTGGTGCCACCCGCCGTGATATTGCTGGAATATTGCTAAAAGCGGCGTAAAACTTAACTCACTTACTCACTCACTACTTACACATGTGGTCACTTAAAAGTGAACACATAGCTTTAAGACACATTCTGATACGATGACCTGCATCAGCCAAGTCAGGGAGCCTGACAACCCGGTGCCTTCAGTGGGAATTTAAAATCGAAAAAGACCATGTCCTCCCCTGTGCAAAGACATTAGAATCCTTAGAATGAGCAGTAATAACTAGTAGATAAACAGAGACACAGAGCCCAGTTTCACAAGAATTACGATGCACGGACTCGGGGTACAGGCAAAGCAAACAGACAAAGAAATAAAAGGAGAATGAATTGCTGAAGACCAGTGCCCAACTCTGTGCAGGGACATGAGAAACCTTTAGACGAGCAGCAATAACTAGTCACAGATTAACAGAGACACAGAGCCGTCTTTCACTTAAATTACGATACAGGGATTCGAGTACACACCCAGCCGAAGACTCCTACATATCGCTGTACACTATCAACTCTTGTATCAGTGACATCCCCCTCAGGCTTCCATAGAAACATATATACCACAACATGTCTACCACCTGTTCGCGGAGCCCGGGGCGAGAATATGACCCGTTTTCTTCTGGAACTGTATCGCCAGGAATGCGATCTCAGTCGAATCCAGTGATATTCTGTGTTTAAACACGTGTTGTGGCAGTTTTGCACGAAACAAAGACCATTTTGGTCAAAGAGGGAAAAACAAAAAGTATTTGGATATAACACGACAACGCCGTATTATAGGCGAATAAAAATGTCTTATGATAACACCTCGTAGATGTTTCACCCACCATCTGGGCGGATGGAGATGCTGGAGTGGGTGATCGGACCCTGTTACCTTCGCTCAAGCTGAAATCTGTAGAATTGCCTACATAAAATGTCAGACAACAAGCTTTTATTGTTGCATGCGGCTATAGGGTTACGCGTTGAATACAACAAATAGGTCGCTAAATGCCTGTACAACACACGGCCAGGGGGCGGAACAACGCCATTCTTGACCTTGGTGTGTGTTTGTAAGTGATTATTTACTAACCCTTAAATTGCTTGTTCCCTTCACTGATCTCTCAACATACGCTATATACTTATGTGTTACTGTGGAAACAAACGTCATGCCAAGTTAAGGATTAAGCCGCACCCTACATATGATTTACATGACCCTGGCTTCCATGAGCTTGGTGATACACACACGTCTCTACTGCAAGCATGGGAAACCTTGCTCTGAATGGATGGGTAGAGTCATGAACAGTCGTAACTTCCTCCCTGATCCCCAGGAAAATGGTTTAGAAAATACTGAAACCCTATTAATCAGGACGAACATACAACCAGAGAACTTTTTACACGGTTCGTATTAATGAAGCATTGCGATTGTTAAGGTCTTTTGCATGCGTGGAGAATGCCCTAACTGTATCATCCTGATAAGGTCAAGTCCTGTTTGAGGGGTCCGCTTTTGAGGGGAGCCGGGTTGACGGGGTCCTGATTAGCAGGGTGTGAGTGTAAAGGTAGTGATTCCTCGTTTCAGATACATTTACATTTTATCAAGTGTTATTAGGGTAAGATTTGAAACAAAGACAGCCAGGCCACTCGGTTTTGTTGGCACTGTTTTCTAACATGTTTTGAAACACGGCAAACCGAGACGGCCATACCCTCGATAAGGAACAGAACATGTTTACACTATAATAACACGGTTGATGAAGATGTTTGATGCTGATACACGGTAGCCCAGTCGTGACGATATCACATGACAGGAAACCAAACAAACGCCATCTGGAAAAGACGGGAACAAAGAACTGGGTTGCGGGCAGAGTTGCGATAGTACCTGCAGTATATATGAACTGACAAAGCCGCCACTGTTTAGGGGTTGTTTAAGGAGGCAGTGGGGTAGCCCAGTTGTTAAAGCGTCCAATCGTCCTCTCAAAGTTCGGGTTCGATTCCCCATATGGGCACAACATGTGAAGCCTTTTTCTGGTGTTTGAATATGTTTTGCGCCACCTTAGACAACATCAACACCCATTCGCTCACACGTTCACTCAATGACGTTTAATTTCTTCTGGGTTTTCCCTCCTTATTGAATGTTATTTACCCTCAAAACTGTATTGTTCGCATTTCTCTTTCTGCTGCTTCTATAAAATATGTAACCTGTGAAGATCCGGGTTAAAACTGGTCTTCAGTAACCAATGCTAATCGTAAAAGGCGGCTAACGGGATCGGGTGGTCAGGCTCGCTAACTTAACACATGTCATTGTACCCCAATTGCGTAGATCGATGATCATATTGTTGATCACTGGATTGTCTGGTCCAGACTCGATTATTAACAGACCGCCGTCATATAGCTGGAATATTGTTGAGCGGCGTAAAACAACAAAACAACCAACCAACTATAAAATATACCCATGCCAATAATGGTTGTCATCCCCTTCAATTTTATTAATATGCTGGGGAGGAGGGGGGGGGGGGACAACCATTATTGGCATGAGTATATGTCTATATTAGGCCAAAAGCTGAGCCTAGGGACAGGCGTGGCGTTCTCATATTGACAAGACCATTGTATATGGGACGTCACTGTTCAGCTGACTCAGGGAGAAAACAATCCATGATATTCCTGTCTGACGGCATTCGATCGTCCTTGGATGGTAAATCATCTCTATAAAAATACCCACGTCACTAACAAATAAACAAGGTATTGAACACACTGCATCTATTGCAACGCTGTTGTTTTTTCAAACCGCATGCATTCAAGCAATGACATCGGAACTCAATTAATGCTACACTCAATATCACGAACGCACTCACGGTGTGGAAGGTATAAGGACTGAGTTCACTTTCACATCCATGACTGTTTCTAATGGAGTTTTTGCATCACCAAGTTCCAAGCAACTGCATCCATGTTGCCAACAAACAACGGTATTTATCTGACTTCGATTTTTCCGCATCTGTAGTACAGCACTTACAATTAAATTATCTGTATTGCTCGAATCTCCCAGCTGGAGCAAAATCAATCTTTTGCTCAAGTGTTAGATTTCTAACCAATCAGATTTCAGGCAGGTGGATCTCCGGTCCTGCTGTCTCATTCATCAATTTCCGGTTGCCATTATTTCATCGGTTTTGCTCGCTAAACACCCCCCGTACTTCCTTCGGATTAGTTTCACCAACTGAAGTACTGCTGTTTTTAAACATTTTTTAAATTGAAAATCAATATCTAAGAGATGATGTATCTGATGCAGCTATTAATGTTTGGACACCTTGGACACAGTAGCTATTTCAGACCGTTAATCAAGTCACTGTCAAGTCTACGGGGTATCTTTCAGTGAGTCATAAACAGTAACACCAGGGTCTTCTTTTGTTTTGGCAGTATCTACAGTGGTCTGTCTAGTCTGGACCTATCTAGTGTTTCCCTGTCTAGTCTGGACCTGACTAGACTTGGTTAGTCTAGTCTGGTCCTATCTAGTCTCTACCTGTCTAGTCTGGACCTGACTAGTCTTGACCAGTCTCGTCTGGATCTATTTAGTCTGGATCGAGACAGTCAACAGCTAGATAGACAATGTCTAGTTGGTCTGGAACTACATAGTCAGTAGCTTCCAGTTAAAGCCTGGTCCTGATACAGTCATCCCTAGTTTTGGTCTCTGTAGTCAGTACCTAGATAGTCGGGACCTAATATTTCTTTAACTGGTAAGTCTTGACCTATTATAATCCGTGGACCTATAAAGTCTTGAATAATGGTTCGATGTCCTGGTGGCAATGATTCGGGCTGAATCTAGATGTAACAGATTGTGAATTATGTCAGTTGTGGGATGTCTGAGTGTATGAAATAAGGCCCGTCCGACCACCCGAGACGGGCTAGATTTCTGACGGACGGTCTAGATTTACAGCTAGCCAGTCCGATGGTCTGGTAAAACTTTTAGATGTTCCATACATCTGAGTAAATTCACCATATCTTGCTTGGTGTTTCGTCTGGTTAAATTCATTTTTGGCTGGTAACATTTTCAAGTTACCAGTCCTGATGTCTGGCTGGGTTTTTTTTGGTTTATTTCAGACACTGAATATCACATTTACGTAACTAGGTTTGTTGTCAACACATATATTAATATTATTGATATACTTTTCCGTTTGGCGTTTTTTGAATGACATGAATCAAATGTGCTTGGGCTACAAAATGGCGCGAGGCTATAATGACCTGGCTGTTCGTTTTCGTCATAAATTATACTGAGACTTTTTGAAAACGCATTTTTATGTTTCACAAAATTGCCACAAAAAGTCAAATTAAGTTGTCCTGTGTATTAAGGCATGAGGTAATCAAAGACAACACCGTCGTAGTTCGGGTTCGAATCTGATTCCACGTATTTCGAAATGCACAATACCACGTCAGTCGGAAGACTCTTCTGTATGTTTTTATTGTAGTTATTTTGAAAATAAACACCACTATGACATTTTGAAAATACACCACCTTATCTTGTGAATTACGATCGTGATACAGTGAAACTTGTTGATCATATTTCCTTGTAGAAATTTTACTCATTGCTTGACTTTGCCAATATTCTTAAAGTTCATATATTTTTCGAAACAAATTGTGCAGCACACTTCAAAACAGAAAAATAATCATTTCTCTCATGGAAAATCTATATACAATCTAAAAACATAAGTCAGGTATTCAGATTTCCTTATGTGATGTTGATCGACAGTTAAAAAGTATGTTTGTTTCGCACGATATTTTGAAAACTGACAGCGACCCGTTCCAGTTAGCGGCTTCGCAAGTCCCTGAATTTACAGAGGCTTACGACAGTGCTAGGTTCGCCTTTTCGTCAAACACCACACCAGAATTCGTAGAAGGAAGGGTTAGTTGGTTTCAGATCTTTGAAAGTGAACATGTTTTGACCTTTTTTTTACCCCTACCCTGCGGACTGAAGTATGCAAAGAAGCCGGAGATCCTATATTCCCTTCAAATCTGGCACGACACAAAGAATGCACTGGTGTTTGCAAAAGTCAAAATCGGAAACGGCATTTAAATTGAACTGTTTTTTTCTCGGTGAACGATACGGATAGGGATAATATTAGGGGCAGTGATGGCATGAGAAACAACTATTTACTACTACGGAGACGGAGTTTTATAGCAGAGTATATCAAAATATAGTACTCCTTGGTACCCTGGATGGCGCTCGGCGTTGAGCGAATGAAACAAGAACTGGTGGACACGGAGTCAGTACAGTGTCTGATTGGGTTACAAACACACACGCACACACGCACGAGCACACATGAACACGAACACACACACACACATGACTGTGTCTCAACTCATCTCTTTTCCCTCAACAACCAGAGTCGTTCTTAGCAGCTTCTGTATGTTTAAATAATGCATGCATGTTAGACGTCATAACAATTTATATATCGTTATGGCATTTTGATACAGCTTCATAATAGGTTTAACATCGCAATTCACGACAACTCCAACGTATCATGTAACCTATTTTGCGGGTTTGAAGTCAACAGAATGAAATAGAAAGCTCTTTAAACAGGAACCAATAGATTAACTGGAAAGATCGGCTACGAAGGAAATGTACGCAATTAAATAATTTATGAAAATAATATAAACTAATTTGTAACTGATAGCTTCATTGCCTCAACACTGAACAAGCTATAATGTTCATTTTCTGTACATTGGCTCTAAACAGAACAGTATTGTGCTCTAAATGTCCTTTGTTTTACCCCTGAGACAGAGTGCTCGCCGTTGTAATGTCTTGATATATGTCCAGACTAGTAATTAATAAAACACAAGTATCACATAACCTGTATCTCACATGAAACTGTTTTGTAGAAGTCGTTAACATTTAAAGAACTATATTGTGTTCTCAATCAAAAGATATGAGATACTCTATCCAGCTATAAAATGAATTAACAGATATACAGTGCTCCACTAGGAAATGATCGTCCTGAACGCATCGTATGGAAGAGGTAAATGTCGTCATGGATGTCTTCATGAATTCTTCAGTGAGTGCGTGGGTCGGCTGGTGAGTGAGTGAGTGAGTGAATTGGGTTTAACGCCCCTTTGTAGAGTATTCTAGCACCACAACCTACTATTTTGATGTGGAGGACGTACACCAGTCTCTTCCCTCATCCACCACCCATGAAGGTCCGGGTAAGAATATTGATCTTCAGTAACCCATGCTTGTCGTAAGAGGCGACTAACGGGATCGGGTGGTCAGGCTCGCTGACTTGGTTGACACATGTCAGACCGCCGCCATATAGCTGGAATATTGCTGAGTGTGGCGTAAAACTAAACTCACTCACTCCCACATCCATTAAGCATAAGCGTGATGGTGATAGATAATAAACAATAACAGGCGATAGTATAGGATTCAAACACATTTCCTGGCATGGGTGAGGGGGCATGACCCTGCATACCGAGAACGAGTGTGCGAGTGGGTGTACTTTTACGGTAATTTCATCCATATTCCAGTAATATAAATGAATATCATTGTTCACCATGAATACGCTTCACTCCTTGCACCTCTTATGTGAATCGAACACAAACGTGTGAAGTGGATAGCCAACACTTTCAATACCCTATCAATACCTGTGCTCAGGTACACCTGTGTGTATAGTCATTACACATCGTCATCTTTACCGCTTCAACCTCAAACAAGATTCCAGTTCCAAAAAAGCGGACTCTCCCTAACAACGTTGTTAAACTTCATCTGATTTGTGACCTGCGCTCTACTTAATCTGGGGCGATGGGGTAGCCTAGTGGTTAAAGCGTTCGCTCGTCACGCAAAAGACCCGGGTTCGAATCCCCACATGGGTACAATGTGTGAAGCCCATTTCTGGTGTCCCCAGCCGTGATGTTGCTGGAATATTGCCAAAAGCGGCGTAAAACCAAACTCAGTCAGTCAGTCAGTCAGTCACTCAGTCACTCAGTCAGTCAGTCAGTCACTCAGTCAGTCACTCAGTCAGTCAGTCAGTCAGTCAGTCAGTCTACTTAATCTGGGATTTGAACCCTAGCATGGGTAAGGGTGTAACTACCAACGTCGAGATGGAACCTGTACTTTAAGTACATATGGACTAAGAAATGATTCTGGTTTCAGACGTGTACAAGTTTACTGTAACCCTTGAGCAGGCGATTTACGATGAAACTAGTATTTGAGTGAGTGAGTTTAGTTTTACGCCACACTCAGCAATATTACAGCTATATGGCGGCGGTCTGTAAATAATCGAGTCCGGACCAGACAATCCAGTGATCAACAACATGAGCATCGATCTACGCAATTGGGATACGATGACATGTGTCAACCAAGCCAGCGAGCCTGACCACCCGATCCCGTTAGTCGCCTCTTACGTCAAGCATGGGTTACTGAAGATTAATTCTAACTCGGATCTTCACGAGTCTCAAGATGAATGAAGAATTTGAACATACGTAAACATAATAATGACACTGAAATCGATTCCGCCATATAGCTGGAATATTGCTGGGTGCGGCGTAAAACTAAACTCACTAAAAAAACCTCACTCAAATCGACTTGCTGCCCCTAAGGCGACACGACCACCCGCATCCTAGAAAAGGGATAGAAATGCTTGCAAAAATCGACTGAACACGTGGAACTCAAATAAAAAGTAACATCTGATAGGGAAATATAATAAAAAATGATATGGAAATAAACATTTTTTTAGATTTCTTATCAGTGAACGCTCGTGCGGAGTAGAAACATGATCTGCTTCGCCTTGGAATATCGCGCCATTAAATCGGCGTGTTTAGACCCCAACAGATGTAAATGTTTCAGTTCATCCGCTTGACAGCTCGCCAGTTGGAAACTGATCTACAAACACTGTACATTGTTTATGCCATTCTGTAGAATGTGTTGTAAATATTACCTTTAGGACGACCTTAGCCATCAAATGTTCTCACCGTTACATTGTTTATTAATTTATTACATTTGTTTATATACTCATGCCAATAATGGTTGTCACCCCCCCACCCCACCCCCACACCCCACACACCACCCACCCCCCCTCCAATTAAAAAATTGAAGGGGGTGACAACCATTATTGGCATGAGTATATATTAAACTCTTGAAATCGCGGGTACAAGTCAGCATGTGGTCGGTCTGGTTGTCTGTGTATACATGTAGGTCTGGGACTTATATTGTTTTGGTTAATCAAACAGTATTTAATGCGTGGTTGGTCTGGGTAACGTGGGATGAAAGCCCGAAGTCACGCATGCTCTGTTCTTTAAGGTGATAGTCAGTGTTGACCGTTCTACTACTACTAATTCCCCCAAATTGTAGTAGGTACACTCAAAGGCAACGTACGTCACATCCCTAAGATGTTTACCAGTTGGGTAAAGCAATGATTGGTTGAGTGAGTGAGTGTGGCTTAACGCCGCTTTTAACAATATTCCAGCAATACCACGGCGGCGGACACCACAAACGGGCTTCACACATTGTACCCATGTGGGTAATTGAACGGGGGTCTTCGGCGTGACAAGCCAACGCTTTAACCACTAGGCTACCCCACCGCCCCATAAAGCAGAGAGCATCGGTGTAGTGCAGACAAACCTAGAAACATAATAAGGGCAAACTAGGATTCGAACCCGCGGTCATGGGCTTCTGCACGCCTAACAAACGCTTCTCTGACTGACGACCAAACCACCAGAAGGTCTTTATTATGTACACAATAATCAATTATGATTTCGCGCTGTGACATTCAATGCCTTTTGTATCACCAATACATCTTCCTATATAGTGCTATTTCATGTCCGACTCAGATCCGCGCACTGGCACAAGCAACAAACGTTTCATTTTTCTGAGATTTGACAATTTCCTACGTCAGCATTGAAAAGAAAAATTCAAAATTTCCACATTCATTATTTATTTAACAAATTTCATCAGCAACCTCAGAATCTCGCCTCCACAATGCCAATGACCGTAATTTGATGCCGCTAGCCCCCATGGAAACATTCCGAATATCGAACCATTTCCGATTCTGCGCCATCATCGACGTCAAGCAACATCTGTGAATATGCCGCTACAATTAACGCCAAATGAAATTTTCCCAACTCAACCACCTGACTAGCAGATTAAAAGTGTCTAGAAAAAGAAGAAATCATTTTTTGTATAATTATATTAATTCCCACATCTCTGTGAGCCGTGCAAAAGCGCACTTGCAGCAGCGGTATTTTGGCAGCACAACTGGGGGCAGGAGGAAAACCGTCATAAACTTGCTGTATTTGTCTCTATCACATCTGCTGCCTTGCTATAAATAATCTGGGAACACTCTTTACATTTTAGATGCACGACAAGCTTGAGCAATAAAGTCAAGCATGCCAGTTGCAAAGTAGCTTCCCTGTACTCTAGCATGTAGGCCAGGTTGTGACGTCGCGACGCTTCTGATGGTCATGGATTTATGCATTCGCACTTGCTTGCTCACTAAGATTTCTATTTCTGGCATCCTGTTATTCTCTTAAATATGACGGATGAAATTATTTGAAAAAAATCGGAATTTTTAATTTGTTTTAAGCAGGCTTGATTTGTATGAATAATGAGTGAGTGAGTGAGTCGGGTTGAAGCCGAGATTATACATTTACTTATAGGAGCAGCGTGTCAGCGTGACCACGGGAGGAGCTGACAAACCTGCGAAGATTATCAGCGCGAATCGGGACTCGAGCTCACGATATCAGGTGTCTGGGAAGAGAAAGTGAGTGAGTGAGCTTGGTTTTAACGCCCCTTTTAGCAATCTTCCAGCAATATCACGGCGGGGGGACACCAGAAATGGGCTTCACATATTGCAATCATGTGGGGAATCGAACCCGGGTCTTTTGCGTGACGAGCGAACGCTTTAACCACTAGACTACCCCCACCTCCTCTTTGAAGTCAAAGGAAAGCAGGACTGTACAGCGAACTGCGGCCCCTGCGACAACTGGAACGTAGTATCCCTTTCACGTAATAACTTTAGGTTCTTTTCTTATCCGTGATATCCAAACCAGAGTTAGTGAGTGGGTGAGTTAATCAGTCAGTCAGTGCTCCAATCATTGAATCATGTCTTTACAATCATGATGAAAGCCACAACTACAGTAACGTACTCACAACCAACATATTCCCGTATGCGGATGCTGGAACATCTAAGGGACGTAACTCCAAATAGACGTACTCCGGCGCGCTAAAAGATTGAACCAAACGCTCCTTTCCTTTTAACAACTGGGGCATTACGACATCAAGATAATATATTGTAAAGCTTTGAAATAACCCCGGACGAATGACCTCCCTATACGGTGTGCCTTGACACCGGGCAATGAGTTGACCAAGGTCAGTATACAGCTGGCTCCGCCAGTTACAGCAGACACCTCGACATTTACACTGGCAAACTGCTGGGGGCGGTTTGCATCGACCGGGGGTGCGGACAGTTGTCGTAGACGATGGTTATTTTGGGTGTTTTGCCGACAGCGTTGTCGGACGTCTTGTGAGGAGCAGCTGTTCGTGAACGCGTGAACGTGAGTTGTTGGCTGGGGAACAGAAGTGGAGGAAATTGAAATTAAGGGGAGTGTTATATTCTTAGAAGATCCAGACGCATTTTCCCGACCAAATGCTCCTTCCTTATCTTGCCCTTATATTTTATGCAGACCTACCAGCTATAGTTACATCTTGTTACGTTGCAGGTTACATACACCCCATTACCATGTTAACACCATTGGCTGAGAGTGAGTGAAATAACATTTAACGTCACCTCGGCAATACATTGGCTGAGAGAGTTAAAATGATATCATGACATTGATTTTCCTATACAACGATGTTCTTGTAATCATTTTTATCCAGGCAGTCGGTGCCTTTACCCCTTCCCTCCAAAATGTAAAATACATAATAATAAAAGAATTTTAAAAATCAGACAAAAGAAAAAAATATGAAAATGAGGGCGGCGATAATGATAACGTTGATGATGGCGATTGCTAAGTTGTTTTTTTTACAAAAATTATAGAAAACAGACTGGAATAATGAATAAGCGTATCTACAAATCACCTTATATGCATATAATTACTTGAAAGGAAGCTTGTTGTGTCAGTATTAATGAGTTTTACTGTATAACCTTTTTGAGAAGCGTCAGTGTAGATGAATCTGTAAGCTTGGAGCTTTGAAAACTTTGAGAACGCTTTTTCTTTCATCCTGGGTAAATCAATAAGGACAGAATCATTGGAAACAGAATATTCTGCAGGCTGCATAAAACCGTTTGTGAAGAATGATGCGAAGCAAGTATCGTCTATTCATCATCATCGTTTGCCCCAGATCTGTCATAATAAATATATTTATGTCCTGGACAAACACTCGCTGGCTTGAATCACTGCGAAGAGCTGTGCAGCACGCACCACTGATGCCATGGTTTCTGGAAGTCTGCGAATGGTTCACGTCACCCAGCGGGACTGTCTCCTCTGCAGAGAATATGTTTTGGTAGAGCTTTTGAAAAGGTATTATATATTTTCTATCCTTTTCTCTACTAATCAATGCATTATCAGGGTAGTTTTCCTGGGTAGTAAAGGCGGTGTTCAGAATAGTGAAGGTAGTTGCCCTACATAGTGAAGGAGGTGTTCTAGACAGACAGTGAAGGTAGTTGTCCTACATAGTGAAGGACGTGTTCTAGACAGACTATGAAGGTAGATGTCCTACATAGTGAAGGAGGTGTTCTAGACAGACAGTGAAGGTAGTTGTCCTACATAGTGAAGGACGTGTTCTAGACAGACAATGAAGGTAGATGTCCTACATAGTGAAGGACGTGTTCTAGACAGACAGTGAAGGTAGTTGTCCTACATAGTGAAGGACGTGTTCTAGACAGACAATGAAGGTAGATGTCCTACATAGTGAAGGACGTGTTCTAGACAGACAGTGAAGGTAGATGTCCTACATAGTGAAGGACGTGTTCTAGACAGACAGTGAAGGTAGTTGTCCTACATAGTGAAGGACGTGTTCTAGACAGACAGTGAAGGTAGATGTCCTGCAAAATGAAGGACGTGTTCTAGACAGACAATGAAGGTAGATGTCCTACATAGTAAAGGACGTGTTCTAGACAGACAGTGAAGGTAGTTGTCCTACATAGTGAAGGACGTGTTCTAGACAGACAATGAAGGTAGTTGTACTACATAGTGAAGGACGTGTTCTAGACAGACAGTGAAGGTAGTTGTCCTACATAGTGAAGGACGTGTTCTAGACAGACAATGAAGGTAGTTGTCCTACATAGTGAAAGGACGTGTTCTAGACAGACAATGAAGGTAGTTGTCCCACATAGTGAAGGACGTGTTCTAGACAGACAGTGAAGGTAGTTGTCCCACATAGTGAAGGAGGTGTTCTAGACAGACAATGAAGGTAGTTGCCCTACATAGTGAAGGACGTGTTTTAGACAGACAATGAAGGTAGATGTCCTACATAGTGAAGGAGGTGTTTTAGACAGACAATGAAGGTAGATGTCCTACATAGTGAAGGAGGTGTTCTAGACAGACAATGAAGGTAGATGTCCTACATAGTGAAGGAGGTGTTCTAGACAGACAATGAAGGTAGTTGTCCTACATAGTGAAGGAAGTGTTCTAGACAGACAATGAAGGTAGTTGTCCTACATAGTGAAGGACGTGTTCTAGACAGACAATGAAGGTAGATGTCCTACATAGTGAAGGAGGTGTTCTAGACAGACAGTGAAGGTAGTTGTCCTACATAGTGAAGGAGGTGTTCTAGACAGACAATGAAGGTAGATGTCCTACATAGTGAAGGACGTGTTCTAGACAGACAGTGAAGGTAGTTGTCCTACATAGTGAAGGAGGTGTTCTAGACAGACAATGAAGGTAGATTGTCCTACATAGTGAAGGAGGTGTTCTAGACAGACAATGAAGGTAGATGTCCTACATAGTGAAGGACGTGTTCTAGAGAGACAATGAAGGTAGTTGTCCTACATAGTGAAGGACGTGTTCTAGACAGACAATGAAGGTAGATGTCCTACATAGTGAAGGACGTGTTCTAGACAGACAGTGAAGGTAGATGTCCTACATAGTGAAGGACGTGTTCTAGACAGACAGTGAAGGTAGTTGTCCTACATAGTGAAGGGACGTGTTCTAGACAGACAGTGAAGGTAGATGTCCTGCAAAATGAAGGACGTGTTCTAGACAGACAATGAAGGTAGTTGTCCTACATAGTGAAGGACGTGTTCTAGACAGACAATGAAGGTAGTTGTACTACATAGTGAAGGACGTGTTCTAGACAGACAGTGAAGGTAGTTGTCCTACATAGTGAAGGACGTGTTCTAGACAGACAATGAAGGTAGTTGTCCTACATAGTGAAGGACGTGTTCTAGACAGACAGTGAAGGTAGATGTCCTACATAGTGAAGGACGTGTTCTAGACAGACAATGAAGGTAGATGTCCTACATAGTGAAGGAGGTGTTCTAGACAGACAATGAAGGTAGTTGTCCTACATAGTGAAGGAGGTGTTCTAGACAGACAGTGAAGGTAGATGTCCTACATAGTGAAGGAGGTGTTCTAGACAGACAATGAAGGTAGTTGTCCTACATAGTGAAGGACGTGTTCTAGACAGACAATGAAGGTAGTTGTCCTACATAGTGAAGGACGTGTTCTAGACAGACAATGAAGGTAGATGTCCTACATAGTGAAGGAGGTGTTCTAGACAGACAATGAAGGTAGTTGTCCTACATAGTGAAGGACGTGTTCTAGACAGACAATGAAGGTAGTTGTCCTACATAGTGAAGGACGTGTTCTAGACAGACAATGAAGGTAGATGTCCTACATAGTGAAGGAGGTGTTCTAGACAGACAATGAAGGTAGTTGTCCTACATAGTGAAGGAGGTGTTCTAGACAGACAATGAAGGTAGTTGTCCTACATAGTGAAGGACGTGTTCTAGACAGACAATGAAGGTAGATGTCCTACATAGTGAAGGAGGTGTTCTAGACAGACAATGAAGGTAGTTGTCCTACATAGTGAAGGAGGTGTTCTAGACAGACAGTGAAGGTAGATGTCCTACATAGTGAAGGACGTGTTCTAGACAGACAGTGAAGGTAGTTGTCCTACATAGTGAAGGAGGTGTTCTAGACAGACAATGAAGGTAGTTGTCCTACATAGTGAAGGAGGTGTTCTAGACAGACAATGAAGGTAGATGTCCTACATAGTGAAGCAGGTGTTCTAGACAGACAATAAAGGTAGTTGTCCTACATAGTGAGGGAGGTGTTCTAGACAGACAGTGAAGGTAGTTGCCCTACATAATGAAGGAGGTGTTCTAGACAGACAATGAAGGTAGATGTCCTACATAGTGAAGGAGGTGTTCTAGACAGGCAGTGAAGGTAGTTGTCCTACATAGTGAAGGAGGTGTTCTAGACAGACAATGAAGGTAGATGTCCTACATAATGAAGGACGTGTTCTAGACAGACAGTGAAGGTAGATGTCCTACATAGTGAAGGACGTGTTCTAGACAGACAGTGAAGGTAGTTGTCCTACATAGTGAAGGAGGTGTTCTAGACAGACAATGAAGGTAGTTGTCCTACATAGTGAAGGAGGTGTTCTAGACAGACAATGAAGGTAGATGTCCTACATAGTGAAGGAGGTGTTCTAGACAGACAATGAAGGTAGTTGTCCTACATAGTGAGGGAGGTGTTCTAGACAGACAGTGAAGGTAGATGTCCTACATAGTGAAGGACGTGTTCTAGACAGACAGTGAAGGTAGTTGTCCTACATAGTGAAGGACATGTTCTAGATAGACAGTGAAGGTAGTTGTACTACATAGTGAAGGACGTGTTCTAGACAGACAGTGAAGGTAGTTGTCCTACATAGTGAAGGAGGTGTTCTAGACAGACAGTGAAGATAGTTGTACTACATAGTGAAGGACGTGTTCTAGACAGACAGTGAAGGTAGTTGTACTACATAGTGAAGGACGTGTTCTAGACAGACAGTGAAGGTAGTTGTCCTACATAGTGAAGGAGGTGTTCTAGACAGACAGTGAAGGTAGTTGTCCTACATAGTGAAGGAGGTGTTCTAGACAGACAATGAAGGTAGATGTCCTACATAGTGAAGAAGGACGTGTTCTAGACAGACAATGAAGGTAGATGTCCTACATAGTGAAGGACGTGTTCTAGACAGACAGTGAAGGTAGTTGTCCTACATAGTGAAGGAGGTGTTCTAGACAGACAATGAAGGTAGTTGTCCTACATAGTGAAGGAGGTGTTCTAGACAGACAATGAAGGTAGATGTCCTACATAGTGAAGCAGGTGTTCTAGACAGACAATGAAGGTAGTTGTCCTACATAGTGAAGGAGGTGTTCTAGACAGACAGTGAAGGTAGATGTCCTACATAGTGAAGGACGTGTTCTAGACAGACAGTGAAGGTAGTTGTACTACATAGTGAAGGACGTGTTCTAGATAGACAGTGAAGGTAGTTGTACTACATAGTGAAGGACGTGTTCTAGACAGACAGTGAAGGTAGTTGTCCTACATAGTGAAGGAGGTTTTCTAGACAGACAGTGAAGATAGTTGTACTACATAGTGAAGGACGTGTTCTAGACAGACAATGAAGGTAGTTGTCCTACATAGTGAAGGACGTGTTCAAGACAGACAGTGAAGGTAGATGTCCTACATAGTGAAGGACGTGTTCTAAAGAGACAGTGAAGGTAGAAGTCCTAGGTAGTGAAGGCCGTCGTCTTGACGGAAACCCGGAGTAATCGTTAAACGAAATGAAGGGGTTCAAAAGAGAACTGGCGTTAAACAATGACACTAAAACACGCTAATAGTAAATGTAAAGAAAGCATATATGGGACACACAAACACCACCCCCACCCCAATCCCCACCCCCACAAATTTCTGTCACAGGATTCATATATTATATCGATCACAAAATAGTCTGTATACATGTTCTCTATCTGTTGTCACAACACACAACTGCAGTTTGAAACAGACAGTATTACCTGACAGTAATACCTGACAGTAACCCACCAAAGAAATAATCGCTTCCCTAAAGTAATGATACGCATACTTGTGAAACAAACACAAACAAAAATGACGAGATTCTTCAACAAACACGACCGTGTTGTAATCATTCACTGTCGAGGTCAGGACAATAAAATAAGTAAATATTTATGCAAAGTAAAATAATAATATGAAAAAAAAATATCCCATACATTTTTAATTATTTTTTGAACAGATAAAACCAAGCCAATTAGCTAATGGTACGCGCCTAACAACGAAATACAATACACCTTCACACCATTTATTAATTCTGCTTCTAAACTTTAACCAACGTTTCAATGACGTCATTTATGTTCTTTCCAAAATTATAAAGAATGACCCCAACCCAACTCTTACCCCACAGTTACAAATCCCAGCCCGTATAAAACCGTGTCAGTAAGGCAATCACCTCACTGTCGACATGTGTAAGAAAATTAGAGTAAATATTAATACACTTAAAAATATTCATATTAAATGAGTTATTACAGAACAAATATTACTAATCGAAATCTAACACGGTAGAAGTAATTTAGCGATATCTAAGTACGTGATCTAGTTGAACTGCCGCTGTGCCTTGTTTTACATGATATTTCCCACCTGCAAACAAAATTACAAAATTATATTTCAAATTAATGAGTATCTGGACATCTTGCATATATCCCATATTTGTTTAAAGCTTTCTTTCGCTATCCAGTCCTGATTCGGTAGTTCAAAATTCAAGGCAATCACTCAACTTCGAGTTTTCAATTATCAGATTCTATCTTTTGTCGGCCCCAGATTTAATTACCTTCCGAACTGACAATGGCCTTTGTAGGGAGACTGGATGCATGTGCACACCTGGGTAGAACTACCAGAAGACAAAACCAAAAGTTACGCACGTGACCTTATGAGGTTATTCGCCATGGTTTACAAACCTCTCACAAAGCACGCGCGAGGCTCTTTGCAATGCACATGCGCGCTTCATTTCGTTCGCTATGCACCTGGCATTCTGACAACGCCACGCGCGCTGTTGGGCGGGGAGATTGGAGCTGAGGGGTGGAGTTCATGTGAAGGGGGAGCTGTTAGAAAGGAGTCATGTCTGTTGAAGTACAATAGGAACCTGTATTGATGAACCTGTACGAATACAACGTTTTATTGTAAAATTCAGTTTCCATACGTGCCAGATGCTTTTAACATGGTTACTTGTGTCGGTTGCTCTTGTTTTGGTGCGCAAGGGTTAACATTTGTCGTGAACGCGCCCAAACGGAAAATGTGAAAAGTCTTGGGTTGCAGTGACAGATTGACAAAATCGATGTTAACATATTGTTGGCGTGGTGTCATATAAATGCATCGTGAACATACTGCTAACAAAGTCTCGCACGAGAGATGCGTAAACGGAGATTCTTCTAAATGTGTAATCAATACCTTCGTAAATTTAAAACTAGAAACTAGAATTTCATAAATCTTTATAATCAAATTTTTACGATTAATTAGATACAATGATAAGATTACTCGATAACAAAACCCGGCATAACCGTCATCGACATTTGTATCATTTTGCTCACGGGGTTCCTGGGGTCTTTCTAGTAAAAGGGATTTGTTTCCATAACCATACAAATAGATCCATAGACTTTAATTCAGTTGCATACATGTAACTGCACATTACCAATTAATTTTGTGATTATTGCTTATTGTTTGAACGAGAACAAAGTGTCTTGAAGATGACATAGTGTAGGAATAGATCTATAGACTTTAATTCAGTGGCAAACATGTAACTGCACATTACGGATTAATTTTCTGTCTGGTGAAAGTATAACGTAATAACATTTCCTGAAATATATAACAATATATACTTTCAGTCGTAATGGAAAGGTATTTTCTTTAAAAGACGTAAAAACACAAAAACAACCAACCTTGCTTTTAAAATTCTTGTATAAAATCAGTTCGAAATATCCAAACTTCTCGAGTCACATGAACCATGACACTTCGGAACTTCTGTTTCGACAATATAACTGATATTTGTATACTTTCATTGTCCTATGCTTTGTCCCGAAAGTGTCTATTCACCTGGTCGCTTAAAACAAATCCAGTAAGCAGATAAATCCATATATCCCTTCCCCATTATACATAGTAACAAGGTTGACTATCCCCTTAACAAAACATTCCTTTCAGTTATCTGGGAGTAGTTATAGAAGTCACCTAAGGGCCGACTTTACAGTTGTGAGTGAGTGAGTGAGTGACTTTTTAGTTTTACGCCGCTTTTAGCAATGTTCCAGCAATGTCACAGCGGGGATACCAGAAATGGGCTTCACACATCATACCCATGTGAGGAATCGAACTAGGGCCTTCGGCGTAACGTGTTAATGCTTTAACCACTAGGCTACCCCACCACTTCGTAAGTTGAAGAAACCAGTACCTCTTTGAAATTAAAAAAAAATAAAGTCCAATCAAATGAGAATGTGCGTCCTTCCTTCGGCAACCACTGTACAAGCTTCACGCATAACGGGGCAAGCATATAGTTTACTTATTATAACATGGATTTCGTGGTAATTAGGTTGAGGTATGGGAACCATAGCGACGACATGTTGTTTCATCGGACCTGGTTGCAAATACTACCCACACTGTATTTTGGTCGTGACGAGCGAATGCTTTAACCACTAGGCTACCCCACCGCCCCCTTACGGTAATAATAACGTCGATATCCCCACTTTACAAGCAGTAATCGTGAGTAATGCTACATCTCCAGATTCCAGGTTACAGGAGCATGTGATATGAACATCTGTGACCCGGAGGTGAGGGGGGTTTAATCACATATTATGATTAATTACCTGTGCGACTACAAGCAGGCTCACCAGCAGATGGTCGTGATGTTGATCTGCGTTGCGCCCGTGGAGAGGGCTACCGCACTATGGTTCCACCTGGGCTTGTTAGTACATCACCGTGTTATTTGGTCAAATATGAAATAATAAATTCATATTTATAAATCTTGCCAGAATAAATGCACATTTATATGTGCTCTAGTTTATGTTAGTAAGAACAAAAACTGATACTCAGCTCACAATTATTCCTTCCACCCACACCCACACCCCAAACCCCCAAGATGTGTGCGACTTGGTGTAGTTGAGCAATACTTATTTCATGGGTAAATTTACCCATAAGACAGTTTAATTTTTCTCAAAATATAATCAAACCAAATGTGTACTGTTGATAGCTACGAATATTCACATCTGGCACAAAATTGACAACTACAAAAATAAATATTTGAGACTGTTTTAGGGTATTAGCCTTCAATAAGAACAGTTGAACCTTTGTCCTTAATGTGGTTGATATTTCCTTTTAAGATCAGCCTGTGCGTTGATTTCCTGTTCAAAAGGATTTAGAAGAAGTTTACTGTAATCGAATTTCAACTTCACAATGATTTCGATGTCTAAATTTGATATTACGTTGCTAAGAGTATTCTTTGAAAGGGAAATCGATTTGAACACGTATCCAGTAGCAACGTACGTGGTCTGTGTTTTTCAGCTATACTGTCACAACAGATACAACTACCAGTAATCTGAACAAAATTCGGATATCAGAAATATTTTACTATGTAATGTTGCCCGCTTAGATATAAATTATTCGGCTATCAAGCTCAAGTAAATACCCAAAAAATCCCCGTCAATATGAGTAATCATATACAAACTGGTAAGCGCAATAATACGTATTACCATTTAAAAGCACTGAGTAATTTAGAAACCAATTTACTACACTAGGTCACAGGGAGAAAAAATAATCCCAGTGTTCTGCTTCGATTATAATCAGTTTCAAACAAAGATCTGGTATGTGCAAAATGGTATTAGCTGTCGCTCTCTTGTTAACGGCTCAAACATATCGATTTGTTTCATCTGCGCTGGTAGTTGAAGTCGGTAACACATGGCTTATGGCAGTCATAATTGATCGACATATTGAAATATACATCGCACGTGTGAAGTGGTGGTATCTGGTTCATGTACATTGCTTGTACTTGACAGATTGCGAGATACTAGACAGATATATGTACTAGATAGACAGGTGCGTTGGGATGTAGACACAAGGATAGCATAGCGATATGATGACGGAAGGATAGGCAAGCGATATGTAGACGAAATGATAGATATAACGATATGTAGACGGAAGGATAGATATAACGATATGTAGACGGAAGGATAGATACAACGATATGTAGACGGAAGGATAGATATAACGATATGTAGACGAAATGATAGATATAACGATATGTAGACGGAAGGATAGATATAACGATATGTAGACAGAACTATAGACAAGCTATTTGTAGCCGGAAGGTTAGTCATAGCGATATGTAGACGGAAGGATAGACAAGCTATATGTAGACACAAGGATAGCATAACGATATGTAGACGGAAGGATAGACAAGCGATATGTAGACGGAAGGGTAGATATAACGATATGTAGACGAAATGATAGATATAACGATATGTAGACGGAAGGATAGATATAACGATATGTAGACAGAACTATAGACAAGCTATTTGTAGACGGAAGGTTAGACATAGCGATATGTAGACGGAAGGATAGACAAGCTATATGTAGACACAAGGATAGCATAACGATATGTAGACGGAAGGATAGACAAGCGATATGTAGACGGAAGGACAGCATAACGATATGTAGACGAAATGATAGATATAACGATATGTAGACAGAAGGATAGATATAACGATATGTAGACGAAATGATAGATATAACGATATGTAGACAGAAGGATAGATATAACGATATGTAGACGAAATGATAGATATAACGATATGTAGACGAAATGATAGATATAACGATATGTAGACGAAATGATAGATATAGCGATATGTAGGCGAATTGATAGATATAACGATATGTAGACGAAATGATAGATGTAATGATATGTAGACGGAAGGATAGATATACCGATATGTAGACGGAACTATAGACAAGCGATATGTAGACGGAATGATAGACAAGCAATATGTAGACGGAAGGATAGAGAGGCGATATATAGATGGAAGGATAGATGTAGCGATATATAGACGGAAGGATAGTTATAACGATATGTAGACGGAATGATAGATATAACGATATGTAGACGGAATGATAGATATAACGGTATGTAGACGGAAGGTTAGACATAGCGATATACAGACGGAAGGGTAGATATAACGATGTGTAGACGGAACTATAGGCAATCGATATGTAGACGGAATGATAGATATAACGATATGTAGACGGAAGGATAGATATAACGATATGTAGACGGAATGATAGATATAACGATATGTAGACGGAAGGATAGATATAACGATATATAGACGGAATGATAGATATAACGATATATAGACGGAAGGATAGATATAACGATATATAGACGGAAGGATAGATATAACGATATGTAGACGGAATGATAGATATAACATATATAGACGGAACTATAGGCAATCGATATGTAGACGGAAGGATAGATATAACGATATGTAGACGGAAGGATAGATATAACGATATGTAGACGGAAGGATAGATATAACGATATGTAGACGGAAGGATAGATATAACGATATGTAGACGGAAGGATAGAGAGAAAGTGTTGTTGTTTTCTGTTTTGTTAAACGCCACACACATCAATGCTCTAGTTACAGTCACTGGACATAAGTATTCGTCACTGGACATAAGTATTCGTCACTGGACATAAGTATTCGTCACTGGACATAAGTATTCGTCACTGGACATGAGTATTCGTCACTGTCCATAATTTCCATAGAAGTACATGCTAATTTGGTGCAGCTAGATATAATGTTTTGAATTTATTTTTCGTTTGATCTTGTTCATATTTAGCACATGTGTCATGAATCATCTCATTTCCGTTATATTTTCCACTCAGTATTTGAAGAATGACCAACCACACTTTGATTGATGCCTGCATGGTTATGACAGTTTTTATAATGGCGGCCTATGGGGAAAGAATACACAAATATATATGTTGCTCATGTAACTACAACTACAAAATACTTGAAGGAACATTACATGGAAATTATGTATCTGTGACCAAGATCATTTCCTAACAACCTGCAAAATTTGACAACCAAATAACAGAATGCACTAAAATAACATGGAAGTCTATGAGAATCTTGCCGACTGAGGAATACCTATGTCCCATCACTGTATATGACGGCAACTAGTCGAGACGAGACATTTAAAGTGATTGACATCATAAGCATCGATCTACGCAATCGGGATACGATGACACGTGTCAACCAAGTCAGCGAGCCTGACCACCCTATCCCGTTGGTCGTCTCTTACGACGAGCATGGCGCTCTCACGGATCTTTACGGGTAGTGCATAGACCATCACTTAGTCTCTGAATATAACGTTGATTGAAAGAAATCATTCCTTTTAAATTGCAAAGGAGCCCCAGTGAGATGGGAGTTTCAGGCCTGAGGAAATCTAGACTTGCTTTAGCACTGCATTGCTAAGCAGGAGGAAAATAACACGTGGGCTGTTTAGGGACTGTGAAACAGACTTTGGTAGTGGACAGAGCATACATGTACTCACAGACAGACATAGCGGAATAACAGAGAAACAGGAGCAATCACACACAGCTGGATTCATATTACCATACAAAGCAGAGCTATTGATTCAAATAGAGTGCGAGAGAGTGAGTAGGCTTTAACGTCATCAGGAATGTTATGACGAAAGGGACACACATCTCTAGTTTGGTCTAGACGCTGTCATTAGTGTCATAGGAAACCAGCCATTGTTTCTGTGTAATGTATGTAATCGTGAACAGACACCACTCACTGTGATGTTGCACATAAACAGTGTGTTGATCCAGGGACCTGACTCAAGTTTTCGACGGACATTTTGCCCGTACCTAGTTCTTTATTCAAAAAGGACTTTCAAACCACTGATAGAATTATAAAGTAGCAGCTAAATAAATATACAATGTCAGTGATTTACGTTTTACGCCGCTTTTAGCAATATTCCAGCAATATCACGGCGGGGGACACCAGAAAATGGGCTTTACACATTGTACCCATGTAGAGAATCGAACCCGGGTCTGAGGCGTGACGAGCGAACGCTTTAACCACTAAGCTAACTTACCGTCCAGATATATAGAGTGAGTGAGTAAATGAGTATTGTTTTGCGCCACTATATCAATATTCCAGCAATATCAAAGGGAGGGGACACCAGGAATGGGCTTCAAACAATGTATCTATGCAGGGAATTGAACCCGGGTCTTCGGCGTGACGAGCGAACGCTTTAACCACTAGGCTACCCCACCGCCCCGATAGATATATATAGGACAGTGTGTTTAATAGAAGATATAAAGAGGAAAGGGTAGATAGATTGTAGACATCTGTCAGTTTTTAGCTTGTCTGGAAACCCGTGTTCGGTCGTGTGTGATATAACGGCACAGCGATTATCTGGAGAGCTGCACGTGCTGAAATAGAAACGTAATTAACGCGGCGCGCGAATCGCGGCTGAGACAATAGGAGGCACGAGAACTACTTCGTCATAAATGGATGCTTATATCCGTTGGCAGGTTGTGTGATCGGAGAGCCACTTGCCTCACTCTGGCCAACACAAGAATCAATGGACATCTATAGAACCACAGTCTGCTGCCAGCAACCGCCAATTCCAAAATGGCGGCGGGTCGATGGTTTCGCCGCCAGGTGGCTGTGTACAAGTGGAACTAGCGCGTCAAACCTTGCAATTGATTACAGAATGTATGCAAATAACAGCCCCGTGTTGAGGCGAGTAGAGATGAAACTCAGGACGCCTGGCATGGGAAAGTAAACACGAAACGTTGTGTAACGCGGGCGAGGGACGTCGACCTCCGCAACCAAACCGTATGCTCAGCTGCTCTCAGAAATGAAACATCGACCAGCATTCTCGAGTGGCCGAGACCAGTGTAGCGTTCCCAGGCGGCGACATATCGAAAATGAGACCTGATTGAAAGGGCCAAATACACAGGGCATCATCGGGGGCAGTCTCTTCGCTGTGAATGCCGAGGAAATAGTCCTCATCAAAACGCCATTGATCAGACGAGCATGGCGGACAACGCGTGCTGGTTTCATCCAAACGTCAATTTGCGTCAACGGGCCAACATGACGAGACTAATGCAGAACAGTTTTTACCACTTTTGTGAAGTCTGTATGGGCCTTTGTAACAGATAGCGCTACTTCCACCATATCGTCAGCGCTGCCACTCACCATTGAGCATGAAGGATCCGTCTGCGGCAGGAAATATTGATCACACCTAGGTTCTATTGAACAAACCTAAACAAGAATTCGACAAGGCAAAGAACGTACAAATTTCAACTCTGATTCAAGTGCGCCAAATTTCCATATGTTTAATGGAATGGTGATACATATGAATTTATTGCCTAGGTCTTTAGAATCGGTATTCCTTCACAAAGCACCGTTAGGTTGACACAAAACACTGAGACTTCAATAGGCGTATATTTTAGTAACACACACGTAAGAGATTCAGTTGGCAGGACATCGATTCCCTGACATGAAAACTCTATACAGGCATTGATCTTTCCTCGAGAAATGTACAGACTGTGTTTGCGCCGGTAGAGAACATGTGTTTATAGGCTCAAATATTTTATTGGTATTGGCGATGGCGCATCTGGGGATGGTTGAAGAATTTCTTCCAATTGGTTGTCTCTGTGAAATTGGTAGGTCTGAAACCAATGAAGCTGATTATTTATTCAACGGTTATTGCACTGTTTCAGGCCCAAGAATTTCTTCCCATTGCTTGTCTCTGTGAAAGTGGTAAACCAGAATCCAATGAAGCTGATTATTTATGCGGCGGTGTCCGCACTGTTGGACAAGGGGACAGAATCCCTAGTCCATCCTTAGTGATTGAGGCTTCTAAATGGTGAGACCTCTAGGAAATCCCCCAAGTTTACAATACCCGCTGTGGACATGGCCTCTACAACACTAGAACAAGAACCGCAGTGGACAAAACACCTAGTGGCCAAGCGCTCAAGTGTATAAGACCCTGAAATGACCAGACCCATACTGAATTAGACCCCTAGTGACGAAGGCCCTAAAAGGTGAATGACCCCGTTGAAGATGCACCTGTAATGCACAAGGCTCCCGGTAGAGTAAACCCACCATGCATTAGGCATATTTCCCAAGTGGACAATACCCCAAGCGGACAAAACATAAACTTGTTAAACCCTCTCAAGGAAAGAGCCCCTGCTCGGTTCAACCCCTAAAAGACAAAACCCTGTGAATACAAAACCCACCAAGAGCAAACTCATAGAAGACATAATCCCTTTGAACAGAACTTCAACAGGATCACACCCCATTGCACTTGTGCGTATGAATCGTTTATCCAGGAGAAAAGATGTACTTGTATTTCCAATATTTGTTTGCTTTAGTTTCGTCTTATATCATAATGACTGGCCGTACTGTAACTGAAGTACTCACTCCTTCATCATGGCAGGCCGTACTGTAACTAGAAGTACTCACTCCTTCATCATGGCAGGCCGTACTGTAACTGAAGTACTCACTCCTTCATCATGGCAGGCCGTACAGTAACTGAAGTAATCACTCCTTCATCATGACAGGCCGTACTGTAACACTCCTTCATCATGAAAGGCCGTACTGTAACTGAAGTAATCACTCCTTCATCATGGCAGGCCGTACTGTAACTGAAGTAATCACTCCTTCATCATGGCAGGCCGTACTGTAACTGAAGTACTCACTCACTCCTACACATCATGGCAGGCCGTACTGTAACTGAAGTAATCACTCCTTCATCATGGCAGGCCGTACTGTAACTGAAGTACTCATCATCAAGTAATCACCCTTCTGGCAGGCCGTACCTTCACTCATTCATCATGGCAGGCCGTACTGTGAAGGCTAAAGTAATCACTCACTCCTTCATCATGGTAGGCCGTACTGTAACTTCATCATGGTAGGCTGTACTGTAACTGAAGTACTCAATTCCTTCTCATGGCTTCTAAAGTACTCATCATGGTAGGCCGTACTGTAACTGAAGTAACTGAAGTAATAACTCCTTCATCATGGCAGGCCGTACTGTAACTGAAGTAATCACTCCTTCATCATGACAGGCCGTACTGTAACTGAAGTAATTACTCTTCATCATGGCAGGCCGTACTTTAACTGAAGTACTCAATTCTTCATGATGACAGGCCGTACTGTAACTGAAGTACTCACTCCTTCATCATGGCAGGCCGTACTGTAACTGAAATAATCACTCCTTCATGATGACAGGCCATACCGTAACTGAAGTAATCACTCCTTCATCATGGCAGGCCGTACTGTAACTGAAGTACTCACTCCTTCATCATGGCAGGCCGTACTGTAACTGAAGTAATCACTCCTTCATCATGGCAGGCCGTACTGTAACTGAAGTACTCACTCCTTCATCATGGTAGGCCATACTGTAACTAAAGTACTCATTCCTCCATCATGGCAGGCCGTACTGTAACTGAAGTACTCACTCCTTCATCATGGCAGGCCGTACTGTAACTGAAGTACTCACTCACTCCTTCATCATGGCAGGCCGTACTGTAACTGAAGTAATCACTCCTTCATCATGGCAGGCCGTACTGTAACTAAAGTACTCACTCACTCCTTCATCATGGTAGGCCGTACTGTAACTGAAGTTCTCACTCCTTCATCATGGCAGGCCGTACTGTAACTGAAGTACTCACACATTTCTTCGCCGAGTACTTTCAAGCGGAGGTGAAACGGTAAAATATACGAGTCCACTCCTTCACTTTTAATCGGAGCAAAGCCGTAGATGCAATAGATCATAATCAAAAATCAAAAGAAACGTGCTGATAAATATAATGTATTCACGCATTGACTATCAGAAACATTTACTGGTTTAACACCGCCTGGAAGCCGCCTGATTACTCATACAGACCCTCAAATAAATATCTGAATATCCCTAGCAAGTCTAGCTACGACAATCTCGGTTTCTGTTCAGTTTCTGGAAATGACATAAGAAGGATGATGTTCATGACACATACTCTGTGTTATTGTATTGGGGTACCTCACGCCCTTGATTCTGGATTTGTTGGAATTTAACCGGCGTAATGAACGTATGAGCATCGCCAAAATGAACCGATAAAGTATAAATTGCATAACTATAAAATGACACCATGTTTTGTTCTCAAAGGGATTTCAGATTTATTGTTAGGCCTTACGGCTAAAAAGCAAATATTTGTGCATAAAGTCGAAAACGAACCATATATCTCCCATCATGGTGATTCATGCCTATCCATCTCGGTCATGCAGTTCAAGTTAACAACATTTATGCACACCAAAGAGCTTTTATATGTCATCCAGAACATTATGCCGACATAATATTCTCATATTTACACTGGGCTTCTTTATCAGCCTCGAACTGCCTACTTGGTTCAGTGGATAGAGGGTCTGCCCGCAGAGCCAAAATGACTGTGTTCCTGCTGTCTCATCAAAATGACTGTGTTCTTGTTGTCTAACCAAATGACAGTGTTCTTTCTGTCTCACCAAATGACTGTGTTTTTCTGTCTCATCAAATGACAGTGTTCTTGCTGTCTCACCAAATGACTGTGTTCTTGCTGTCTCACCAAATGACTGTGTTCTTGCTGTCTCACCAAATGACAGTGTTCTTGCTGTCTCACCAAATGACTGTGTTCTTGCTGTCTCACCAAATGACAGTGTTCTTTCTGTCTCACCAAATGACTGTGTTCTTGCTGTCTCACCAAATGACTGTGTTCTTGCTGTCTCACCAAATGACTGTGTTCTTGCTGTCTCACCAAGTGACTGTGTTCTTGCTGTCTCACCAAATGACTATTCTCACTGTCCTTGCTGTCTCACCAAAATGACTGTGTTCTTTGCTGTCTCACCAAATGACTGTTTCTTGCTGTCTCACCAAATGACTGTGTTCTTGCTGTCTCACCAAATGACTGTTCTTGCTGTCTCACCAAATGACTGTGTTCTTGCTGTCTCACCAAATGACTGTGTTCTTGCTGTCTCACCAAGTGACTGTGTTCTTGCTGTCTCACCAAATGACTGTGTTCTTGCTGTCTCACCAAATGACTGTGTTCTTTCTGTCTCACCAAATGACTGTGTTCTTTCTGTCTCACCAGATGACTGTTCATACCGTCTCTCCAAATGACTGTGTTCTTGCTGTCTCACCAAATGACTGTTTCTTGCTGTCTCACCAAATGGCTGTGTTCTTGCTGTCTCACCAAATGACTGTGTTCTTGCTGTCTCACCAAATGACTGTTCTTGCTGTCTCACCAAATGACTGTGTTCTTGCTGTCTCACCAAATGACTGTTTCTTGCTGTCTCACCAAATGACTGTGTTCTTGCTGTCTCACCAAACGACTGTGTTCTTGCTGTCTCACCAAATGACTGTGTTCTTGCTGTCTCACCAAATGACTGTGTTCTTTTTGTCTCACCAAATGACAGTGTTCTTGCTGTCTCACCAAACGACTGTGTTCTTGCTGTCTCACCAAATGACTGTGTTCTTGCTGTCTCACCAAATGACTGTGTTCTTGCTGTCTCACCAAATGACTGTTCTTGCTGTCTCACCAAATGACTGTGTTCTTGCTGTCTCACCAAATGACTGTGTTCTTGCTGTCTCACCAAATGACTGTGTTCTTGCTGTCTCACCAAATGACTGTGTTCTTGCTGTCTCACCAAATGACTGTGTTCTTGCTGTCTCACCAAATGACTGTGTTCTTGCTGTCTCACCAAATGACTGTGTTCTTTCTGTCTCACCAAATGACTGTGTTCTTTCTGTCTCACCAAATGACTGTGTTCTTACTGTCAGAGAGTGGCTGTCTCAAGAAATGACTGTCTTCTTTTGCTGTCTCACCAAATGACTGTGTTCTTTCTGTCTCACCAAATGACTGTGTTCTTGCTGTCTCACCAAATGACTGTGTTCTTGCTGTCTCAAGAAATGACTGTTCTTGCTGTCTCACCTCACAAATGACTGTGTTCTTTCTGTCTCACCAAATGACTGTGTTCTTGCTGTCTCACCAAATGACTGTGTTCTTTCTGTCTCACCAAATGACTGTGTTCTTGCTGTCTCACCAAATGACTGTGTTCTTGCTGTCTCACCAAATGACTGTGTTCTTGCTGTCTCACCAAATGACTGTGTTCTTGCTGTCTCACCAAATGACTGTGTTCTTGCTGTCTCACCAAATGACTGTTCTTGCTGTCTCACCAAATGACTGTGTTCTTGCTGTCTCACCAAATGACTGTGTTCTTGCTGTCTCACCAAATGACTGTGTTCTTGCTGTCTCACCAAATGACTGTTCTTGCTGTCTCACCAAATGACTGTGTTCTTGCTGTCTCACCAAATGACTGTGTTCTTGCTGTCTCACCAAATGACTGTGTCTCTTGCTGTCTCACCAAATGACTGTGTTCTTGCTGTCTCACCAAATGACTGTGTTCTTGCTGTCTCACCAAATGACTGTGTTCTTGCTGTCTCACCAAATGACTGTGTTCTTGCTGTCTCACCAAATGACTGTGTTCTTGCTGTCTCACCAAATGACTGTGTTCTTGCTGTCTCACCAAGTGACTGTGTTCTTGCTGTCTCACCAAATGACTGTGTTCTTGCTGTCTCACCAAATGACTGTGTTCTTGCTGTCTCACCAAATGACTGTGTTCTTGCTGTCTCACCAAATGACTGTGTTCTTGCTGTCTCACCAAATGACTGTGTTCTTGCTGTCTCACCAAATGACTGTGTTCTTGCTGTCTCACCAAATGACTGTGTTCTTGCTGTCTCACCAAATGACAGTGTTCTTGCTGTCTCACCAAATGACAGTGTTCTTGCTGTCTCACCAAATGACTGTGTTCTTGCTGTCTCACCAAATGACTGTGTTCTTGCTGTCTCACCAAATGACTGTGTTCTTGCTGTCTCACCAAATGACTGTGTTCTTGCTGTCTCACCACCAAATGACTGTGTTCTTGCTGTCTCACCAAATGACTGTGTTCTTGCTGTCTCACCAAATGACTGTGTTCTTGCTGTCTCACCAAATGACTGTGTTCTTGCTGTCTCACCAAATGACTGTGTTCTTGCTGTCTCACCAAATGACTGTGTTCTTGCTGTCTCACCAAATGACTGTGTTCTTGCTGTCTCACCAAATGACTGTGTTCTTGCTGTCTCACCAAATGACTGTGTTCTTGCTGTCTCACCAAATGACAGTGTTCTTTCTGTCTCACCAAATGACTGTGTTCTTGCTGTCTCATTAAATGACTGTGTTCTTGCTGTCTCACCAAATGACTGTCCTTGCTGTCTCACCAAATGACTGTGTTCTTGCTGTCTCACCAAATGACAGTGTTCTTTGTGTCTCACCAAATGACTGTGTTCTTGCTGTCTCATCAAATGACTGTGTTCTTGCTGTCTCACCAAATGACTGTCCTTGCTGTCTCACCAGATGACTGTGTTCTTTCTGTCTCACCAAATGATTGTGTCCTTGCTGTCTCACCAAGTGACTGTGTTCTTTCTGTCTCACCAGATGACTGTTCATACCGTCTCTCCAAATGACTGTGTTCTTGCTGTCTCACCAAATGACTGTTCTTGCTGTCTCACCAAGTGACTGTGTTCTTGCTGTCTCATCAAATGACTGTGTTCTTGCTGTCTCACCAAATGACTGTGTTCTTTCTGTCTCACCAAATGACTGTGTTCTTGCTGTCTCACCAGATGACTGTGTTCTTGCTGTTCATAAATGACTGTGTTCTTGCGTCTCTCAAATGACTGTGTTCTTGCTGTCTCACCAAATGACTGTGTTCTTGCTGTCTCACCAAATGACTGTGTTCTTGCTGTCTCACCAAATGACTGTTCTTGCTGTCTCACCAAATGACTGTTCTTGCTGTCTCACCAAATGACTGTTCTTGCTGTCTCACCAAATGACTGTTCTTGCTGTCTCACCAAATGACTGTGTTCTTGCTGTCTCACCAAATGACTGTGTTCTTGCTGTCTCACCAAATGACTGTGTTCTTGCTGTCTCATTAAATGACTGTTCTTGCTGTCTCACCAAACGACTGTGTTCTTGCTGTCTCAACAAATGACTGTGTTCTTGCTGTCTCACCAAATGACTGTGTTCTTGCTGTCTCACCAAATGACTGTTCTTGCTGTCTCACCAAATGACTGTTCTTGCTGTCTCTCACCAAATGACTGTGTTCTTGCTGTCTCACCAAATGACTGTGTTCTTGCTGTCTCACCAAATGACTGTGTTCTTGCTGTCTCACCAAATGACTGTTCTTGCTGTCTCACCAAATGACTGTGTTCTTGCTGTCTCACCAAATGACTGTGTTCTTGCTGTCTCACCAAATGACTGTTCTTGCTGTCTCACCAAATGACTGTGTTCTTTGCTGTCTCACCAAATGACTGTGTTCTTGCTGTCTCACCAAATGACTGTGTTCTTGCTGTCTCAATCAAACTGTGTTCTTGCTGTCTCACCAAATGTGTTCTTGCTGTCTCACCAAATGACTGTGTTCTTGCTGTCTCACCAAATGACTGTGTTCTTGCTGTCTCACCAAATGACTGTGTTCTTGCTGTCTCACCAAATGACTGTGTTCTTTCTGTCTCAAGAAATGACTGTTCTTTCTGTCTCACCAAATGACTGTGTTCTTGCTGTCTCACCAAATGACTGTTCTTGCTGTCTCACCAAATGACTGTGTTCTTGCTGTCTCACCAAATGACTGTGTTCTTTCTGTCTCACCAAATGACTGTGTTCTTGCTGTCTCAAGAAATGACTGTTCTTGCTGTCTCACCAAATGACTGTGTTCTTTCTGTCTCACCAAATGACTGTGTTCTTGCTGTCTCACCAAATGACTGTGTTCTTGCTGTCTCAAGAAATGACTGTTCTTGCTGTCTCACCAAATGACTGTGTTGTTGCTGTCTCACGAAATGACAGTGTTCTGACTGTGTTCTCTGTCTCACCAAATGACTGTGTTCTTTCTGTCTCAAGAAATGACTGTGTCTTGCTGTCTCACCAAATGACTGTGTTGTCTTTCTGTCTCACCAAATGACTGTGTTCTTGCTGTCTCAACAAATGACTGTGTTCTTGCTGTCTCTCCAAATGACTGTGTTCTTGCTGTCTCACCAAATGACTGTGTTCTTTCTGTCTCACCAAATGACTGTGTTCTTTCTGTCTCTCACCAAATGACTGTGTTCTTGCTGTCTCACCAAATGACTGTGTTCTTGCTGTCTCACCAAATGACTGTGTTCTTGCTGTCTCACCAAATGACTGTGTTCTTGCTGTCTCACCAAATGACTGTGTTCTTTCTGTCTCACCAAATGACTGTGTTCTTGCTGTCTCACCAAATGACTGTGTTCTTGCTGTCTCACCAAGTGACTGTGTTCTTGCTGTCTCACCAAATGGCTGTACTCTTTTTGTCTCACCAAATGACTGTGTTCTTGCTGTCTCACCAAATGACTGTGTTCTTGCTGTCTCACCAAGTGACTGTGTTCTTTCTATCCATGCTAACCAGCGCCATGATATTACAATGGTCTAACACTAAAACACAGGCTAAAATCCGGACGAGCACTTGTACACACACGCGCACGCACGCACGCCTGTACATGCATATGGCTACATTAAGTACAATAATCTTGAAGCGACATCAAAAACAATTTCATCGTACATCACCAAAGCTTGGATGCGTTTTTATGCGATACCCTCTCCTGTTCTGCCCCCATCTTGGAACAGAATTTCTGTCGCTTGTTTCATTGGACGTCTGTTTTCAGTGTCGCGCTGAAAAAACCCCGGGGTCTTAACGAAGCTATGATACAGGAGATTTATCAGTTGGATTGAGATGCAATGCCCTAGATTATCTCACAGTCCCTGAACCATAGTATTTTCCCCTTCCGCCCAGCCCTTACTATAATGCCAAAGCCCTAAATGAAGCAAGTCAAGATTTGTGTCTGGAATGCAAAAGCCCTAAATGTCAAGATTTTCCTGAGGTTCTAAAATCTTCCATCTAACAGTAGTTTGACAAAGCGTAACAAAGACCTGTCAGAACACCAGAACCGGAAGTCGTCGCCATTGTTCAAAGAGCACTCCTCTACCCAGTCCATGCCAAATGTGTTCGATCGGGTCTAGGTTTGGACAGTCCACAACATCGACACGGGCGTTGCTTCAGAACCGCAGTATGTGCTGTTGTGTTGCCATTTTTAAATACCAGCCGAAACCCACGTAGTTGGATAAATGGCAGAAGGTCTGGGGTCAAAACTTGGTCCCGATACTGTATGGCAGTCGGATTCCTCAGGACGATAATCAGGAGATCGACCGTTGTCACAAAATGCTTCCCAAACAATGTATGCTGCGCCCTTCACCCTGCGCAACATCCGAACCCTGCCGTCGACAAAGCGCAATGTAAAGCTGACTTGTCACTGAAGACAGTTCTGTTCCACTGCTTCTGGTTGATTCTGGCCTGTCTTCGGACCCTTGGTGACGGTGAAAACATGGAATTGGGTCGGGATAGGTCCAGTGAATGGTCGTCTAGCTGTGGTGCCCAGTCGATTCCAGGTGATCTGTGCTGACGATCTACTGGACTGTCTGGTCCAGACTCGATTATTTACAGACCGCCGCCATATAGCTGGAATATTGCTGAGTGCAGCGTTAAACAACAAACCAACCTCTGGACGTATCTTTTTCATGTCTGAACCGGTAAATACCGGTAAACTGGTTATATTGCGCAGCCCCATTATATACTTTCCCAAAAAAGAAACGCATCATGAAAATAGCGATTTCATGTAGCAATGATTTAAAACGTGATTTATTTTGCAAAAGGTTTTGCTCTGTTTATGAGTCCTATGGTGTTTATGTTTTGAAACATCACAAAAAAACGCACCATCCGTAAAACACCCGTATTTAACAGCATGATTTTCAATTTCGGCGTGTAGTGTCACCGAATACACAATTCACATGCAATGCACATGAAAATTGGGGATCAGATAGTCTCAATGATGGGTATAAAATGTTGATGGCTGTCTGTCGATTATTCACTGTATTTGGAATATTGTTGACGAACGCAAAATGCCACGTCTAAGTGAAGCCAACCGTCATACCGCCACTGGTTCGCTTGAAGCTGGCCAGTCTCAACGTGCAGTTGCCCGACGCATGAATGTTCACCAAAGCACCATTTCACGGCTCTGGGAGAGATATCGCCGGAAGAATGCGGTAGCAGATGCCCCTCGTAGTGGGCGACCTCGAGCGACAACTGCAGCGCAGGATCGCTACATCCGGGTACATCACCTGCGTCATTGGACAGCTACGGCGACCAGTACCGCTCGACAATAACCCGGATTGAGGAGGCTTTCTGCACAGACCGTCAGGAACAGGTAGAGAGAGGCTGGTTTACGTGCCAGAAGACCATATTTTGGCCCTGTGCTTCGACAACAACATCGTCGACATCGAGTTCAATGGTGCGCCAACGTTCAGGCCTGGAACCTACCGAATTGGCGTAGAATCTGGTTCAGTGATGAATCACGATTTCTATTGGAACGACGCGATGGAAGAATGCGGGTATACAGACGTCGACGTGAACGTTTCGCCGACGCTTGCGTTCCCCAGGTGGACAGATTCAGCCGGGGCAGTGTTATGATGTGGGAAGGAATCACCTGCCGTAGGAGAAGTGATTTGGTGATGATCCAGGGCAACCTGACAGCTCAACGGTACTGTGACGACGTCCTACGCCCACACCTCCTTCCATTCATTGATCGCCAGAGGGAGTTGTTTCAACAGAACAATGCCAGGCCCAACACAGCGCGTCACACTAGAGACTTCCTCCAGAACCAAAACATCAATGTGCTCCCCTGGCCCTCAAGATCACCGGACTTAAACTCGATCGAATATCTGTGGGATGCCCTGGACAGACGGGTGCGACGCCGTAACCCTCAGTCCCAGACACTTCAGCAACTCGCACAGGCACTACAGGCAGAGTGGGCTGCGATTGGGCAACACGAGATTCTGAGACTTATTCGTTCGATGCCGAGGCGATGCCGTGCAGTTCTGGATGCCCACGGTGGTCACACGAGGTATTGACTTCAGCGCCACCACACATCTCCGTGTGACACTCAAACTGACTTTCCTCGAGTTGGTGCCAAAGACGGATAAGTCTGCATTCCCAGTGTGCAATGTCGCTATATTTCATTGACTCATAAAGCCTCCAAGATGTTTCAAAATAAACATAAAAATACAGTTGAAATTCCTATATGCGTTTCTTTTTTGGGAGAGTATATATTTACAGACCACCATATAGCTGGAATATTGCTGAGTGCGGCTTTAAACAATAAACCAACCAACCTCTGGACAAGGAGGCCGCAGTCACAAATCTGTTGTGGAACCTGATTTGTACGTCATGTTGTGACGTCACATGCGATGCCCCAGTCGTTGCGATGCCATCTACAACAGCGTCCGTCTGTTGCAAAAGGGTCCTCAGATTGTGTATTGTCTGACGACTACAGCCCATAATCTGTACAACTGATGCAACGGATTGTCCAACAGTGAAGCTCACCATGACACTCTCACATTGCTGATGTGTGAGTCGTCTCATACTTCCTCATTTCATTAAACTTGCCATTTTGATGCGTCATCCTATTTACCAATGTGTGATATCTTAGGCAATAAGGTGTTGCTCGTGCTTGTTGTGTTTCACGACTTTTCACGTGCTATATTCACGTGCAATACATACATATTGTAACACCCTTGAGTTGTACGTGTGAAGACAATTAAAACAAGGAAATGACGAAGTAAGGAAAGCAGAGTTTGCAGTGGTGCATGCAAACTTTATGTTTAATTTTGTTTTAATGACAACAATGTAGGTAAACTTATTAATAATGCGATAAAATAGGTGATGCCAATAAATATCCCAAGTACTAATCGAACATTACCAGGCCTTTAGATAGATTTAATAACAAGGCTAAATCTCCAAGGAAATAATAGTTATTTAGTTAGTTCAACTTGAATATCTTTCAGAAATGATATTGTGTATGATATGTTATCAAGAAAGTGATTCTAATTTCGACTTAAAGTATACACCTTGTCGCAGTGATGCTGATACATATAAGGGTGGTAGAGGTGCCAGGTAAAAGTAGGAGCAGGTGAGGTGAGGTGTAATTGGGTTTAACGTAGTACTTGAGAATATTTCGCTCATATGACGACGTACATGCGTGTGTATGTGTATGTGCGGATGCTTGTACTAGCCCAGACTTAAGCTGGTTTTTTTATAGTGCTAGCCCACTGAGATACCATGCCGCAGTGAAGCATGAATACCCCACTCAGACACATTATACTGACTCCGAGCCAATCAGTCCTTGTTGTATCCATTAATGCCGAGCGCCAGACAGGGACCAACAAGTACCATATTTTAACGTCTTTTGGTATGACGCGGTCGGGGATCGAACCCGCGACCTTCCGCTCTCCGGGCGGACGCTCTAACCACTACACCACGGAGGCGGTCAGTAAGAGCAGGAGCCTATAGAAGAGTAATGAATGGAATGTGCCCTACACGTTCTTCTTCAGTTAGATGTTTTTGAGGTCGCCTTCGTATGCATGGTGTGGGCCTTGGAAAGGGGATGTACCTCCTGTTGGGACGCATGTTGGGCCTATCCCTCCTTGGGTCTCATGATGGGAGGTGTCCTTCCTTGGGACGCATGTTTGTTTTTGTTTTGTTTTGTTTTTTTGTTTTTTGTGTTTTTTATAAAGGTCGCCTCGGACTTATCCCGCCTAGGGATGCATGGGGTGCCCCTCTTTGGGACGCATGGGTTGTTCCTCTTGGGACGCATGTGAGATGACCAGGCAATTTCTTATACACCTTGACCAGTGATCGTAATTTATAGGCATCATTAACAGGTCATGTGATCTTTCTTAGCCAACACAGGTTTGATGGCTTTCATACCATGAACACTGAATAGATAGTGACATTTCTAACACAAGTTGGGGCGGTGGGGTAGCCTAATGGTTAAAGCGTTGGCTCGTCACGCCGAAGATCCGGGTTCGAATCCCCACATGGGTACAATGCGTGAAGCCCATTTCTGGTGTCCCCCGCCGTGATGTTGCTGGAATATTGCTAAAAGCGGCGTAAAACCAAACTCAGTCAGTCAGTCAGTCTAACACAGGTTACTGATTACTAATTGTCCTTATGCTGTCCTGTTTGTCCGAATACAATAAGGACACAGTAGAAATAATCAGGGCATCGGGACAATCTGTTATAATTAAACGGACAATATATCCACGTCAACGTAGCGTCAGTGACCGCCATCTTTGTTGGTGGTCAGCTCTATGACAAGTGAAATTTATAAAAGAATCAGTTTCTTTTACCAATTGGTTTTGTCCTTATATGATACAAAGTGTCCGAAAAGATCGAACATGATGTACTAGTGAGATTAGTGCTAACACCTGATATAACAAGAATAAGCACAACCATATATTCAGACCAAGCGACTAGGAAAACATTTTGGCAGACGTCAAGACCATTGACAACTTGGGGCCAACGCAGCGTAAATATGCCCTGTTTCCTGGTACTGTCCTGTGTGTCCTTAAATAATTGACCGCATCTGAAGTGTTGTGGTAAGAGCGTCCGCCCGGAGAGCGGAAGGTCGCGGGTTCGATCCCCGACCGCGTCATACCAAAAGACGTTAAAATATGGTACTTGTTGGTCCCTGCCTGGCGCTCGGCATTAATGGATACAACAAGGACTGGTCGGCTCGGAGTCAGTAAAATGTGTCTGAGTTGGGTATTTATGCTTCACTGCGGCATGGTATCTCAGTGGGCTAGCACTATAAAACCAGCCTCAGTCTGGGCTAGTACAAGCAGCTGCACATACACATACACACGCATGCACGTCGTCATATGAGCGAAATATTCTCAAGCACGACGTTAAACCCAAATTCACCTCACCAATCAGCCAACCGGATGCCGGTTTAGAGAGCGTTAATTACTGTACAAACAGTCAACTGGGCGGTTCTTTGTTGTGCCGAAATACGGAATATACTGACGCCGGATTAGAGGGCGGGTAAATGATCATAGATTACTAGTAACTAGCTTCTACCGGGACCAAATTCTAGTGCCGATATTGAGAGCATGCCGGATCAGAGGGCTGCTTAGTGTTAAAATTATGGGTGGGCATTTGCAGACAGATCGTGATATAACGAAAATAGGTGACACTTAGGATTGACAAAGTTTACATGATGTTTTGAATACTTTTACTACATTTATGGAGATTCTATGACAATATTCAGAAACTTTTTTTTCCGAAATCTGGAAATTCCTCCACCATTATATATCTCCCATTTTTCTATTACAGTAACTCAAGCTTTAGTAATGTGTTGAGCGTCTTCGTCGTCCTCGGAGTCATTCATCCAAATCTCTCGGGTGTTTCCAGCTGATATGCAAGTATTTTAAGGCCAGCATATCCTGCAGCTAATAAATTCTTCTTGAGGTGTGACATTTGTCAGGTGGCTGGTTTGACATGGGCAAGAAGGTGAGCAGTTACGTGAAGGGACACATCTTCGTGTCCTGACACCGCCTCAAGGTGTGCACCGCTTCAACCCAGGAATGAATCTTGCAAATCTGTGTGTGAATCTCAGCCGTGAGGGCACGTCACAGATCAACCGGCTTACACAAGAGAATCCCGCCATTGTCATTTGTCGTCTGCTCCATTCAGTCAGCAAACTCTTATCTTGTCCAGAGTGAAGCGTACTCATTGGAGCGATATGGGACACCTCGGCAGAATGAAATCTGGTAAAATCTGTCATAATTTACAACACCATCGGTGTTGTTCATTGTCATGTTATAATAGACACAGGAATACACTGGCGCCTGCCCGCCGGCGGTGGAATGTTTGCAATTTTAATGTCTAAGGAACCCCATTATAAAGTTCTACAGTGCCATCTCAATCTTATACTCCCCGCTGAAACTCATTGAAACGGATTTGTGGTAGCCTCGGGCCAGTCTAAAGCACTCCCCAGGTCCTGTCCTCTCCAACAAGTGTCCATTCAGAATATTCCGTGACTGTCTCCATTGACAAGCGGTATAGCGAGGTGGTTGCAGCTACGCAACATGTACAGGTAGATATTGGAGAGCGCCGGTATTCGTATGTTACCTGTTGGCCAGGTGTTTGTCACCCACCTAGTCATTAAGAGGACAATAGCCCACCTGGCTGTCTCGCTCTCACGCTGGGAACAGTATCTCATAACCGATAGGGATGGCATCTATAAAGAGACCGTTCACGGTTGTCTCCCTTTGTCAAAAGTCCATCTTTGTTCTGGGCAAGGTTGTGAAACTATTTCTTAAATAAACATGAGATTTGAAAAGTATGGCACATCTATTTTCTTTGTATCTGAACTCAATTTGTGTGGAGGGCTAATATATACTGATATCGCGGTATATGATTACCGTGGACAATGTCCTATCCCCACACGTTTAGGGCAGCCAGTACACCGAGACAAACCTACCAAAGGCCTCTAGACGGTGAAGCCTGCAACGGGTATATGAAAGACTCCTGTTTGTTTGTTTACTGTTTGACGTGGCGCTCAGCAATATTCCAGCCAGCTTTAAGTCGACCGACGGTAAATTATCAAGTTTGGACCATACAAACCAGTGATTGATATTATCAACAACAGCCCTTGGGGTACTGTGACATTATCAAACGTCACGTCGCCACACGATCCAGTACATTGCTTCATATGACAAGCATGTTGCTCGGTACCGCGGGGGTGCAAGGTGTGATGGTGTGATAGGGGAGGGGTGTGATAGGGGAGGGGTGGGAAGGGAAGGGTGAAAGCTAAGCATTATGTGCTTCTATGAAAGTTTTATTCGAGAGGTCCTGTGGTTGCAGTGTTCTCTTGTCATTCAGATGATCTGGGTTCTATTCGTTACCATTACCAGAAGATAGTAAGTACGTATACCCACTCTCGCGTGGAGACTATTCATAGTACCCTCGCTAAGGTGAAGATTATTCATAGTACCCTCACTCAGGTGAAGACTATTCATAGTACCCTCACTTAGGTGAAGATTATTCATAGTACCCTCACTCAGGTGAAGATTATTCATAGTACCCTCACTCAGGTGAAGACTATTCATAGTACTCCCACTCAGCTGAAGACTATTCATAATACCCTCACTCAGGTGAAGACTATTCATAGTACCCTCACTCAGGTGAAGACTATTCATAGTACCCTCACTCAGGTGAAGACTATTCATAGTACTCCCACTCAGCTGAAGATTATTCATAGTACCCTCACTCAGGTGAAGACTATTCATAGTACCCTCACTCAGGAGACGATTATTCATAGTACCCTCACTCAGGTGAAGACCTAGCATAGTACCCTCACTCAGGTGAAGACTATTCATAGTACCCACACTCAGGAGAAGATTATTCATAGTACCCTCACTCAGGTGAAGACTATGCATAGTACTCCCACTCAGCTGAAGATTATTCATAGTACCCTCACTCAGGTGAAGACTATTCATAGTACCCTCACTCAGGTGAAGACTATTCATAGTACCCTCACTCAGGAGACGATTATTCATAGTACCCTCACTCAGGTGAAGACTATTCATAGTACCCTCACTCAGGAGACGATTATTCATAGTACCCTCACTCAGGTGAAGACCAAGCATAGTACCCTCACTCGGGTGAAGACTATTCATAGTACCCTCACTCGGGTGAATACTATACATACTACCCTCATTCAAGTGAAGACTATCCGCAATACCCTCACTCAGGTGAAGACTATTCATAGTACCCTCACTCGGGTGAAGACTATTCATAGTACCCTCACTCAGGTGAAGACTATTCATAGTACCCTCACTCATATGAAGACTATTCATAGTATCCCCTCTCGTGTGAAGACTATACATAGTACCCTCACTCATATGAACACTGTTCACAGTATCCCCTCTCCCCTCCCTCACCCCACCCTCCGCACCTCATGTTTGCTGTGTCTGCAATAGCATTCGTGCCCACTCGTGTCATCTCGGGACAAGCGGAATCTTGCAGATTACGGAAAGCCACGAGGTCTGACGAATGCAATAATGTGTAAGCCCTTAAACCCCAGACACCTCACGCACACACCTTCGACGCACTTGAATTGAAAGCCTGTTTCATACAGTCCTGGGTGAGATATGAAGCGATAACTTATTCACGCCTCAGACATAAAACTAACAAGCTGGCTTCTCTGCACACCTTTATCACCGGGATTTACTGGGATCTCTTCTTCAATTGTCACCAGGTCGGATCTGTTTGTTTAATTGCACCGACACTTACCGTGCACCCCGGTAGCCGTTATTGAAAGGTGAATGACGTTCTCGCCTGAAGAGTCCGGAGCAATAGCGTTGGAGGACCTCATGACGATAGCACTGTATCGCCTAACAAAACCAACAGAAGGGAGTGGGTGTCAGGGTGGAACGGGTGGACATGGGAGAGGCTAGTGGGGAATGGTGGAGTAGGAGTTCAGACATAGCATGCATAGAAGGGCTGGCGTGAGTCTTTTGCAGTGAGTTCGGAAAAAAAATGTTCCCGAAATAGTTGTTTCTGCAAGTATGAATAAATTAGTAGTTTTTGTAATATGGTTACAGTGGACAATGTAATCATATAATAAATCGATAGTTTTTATGAGGTTTAGATTTTCTTATTTTCAGGGACATGAATAGATTGGGAAAGAGAATGGGGTGCTTAACAAATAGTAATGTAAGTGAGCATAGAGATGAGGGGCAGGGTTGGGTGTACGGTGCTTGAACCGTCTGGGTTATATTTTTACCACGAGAGAGAGAGAGAGAGAGAGAGAGAGAGAGAGAGAGAGAGAGAGAGAGAGAGAGAGAGAGAGAGAGAGAGAGAGAGAGAGAGAGAGAGAGAGAGAGAGAGAGAGAGAGAGAGAGAGAGAGAAAATGGACGGACATACACAGAGAGAGAGAGAGAGAGAGAGAGAGAGAGAGAGAGAGAGAGAGAGAGAGAGAGAGAGAGAGAGAGAGAGAGAGAGAGAGAGAGAGAGAGCGAGCATGGACGGACATACAGACAGAGAGGTGAAGATAAATGGACAACAGGTAGTGACAGACACAGGGAGATACAGTACATGAGAGAAGGGTATAACAAGTGACAGACAAAGACAGACAGAATTATTTAATAACAGACAGATACAGAAATATCACAGTGACAGGGAGAGACGCGACAGTCATGATCAGATTATGACAGACAGGTCTAAAGGAAGCGACAGAGTCTGAAGGATACAGTATGTGACAAGAAATTACAGAAATACAGTACGTGACAACTGCAGCAAGAAGCAAGGGGTGCAGTACGTGACAGAGTGAGTGAGTGAGTTGAATTTGCATGTGACAGGGAGGGATACATTCAGTCAGAGTGGGTGAGTTAAAATAGTGTGACAGACATACCTTGAGGCATACCTTCAGACAGAGTAAGACGCACAGAGAAAATATTGTTGTGGGGAACCAAAGGCTTGAGAAACCTGAAGGATTGGAACCCTATCATCATCACCTTAAGGATCTCAGGACCAGTTGGGGGGGTACATGATCTGAGGACATGGACAGGGTTGACAGCTGAAGCCTTGATGTCGGATGGACCAGCAGGACACTGTAAGCGATGGGTGGTTTCAGAGAACTGGAGACGAAAAGAAACGATCAGTTGCGTCGTGGGGGTCTGACCAAACATTTAGCTGACAATGCTATGACAAGGAACAACCTCGTGCCTGCAGGGCAGCAGGGAGTGATTGGGTGTTAACTAGCCCTCGCCCCCTCCTACTTGTCGTGGACATCTGTACGCGAGCCACATTCATTTTACATGGCATACTTCCCGTCTCACACCAGGGCAGTGTCCATATGTACCTGACATAGCTCAGCTGTTACCTGTGACTAGACTTGCACAAGTCTGTAAGGTAATAAATAAGAGTTTTAATGATAATTTCTAAAACATATAAATATCCCTCTAACAGACTGGCGTCCTTAGTACTGCATTGTCCATCTATATAGACTTGCCTCTTTAAAGGATAGAATTAATATACATCCATGGGTTTATCATTCAGTACAGCCTTGGAGCAAGGCTAACCTATGGTTTGCTGGAATAATTGTTGAGTTCATATGTACTTGACATAGCTCAGCACTGGTGCCCGTGGAGCAAGCATGTTGATTATGAGGAAGGTAATAATCCATCCCCTATTGACCATTTACCGTGACGAACTTACACTGAGAAATGTGCTGATCAGGTACAGGGACAACCGAGTCGTCTAACACGTTGCACAGTTGCGTCCCTTGGGTCCACCAGAACCCTATGAGCCCCGGTTCGCCTCGATCTTTTGGGGTTTGTCAGCACCGTATCCGTGGCTTCTTACTAGTATATTTAGAGTGAGTGAGTGAGTTTGGTTTTACGCCGCTTTTAGCAATATTCCAGCAACATCACGGCGGGGGACACCAGAAATGGGCTTCACACATTGTATCCATGTGGGGATTCGAACCCGGGTCTTTGGCGTGACGAGCCAACGCTTTAACCACTAGGCTACCCCCACCGCCCCTAGTATATTTAGAAGCTCAATTTACGAAACAATAAGATTTTAGACATTTCAGAGACTGAATGCTAGTCCACATGTTGCATTCTCCAGTTGTCGGAATGAGCTCAGATCTATACATGGATTATGATGTTAAAGGGGTGGTGAACTTACTTGAGTACATTCAAAGCAGTCTGTCTGCTAGTCCTTACGCTGGCCATATTATTCGGTGACATTTCAGGATAAACCACCCTCATATCAAAATTCTAAACATTTCAATACCCGTGAGGATCCGGGTTAAAATTGGTCTTCAGTAACCCATGCTTGTCGTAAGAGGCGGCTAACGGGATCGGATGGTCAGGCTCGCTGACATGGTTGACACATGTCATCGTATCCAAATGCATAGATCAATGCTCATCCTATTGATCACTGGGTTGTCAGGTCCAGACTCGATTATGTACAGACCGCCACCATATAGCTGGAATATTGTTGAGTGCGGCGTAAAACTAAACTCACTCGCTAAAGATTTCAAATTGCATCTGAGCTAAGTAATTTTAGGACCATTTAACACTAAATAATTTTTGTTTTAAAATTTAATTCGTTTTATATATATTTTTCACAATGTATGAACTATGTTTGTAAAACATTATCCCATGTGATAGCATGTAGCTCTTTTGTTCAACAGTGAGCAGAGGATCTGACCGATTTTTTATTACACACCTCACCAGCTGGAGCAAGCAACGAATGCCACGTGTGACCTGGGAGGGCAGAGGGTGGTCAATGAGGCTACTGTGGGGGGTCAGGGTGATTGATCTTATCAGTACGACAATAGATATCATATTACACAACTAGTGTTGAACCAACTATTTACTAATTGTTGAACATCTAATACTAATATTACCATTACTACAACAAATACATCATCAAAGGCAGCTATAGCTATTCCAACTCGAAGACGATATCTGAAATCGGTATCGTTCTATTACCATCGATTATCCAGACTGCCATTTCTTCTTTTGGGAGATATATTCTTTAACGTAGATACGATATGTTGGATAATCGAGGCCGCGTTTCTTCTTTAGCAAGACGGCTGAAACAATCAGTCACAGGATGTCAGACCAGAAAGCCTTGGCTAAAACAACTCCTGCGTTAATGCATTCCATGGCCATTAGATGCCAAAAGAAACGAAGCATAAAGGGAGAAAAATTGTGAAATCCTGGTCGTGAAATCTAGATTGGATCCAGCAATATACACTGCTCCCATCTCATACATCACGCCCTGGCTGCATTATATGGTACTGGGCGAACTCCGTGCTGGGAAGTCGGCAGGTTTTAACGATTCGTCTTGGTTATCAGCTTAGGGGTTCGCTATTGGCCATGTGGGCCATCTTTTACTGACATTACACGTTAGGAGCTGAGTGGGTTGAGGTGCTCAAGAGAAGGTTTAGTGCTGGTTTAACACAAGGCAGGTTGTAAGGCTGATGCAAAATCAATACTGGTGTCCCCCAGCGATCAACACGTGCAATGAACGCCAGCAGACGCCAAGCTATGTGCATCATCAATCAAGCGGCGCTTTTTAGCAGCATCTCGCGTTGAGATGAAGCCACATTGATCCTGCGCCCAAGTTTTGACACAAATGTCGATACCCGCTTTTTGCTTCCATTGATTTCTGGGCGTGCTTTTCAAAGGACATTTGTATGAAAAACCAGTTGGATAGAACGCAAAGTGAGCAAATTACTAAAATTTTAACCTCAAATGGGCTAACTCCAGATTGATAATACGACGGGCAAACAGCAGTGGTTAATCCTGCTTGTTTGATGCCATTCAGACCTAACGTGCTTGAATCTACTGTGCCGTGAAACATTATCAAAATGTTATTTTCTGATTAATTCAAAACTATTAAGGAAGGGTGATTTTAATGGAGGGTTAAAATACAAATTATGTTTAGAGGATTTGGTTTATGACTAAACATTGTATCTGGAAAGAGCCCTTAGAATAAAAAAACTCCCACGATTAGCTAATTGTGTGAGAGGAATAAGGATTATGTGTTGTAAATATGTTGTCTTAACTATTGTAGCTGGCAGAATTTGTACTTTCTCAGCTAGTGATCTCTCCCCTTATTGTTATAGTAAATATATATTATTGTGCCATGATAATTAATGGATATAAATAATATATAAGTGGAAACCTGTGATTATACTGAATGACCGGAAGTTACGTCGTATGCACCGCCATGTTTTGTTCACCACAATCCAATGGTTTCGAATTGTGTAGAAAGTAAAATTAAAAAATCATAGATTTATATTCTGCATTTATGATACTTTTATGCTCGCCCAAGGAAGCTCCTAGATTTATGCTGCACGGCTCAAGCAAAGATAAAACAAAGATACGTAGAAAATGGCCAAAATCGATAAGCGACTCTGTATTTATTCGCATGCACATCATCCTCCAATCTGACAAAACCGGCACGGGTATTTATTTGGTATGTTGAAAGTCTATCTTTGGACGACAACCTTGTTCCGTCGCACGACTGGAAGAAATAATATTAATTCAAGAGCGTACTGCGAGGTGCCTATCTTCCCCCACCACGTGGAATTTCGACGATACGACACAAATGAGTCGGAACCCTTCCACACTGTAACGTGTTTATATATAGGTTACATCATCAATTATACTGTCACTCCAGTTATCGCTCATCTCCAGGGTTGCACTGGCTGCCCCAGTCTCCCGATACGCGCCCCCAAGTGGCGATAGAATAACACCAGGCGTTCACTCCACCCCTTGCATCTGGAGAAACACACGGGAATAACATTCCAGCTCAATTTCACGTCAACAAATTTCTTTCTAACTTTATCCGTTTTTGCCGCCGTTTTATCAAATATCTCCCTGCAGTGAGCTAAGACTGGAGCAGTGTTCTCCGCAATCTTACTCCATGCAGTAAATTCCTTAACGTCCCGGATGCCGTTTTTATGACGTATGATAGTGTAAAACAGATGGCTGCGATTGGTTCGAATTAGCGAAAAAGTAAAGTCAATGTGATATAGAAGGCAGTGTGGCAGAGGCCGCCAGGGGTCGTTGGTGTCTTGTCGAAGGGCGCGGGAACAAGGTGGTGGCACAGCGGCCCAGGTCAGAGGTCATAGTGCCAGATGGAACATAATGGCTGCAACTCAGTAGAATTCCGGAGGGCGATGTAAGCTAAGAATTAATGTAACCGAAGTGTGCAGATACCGCAAATGCTGGGTGTTCTCGTGAGATCTTGGCTGACAAATGTGCAAGGTCTCGCCATTGTCGGGGATTGTCGGAGATAAGTGCGTGCGTGTCACGTGACGTCGACGTCGGGAGACACATGTGCAGGGTATTGTCCCGGTTTGTTTTACTCCATTAGCATCAGATAAACTGTTTATATTGTTCCCCACACTGCAATGGCATTTAATATATAATTACATGCCACGCCTGTGAAACCTAGTCTTTATAGAGGTGTAAAAGTCATAAACAGGTTAATATATATCCCCCACCTGCTGATGTGACACATCGGAGTCTCCCACCTTCAGGGTGGCATCTCGGGGAGGGGGAGGGGTGCCGGATATCGAATAGTTGAGCAAAGGTAAACTGAAGTATAAAAGAAAGTATCCAATTCTTGGGGGGAATTTCATGCCTAACAATTTTTAAATACTTTAACAAGAGTTTTAATTTGGGGTATTTTATGCCCCAAACACAATATAAATATTTTGAAAAGAGTTTTAATTGTGACTTATAAGTTACAAACATTGTGTACGTGTTTCCGAAACACAGATATCATACCCAACTGCTGTGTTGCCTGGATTACAACGAGACCGCCTCCGTGGTGTAGTGGTTAGAGCGTCCGCCCGGAGAGCGGAAGGTCGCGGGTTCGATCCCCGACCGCGTCATACCAAAAGACGTTAAAATATGGTACTTGTTGGTCCCTGCCTGGCGCTCGGCATTAATGGATACAACAAGGACTGGTCGGCTCGGAGTCAGTATAATGTGTCTGAGTGGGGTATTCATGCTTCACTGCGGCATGGTATCACAGTGGGCAAGCACTATAAAACCAGCTTCAGTCTGGGCTAGTACAAGCATCCGCACATACACATACACACACGCATGCACGTCGTCATATGAGCGAAATATTCTCAAGCACGACGTTAAACCGAATTTCACCTCACCTGGATTACAACGGAGTAGTAAACGTCAGTAAACAGCATCATTTCAGGCTTTGATCTTGCATTAAGCTTACACCTGTAACAGCGGAGGTGAGCCCAACTCACTCAAATTATACCATCAGTAACTTTAGTAATCTGGGATGTCGGATTATGATTGAAAGAGGTTCTTGATGTTAGTTCCATCACCTGGATAATCCTTCCATTGTGGCATGTCATTATAGGCTATTACCTAAAACATTCTACTTGTAGAACCACCGAGGACAACACGCAGACATTCCTTTTTTTAATGCAAAAATGCCTAAGTACAAAACACGCCTTCTGCGTGCAAAAAAGGTTTAAAATGGTGTATCACATTTGTACGTCGTCATTCTTTATCCTGCATATCTATTCAGCTTGTGGGAACTTATTTCTGTTTAAAATAATCTGATCTAATCTAAGACAGTTTGGCTGTTTATTTGACATTATTTTTATTTTTGGATTGTAATTGACAACATTATTTGAAGACTGAAATATATTTGCTTCAAGTGCAGCTGACTTATTATTCGTGATCATTTCAAGGTTATCTGAGGATTCACACATAAACTATTACTATTTAAAACGGAAATAACTGTAAAGCAAGGGCATTGTCGGTAACAGTTTCTTCAAGCAGTACAAAGAATTCCTTGGTAAAGTGAGCATTAAATCTGTTTATAAGACAATCCCATGTTATTCATGCGGGAAAAATCCATACATCATGAATCATAAGACTCGAAAGTAGAAACAGTTTATACAGTTTACTTATATTCTTTTAACATTTAACATTATCGACATGATGATGATGATAGAAATTGATGACCTGCGTAGCTGTTGATGAATGAATTCAGGTCGAACCCCATACTATAAAATCAAAATGCAACGGTTGACCTGTCCCACCACCCACTGCCTGTTACCCCCGGTTTAAAATGGATTAGTCCTGATCATACCCTTCATGTCACACACTTTATGATTCTAGTAAAGAGTGAGTGAGTAAGTTAGGTTTTTCGCCGATTTTAGCAATATTCCAGCAATATCATGGCGGGGGACACCAGAAATGGGCTTCACACACTGTACCCATGTTGGGAATGGAACCCGGGCCTTCGGCGTGACGAGAAAACGCTTTCACCACTGGGCTACCCCGCCGCTCCAGTGAAGAGTAATATATATATATATATAGCTTATATACAGCTTATGACAAATAAATGAAAATACATCCATTGTGTCTCATAGTTTACACCAAATACATCAACAAGGTGAGATGTATTACTTCGTCAAGGCACATAACACGCATGCGTCGTTTAACACATTTGCAACAAATAGAGTTAACATAATTTCTCTGCTCACATCGTCTATACACTTTTTCGGGGGCTTGCCACTCTGCGTTAGACTTACATTCAGTCTGCGAAAATACATAGTTCTGGTATGGATGATCTTGCTGATTCTGCTGACGGCCAGTGAAAATCCATCCATGTAGATAACTGATACTGTCTGTAGATCTCCTAACTATGCACCAGTCGCCAAGACCACCCTCCCGCGACCCGTGAAGGTCCGGGTTAGAATGAGACTTCAGTAACCCATGCTTGTCGTAAGAGGCGACTAACGGGATCTGGTGCTCAGGCTCGTTGACTTGGTTGACACATGTCATCGGTTCCCAGTTGCGCAGATCGATGCTCATTCTGTTGATCAGTGGATTGTCTGTTCCAGACTCGATTATTTACAGACCGCTGCCATATAGTTGGAATATTGCTGAATGCGGCGTAAAACTAAACTCACTCACTCACCACCCTCCCGTCTTCATCCCCGCGTCTCACAGACCCGGAACCACATTATTTCATCTTCTGCCCATCCCTTTCTGCAAAGGTCAATCAATAATTGAAGCAAGTCTAGATTTCCTCAGGTTCAAGGTCGCCCGTCTCACTGGGACTCCTGATCCTTTTCGATTTAAAAGGAAATTATTATTTTTTCACCAAATTATATGCACTAAGCGTTAGCCTATCCCTATCGTCCTAGCAGAGGTCCGGCATGAGTAGGGTCGGGTTAGACTGACATCTAGTCCCAGAAAAAAATCTTCTCAAATTTACATATATACTGAGTCAAAAAAGAAACTTCACATTCTTTTTTCAGGGCACTAGAAAAGAACAAGGGATGGTAAGATGGTTAAATTGTTATTATTTCATTGCTGAGATCTGTGTGATGTACTCGATACACTGACAGTGCCATAATCAGTTCCATTAGGCTACACCGCCGTTCCAAAACATGGGTATACAGAATGTCAAGTCACAAGAATAAAAATGCGAAATTTCTCAGTTCAATATTGTGTATGGCCGCCCTGCGCATTCACCACTGCCAAACACCGTCTCCTCATCGACTGCCTGATGCTTGTGAACACGTGGTTGGGGATTCTGCGCCATTGCTCTTGCAAGGCAGCGCCAAGTTCCTGCAAATTCTGAGGTTGGTTCCTAAGACCACGAATCCTTCTCCCAAGTACATCCCAAACGTGCTCTATTGGATTAAGGTCAGGGGACCTCGATGGCCAGTCCATGACGTTGATTCCAGCGTTTTGAAAGAAAGTTCGTGTCAACATCGCGGTATGCGGCCGAGCATTATCATGCTGGAACTGTAGACCTGGGCTATGAGCCGCCATGAAAGGAACGAGTTCAGGGGTGAGCACCTGGTCGCGGTAAGCAGCAGCTGTGAGGTTTCCACGGATGACCAGAAGTCGGGTACGGTTGTTCCCACAGAAAGCACCCCACACCATGCAACTTCCGCCCCCGAATCTGTCGACTTCCTGTACACAACATTGGGCATACCGTTCACGACGTCGTCTCCAGACTCAATGCCTGCCGTCCGCGAATCTGAGGGTAAACCTGGATTCATCGCTAAAGACGACTCGATTCCAGTCTCTCTGGGTCCATCGGAGGTGACGTTGGGCCCACAGCAGACGTTGACGTTGATGAAACGGCGTCAATATTGGCCCACGATATGGACGTCGAGAATGGAGATTGGCAGCCCGCAACCGATTTCGAATGGTCTGTGAGGACAGTCGACCTCTAAACATCTCAGCCCTGGTTCGTGTAGCCGGCAGAAATCTGTCACGTAGGTGACGTAGGACGATTTGACGGTCTTCTGCTCGTGACGTCACACGTGGACGACCCGACCTTGGGCGATCAGAAGTGGTGCCAGTTTGTTGTAGACGACCTCGCAAGTCATACACAGTACGACGGCTGCATCCCATTGCTCTTGCGACGTCGATAACTGATCTTCCCGCTTGCAACATGCCAACGGCACGTTCACGTTGCACATTTGACAATCGTGGCATTTCAAGTACCGTTAGAACTGTGGTTTAAAAGTGTTTTTTCAATTCTTGAGGCCAATGCAAACACGTGCATATGAAGAAAACTTCAATGCGAAGATCACGTGCTCGACTGCACGTGCAAAACCTGATTTGGCACTAACGTCATTTGCACGACGAATGGATGGGTTTGAGTGGGTTTTGCTAACGTTTTCTAGAGTCGAAAGATAGGGATCCCATTTCGGATACATAGATGCATCATCAGAGAAAAAATATTCATTAATTTTCAAATTACATTTTGTGAAGTTTCTTTTTTGACTCAATATGATCAGAAATTATTGTGAATTTTAGGAATATGTTTAATTGGATTTCTAGTATAAACAACCTTGACCAGCTATCAAGTGCTTGGTTTCATTCAAGAGAGACAACTCCGTTAATCCTTTTTCATTAGTTTGTGAAGAGCTATCCCCCTTTGTTTACTTGCTAGCAGACGACATTTTCAGTGATCCTCAGTATGGATGATTTAGAGAAGAGGAAGTTGCTTTTAGAGTATTATAACAAGGACATCAGATCAGCTTAAGTGATTTCAAGTAGAACAGGCATCCCTTTGTCCACTGTTTATCGTGTTTTGAAAAATATTGCAAATGGATATGGCATTGAGCACCAGGGAGGCGCAGGTAGGCCCAGAAAATTGACTGTCGGTGACAGGAGGCGGCTTGGTATTCTTGTTTCTAACAACAAACGAAGGAGTTTAGAAAACTTAAGGCTGGATGTGATTGATAGAGGAAATGTGGCTGTCTGTAGGGAGACAATTAGAACTGAGCTGCATGCAATGGGTTGGCAGAAAAGTCGCGGAATTCCATCACCGATCATGAAACCTGAACAAAGGGAGCGAAGGTTGAACTGGTGCTTACAGCATAGAAATTTTAACTGGGACAATGTCATTTTCTCAGATGAAGGTTCTGTGTGGCTGTTTCCTAATACACTGAAATTCTGTACCAAACAAACTGAAAAACCTTTGTATCAGCGCCCAAAGTACAGTCCAAAATTTAACGTGTGGAGCGGCATATCTGTGTTAGGGGCAACGCCCCTCTGTGTATTTGAAAGGAATATGAACAGTGAGCGGTACACAGATATTCTCGAGGGACATTTACTTCCATCTGCTCACGTGTTCTATGGAAATTTTGGTTTTTCCAGCAGGACAACGACCCAAAACATCGTTCAAAGCATTCACAGGCCTGATTTCGGACCCAAAATATGACATTATTAGATTGGCCAAGCTATATCCCTGACCTAAATCCAATAGAAAATGTTTGGGGACTTATGAAAGAAAGTGTCAACAAGAAAAATCTGACAAATATTGCTGAAATGAAAGAAGAGGTGGTCCGATATTTGGAGAGCATGGACCACGACTTTCTAACTTCTTTGATCAGTAGTATGCCCCGCCGCATTGAAGCCTGCATTGCTGCCCATGGTGACTTGACAAAATACTAACTGTTCACCTGTCTTTGAATCTGGAGTTATGTTCTGCTAATATTCACATTAAATACGTGAGTAATGAGTGAAAAAAACAAATTTACAATCTTTAAATTGTTAATAATTTCTGGTTGTACTGTATATATCTACCAGAAACGAACAATTAAGTCCAAAAGGACCCAATGGTGCCGTTGTTGAAAGCGATCTTAGTCTTAAGGTGATCGTAAACCCCATACTTCAACACAGACCTACGACAGTCGTAACGCTTTGTGCACGGCAGCCAGAACAATGCCAAATTTCCTGAGATAAGGCTGAGATGATCTACACTTGACCACACATTCTACTCTTGACACACTACGCCTGTGTGGGTAGGGTCGGATTTTTGCGGGCTCATGTCCTCAGCCTGGTGATCAACTTTGCATGGGATGGGCAGCTGCCGGATAGTTGTGATCACTGTGGTTGCTCACTGAGTCACCGACTGTTGTTTGTTTTCCTGTACGTCTCTGCGACAATCTCCAGCAGACACATAATCTCAGAATCTTGTCCTTCCTGTGGACATGATGTTACTGAGCACCTGGAGCGTATGTAACTAAGTCACCATTCTACCAGCCTGGGATGTTTATGACAAAGTCTTGTATCTCTGAAACTACATACGCAATTAAGTAAAAACGCGTAAACTAAAAAACTCCCTATTCTCGTAAGAGTGAGTGAGTGGGTATAGTTTTACGCCGCTTATCCAGCAATATCACGGCGGCGGACACCAGAAATTCACATATTGTACGGTTATCTCCCATTTGACAGACATCCATTTGACAGACAGTCAATTGACAGACACTGAACTAGAGGGTTAATTAGGGTAACACCTACGGGTATAATGGAACAGTCCACTGTCTAGCGAGTAGAGCAGGATGAGCCTGAAACAGGTTCGTTTCTGAGAAGTTTGATTGTGTGTAAATAGAACTTTGTTGTGATTAAATGATAATCTGTCTTCTCTTCTCAAAATTGCTTTTACGATCAATTATTATCGAATATAAAAACAGGTTTGTCACTGAGAGGTGATTGTGTTTATTGATTGAAACATATTTTATTCATTCAAAAAAGGATTGGGCACAAATTATCCAACTTAGAAAAACCCTCTCCCAATATTAAGATATGCACAACAGAAGATAACTGAGAAAAAGTTTTGTTTGAGAGATATAGATATGGACATATTTGAAGACATTCTGATTTTCAGTAATTGAGACACCTGCAATGCCATGTAAGATAAGATTAATACCAATCAGGGTTCTAATTTTAACAATACTTTCTAAAGATTGTAAAGATTTCATCATACAGTGAAAATACCAGATTGGTGGGTGATTTTAATGCAAAAACTAAACGTTTAACTGATCTTTGTCCTTTTGATACACATATTGTTGATGGGTTCCATATGAATAATATTTATTTGCAAATTTTTCTTTCACGTGGATATAAGATTTAAATGATGCAACAGTCGCAATTTCTAATAGCTAAGGGAATATTATTCCATATTTTAACTTCTGATGGTATAAAAGATGATGTTGAGTACTTCATCCTTGTATATGGTTGGCTGAAATTATTGGAGATAGCTTGTCCGGTCGCCTACTGCGGTTGGGTGAAAATCCTTAATAAACAACTGGTGTTGTTCTATTTAGTAGGAACTTTAGTTTCTGAAATGATCAAATCATTTAAGATGTCTTTTAGACAATGTTTTTGATATGATGCCGCCAACTGCCGTTAGATGAGAAGGTTAAACCCAAATGTTTATGAAAATCAACTGTTTTTATATTGCAGCAATCAAAGTTCTTTTCGGCCATCTTTCAAAGTAAATACATAGTTCCAGTTCTTTTCTTGTTTTTATTTGGACTATTCCATTGTAATGCGTGGGTAACAGGTAGCTAGCTAATCTGTTCATTGAACCGCAAATGTTGTCTGCGAACTGCCTTGTCTGCGTAATGGGAGGACTCCTATTGTACCCATGTGGGCAATCGAACTCGGGTCTTCAGCGTGACGCTTTAACCATTAGGCTATCCCACCGCCCCCATTCTCGTAAGAAGCTGACTTACAATTGTTTACATGATCGATTAATTTGTAAGTCAAACATATACGGTAGAAAATAAAACAATATATAATCCTGTTGTATCCGTATAATTTTGCCCATTACTGCCAATGGTTTGTATCTATTTTTATACAATTTATTTCAGTTTATCAAATATTATTTTTTATAAAATAATTATATACACACCATTAAATCTAGGAATGAAGTGTTCTAACAAGCCATCTCTACAGCACGTACAACTGGGGTATTTGGCAAATGGGGTGTAACCATTAGCTTATAAGAATGTCGGTTCTTTATGCATGTGTACAAAATGAAAATATATTTAACCTATAAGTTCGAATCCACTAGGATTTGCCACTTGTCTACAAATGATGTGCAAATTGGAATGAAGGAGGTTTTAGATTTAACTTTTAGAATGAGATTCGTCTTGAAGATGGTAAAACTGAATAACAAATGTTTAAAAAGTGAGAGGGATTGTGAACTTCATTCGCAACATTCTTTTCGTATCAAACGTCAAGGTTCTCACAAACACATCCGGTAATCTTTCCTCCTAATCTCACAGTTTTCTTCAGGCTTTTCTGATTTTGAACTGAATGGCCACTGTATCAACAACGCACAAAGAAATTTACAGCAAACTTAATCCAACTTTAAAAAATAACATCAACACTGTTTTTCCCCCTGCATAAGATGTTATTATTCACAGGCCGAGATATAGTTGAAATATTACAGACTGCGACATTCACCACAACGTTCACTCACCTAATGTCGAGTTATTAGCAGTGTTTGAAATACAAAAAAGAATTTGCAAGGCTGCAAATAGGACCAACAGCTTGAGAGTGAGTGAATTTAGTTTTACGCCGCTTTTAGCAATATTCCACCAATACCACGGCGGGGGACATCAGCAATGGGCTTCACAGATTGATGTGGGGAATCGAACCCGGGCCTTCGGCGTGACGAGCGAACGCTTTAACCACTAGGCTCCCACACCGCCCTAACAGCTAAAAATAAATTAAAATTTGAAGAAAAAAATTAGAAAAGATAAGCAGCATTTTGTGAGAAATATGTCGACACGTAACTTTACTGCAGGCTATAAGGACCCATACAAAATCTGAAACTACGAGCCCGACACAAGATCTACGTGCCACGGGCCCACGGACAGGCGTTTATTTCCAGCACTGGTTATCAGTGAAAATCGATTCCAACCTGGCCGTGTATACGCTCGTCTGAAGCAAACTCTGCAAATGACGACAATACAGGTTCATGTTTACGCAACAGACAGAGCCCCGGGCTGTGATAGTATCTCGTCCCCAATCATTGAAGCGGTCAGTGTAATCGATGCTCACCGATGCCATCAGATTGACCTTCATCCACAACCACAGACTCGATGGGATGACCGTCGTCTGCTGCCAAATGCAATCACTGAAAGGGGAGATAATCGCGTTTACGCAATGTCGTAATCAGTGCACACGAATAAAATGTACACTTACTGGTCCCCATCACATTTGATGGAATTTGTTTTAATTCATGAGACGACTGTCTCGGGGGACCGATCATTGCAATCTGTTGAACATCAGTTTCATTAGCGGCATGCCAGGCGGTTAGCTCTTGTTTGGGGTTGAGCAAGCAAGCGTGATGCTGGGCGCCTACTGGGAACTGGGATTTAAAGGTTGCAAATTTCAATTCACTTTTTGGTACAATGTGATCACATCGCTCCATCGAAATGTGAAAACTGTTCAAACGGGTAAAGAAATGTAGAAACTGTAATAATGGTAACAGGCATGTGAAATATGTGAAAAGGGATGGCTAGAAATGTGGAAACTGTGGAAGGTTAGAGATATGTGAAAAAAGCACAAAACTGTTGAGATATATGGAAACTGTGAAAGGTTAGAGATATGTGAAAAAAGCACAAAGCTATTGAGATATATGGAAACTGTGAAAGGTTAGAGATATGCGAAAAAAGCACAAAACTATTGAGATATGTGGAAACTGTGAAAGGTTAGAGATATGTGAAAAAAGCACAAAGCTATTGAGATATATGGAAACTGTGAAAGGTTAGAGATATGCGAAAAAAGCACAAAACTATTGAGATATGTGGAAACTGTGGAAAGTTAGAGATATGTGAAAAAAAGCACAAAGCTATTGAGATATATGGAAACTGTGAAAGGTTAGAGATATGCGAAAAAAGCACAAAACTATTGAGATATGTGGAAACTGAAAGACAGATATGTGAAAAAGCACAAAACTACTGAGATATATGGAAACTGTGAAAAGAGTTGCAGATATGTGAAACAGGTACAAAGCTGTTGAGATATGTGGAAACTGTGAAACGTTCCAGATATATGAAATGAGCACAGGGCGGATGAGATATGTGAAACTGTAAACGAACATTAAGAAATAATGCAATGGGTACGGAAAACATGCATTCTGTACAGAGTTGTACATAAATGTGACATCTGTACCAAGATGTACATAAAATGGGATTTCGTTATTATCGGCCCAAATATGAAAACAAAAATATGAAAAATGCATGCCCAAAGGGGTATATCTATGTAATTCAGAAATGGTTACGTTGCATTTTCAGAAGAAAAATTGAAAAAAACATCCTGTAAAATGAAAAGGTATAGAACTGTCGAAAAGTGTTATATAAATGTGGAACGTGAACACACAGTAAACACGAGTAAACATGAAATATCCGAAATTTTATCGGAGAACGTCTTTGACGCTAATATGAAAGTAACGCGTACCACAATGCCGTCAGATTTCGTGATGAACATGTATTACCTCTCCTTGAGTACTATGTAGAACTGTGTTCGGTAGAACGGAAATTATCCGCTCCAGCGGCCTAGTGGATACAGCGTCTGCTCTGTGAGATGTAGGCTGGAAGTTCGATCCCCTAGCCGCATCATGCCATAATATAGTAAAAGATGGTACTTTTACTGCCCTGCCTGAGGCTTGAGGATCAAACAAGGACTGGTCGGTCGGGGTGAATATATTGTGTCTGAGGTTATCTGTGTTAAACTGTCATGGTATCCCAGTGTGCTGGTTTAATAAAACCGGCATCAATCCAGACCAGTCCCAGAAGACACATACATGCACGAATGGCCAACGTACACTGCACCTCACTTCATCTAGTAAAATCCGGAATTAACCGCCTATGACTTAAAAACTATTTGCAAATGTATTTGATCAACTTCAGCGTATCAGGGTCATTGTAAGTAAGCTGCACCATGTTCAGCTCAGCCGTGCACCATATATCGCAGACGTGTATCGAGACCAGTCATGAATAACTGAAGACTTTACTATTTGAAAAACTCTTAGAATCGTCTGCTGAAGGGCTGAGTCAACAAGTACTGTTAGCATGTTCCCGGGATTCTGTTCCGCTATGTTAAACAATCTCGTTATAGATAAATCCCCTGCAGGACTGTCGATGCACAAGTCTCGTGATAACAGCGAGATGGCGTATTATACAATTATTTTACGTTCGCTTCGGTAGTAACGGATAAAGCTCCTTCGGGACGTGGGAATAATGGTTTTGTGTAGAAGGCGACAAGAGTTACTTCCCTTACCTAAACATCACGATCTCGCTCCCAGAACAGAACGTTCAATATTTAAGTGCATATCATTATATGTAAGACCTAGGAATTAAAAAAACCCAATCATTGGTTTTCCCACCTTTATGGGCCGAATATTAATGTAAATTATCCCTAGGCTTAAAGTCGCAAATAATGCCAACGCATCTATAGACCCAATTCCATTAAATTTAATGAATGAACAGTCTGACAAATATTTTAAAGTAACTATGGCATATCGGAACATTCCATCTATTTCGAAACATTGACTACGGGGAAATCGGTCGACATTCATTTAAAAAAAATTTTTTATTTATTTATTTCTTTTGTCTGTGGGTTGAAATACGAGAAACGTCACGCATAAAGACGGACCATGTGCTAAAAACACGGGGAGTCTTAAATACGTGTATTCCAGGTACCGACGCAGGAAAATTATAATTAACGTAATTGAACCCACGATCGTGCATGTAGGTGTCTTAAGACCCAAGGAACAAGCCCCTGCAGGCCCAGGCTCTTCAGGCGACTGGTAGAATTGACAATCACGAGGCGACGGTTTTGGGATTTTACTGACGCTTTGGTGACTTATCATCAAATCAATATATTTTCCAATGGCAACGTTAAACATTGAATCAGTATATATTTCTAAGTATTATACAGAACGTGTCTGACATCCGTTGTTTGCCTGGCTATCACCTTTACTTTCTGCTGCTTCATGTCTAATGACCAACAAGGTGCCGAATGACCAAAGATGAAAATACATTACTAATATCAGAGCTTTCTGAAAGGAGCGTTAGTCCTGCAAGCTTTGACCTTATCAATATTGATTGAGGTGGCTGTCTAGAAATCAGCTGCAAAACTTAAAATTTTAAACTTATTCAACTCTACGGGTTCTCCTAAGGAGATACAGAATGATTCATCTTGAAATTACCCTCTGCATATTGTACTATGCTGGTACACCAGGCTTCATCTTGAAATTACCCTCTACAGATTGTACTATGTTGGTACACTAGGCTCCATCTTGAAATTACCCTCTACAGATTGTACTATGCTGGTACACCAGGCTTCATCTTGAAATTACCCTCTACAGATTGTACTATGCTGGTACACTAGGCTTCATCTTGAAATTACCCTCTACAGATTGTACTATGCTGGTACACCAGGCTTCATCTTGAAATTACCCTCTACAGATTGTACTATGCTGGTACACCAGGCTCCATCTTGAAATTACCCTCTACAGATTGTACTATGCTGGTACACCAGGCTTCATCTTGAAATTACCCTCTACAGATTGTACTATGCTGGTACACCAGGCTCCATCTTGAAATTACCCTCTACAGATTGTACTATGCTGGTACACCCTCTACAGATTGTACTATGTTACCCTCTACAGATTGTACTATGCTGGTACACTAGGCTCCATCTTGAAATTACCCTCTACAGATTGTACTATGCTTGGTACACTAGGCTCTTGAAATTACCCATCTTGAAATTACCCTTGGTACCACTCTACAGATTGTACAGATTGTACTATGCTGGTACACTAGGCTTCATCTTGAAATTATTGTACCTCTACTTGATTGTACTATGCTGGTACACTAGGCTTCATCTTGAAATTACCCTCTACAGATTGTACTATGCTGGTACACCAGGCTTCATCTTGAAATTACCCTCTACAGATTGTACTATGCTGGTACACCAGGCTCCATCTTGAAATTACCCTCTACAGATTGTACTATGCTGGTACACCAGGCTCCATCTTGAAATTACCCTCTACAGATTGTACTATGCTGGTACACCAGGCTCCATCTTGAAATTATTGTACCTCTACAGATTGTACTATGCTGGTACACACAGGCTCCATCTTGAAATTACCCTCTACAGATTGTACTATGCTGGTACACTAGGCTCCATCTTGAAATTACCCTCTACAGATTGTACTATGCTGGTACACTAGGCTTCATCTTGAAATTACCCTCTACAGATTGTACTATGTTGGTACACTAGGCTCCATCTTGAAATTACCCTCTACAGATTGTACTATGCTGGTACACTAGGCTTCATCTTGAAATTACCCTCTACAGATTGTACTATGCTGGTACACTAGGCTTCATCTTGAAATTACCCTCTACAGATTGTACTATGCTGGTACACCAGGCTTCATCTTGAAATTACCCTCTACAGATTGTACTATGCTGGTACACTAGGCTTCATCTTGAAATTACCCTCAACACATTGAACTGTTTTACTATAAGAGGCTTCATGTAAATCCCATCAAAAATTTACTTCAAAAGATATCACAAAGACATTAGTAAGAAGAGTGAGAAATATTTATTGTGTAAATTTCTAGATCCCTGCAAAGCAGGCACCAGCAGAGAGTTCAGTTTAACTAATCTGTAACTCACTAAACACATTCCTGTCACAAAGATATTCATAGGTACAAATCCCACTTTTGGTACATTGTAGTCCTGAAGCATTGTACTAAATGAAAATATCTGGCAAAACTCTTCAAGAACATTCAGGAGACCCAACAGCTTCCTCCACTATACAATACACATCAGCACAAGATTAGTGGTTGTACAAAAATATATTTTAAAAATAAAAGTACCATTTTCTTTGGCTATAACAGAGTTTGGTTCTATGGTTTTGATTCAGGAATGTTGTACCTACACAAAACAGCTGGTGAATATTGATGTAAAATCCATACACTAAAATCAAATGCTGAGATAATCAACTCAAATACAAATGCTGTGAAATATAAGTATTAAAGCTTGAAACACTTTTGACTTCATAAGTGGTGTTATAATGCTGATATTAGAACTCATAGACGTACTGCTGGCTGAGTATGGTTTTACGCCGCTTTTAGCAATATTCCAGCAATATCACGGCGGGGACACCAGAAATGGACTTCACAAGTTGTACCCATGTGGGGGAATCGAACCCGGGCCTTCGGCGTGACGAGCGAACGCTTTAACCACTAGGCTACCCCACCGCCCCCATTGACATACTGGAATGTAGTATCACAATATTGAGAGTGCCAGTCCCCGTCTTTTGGCATCCAGCACACCACATAATCTATATGTTATGCAGTCAAAAAACTATTTCGTCCTACCAGTCTACACATTTGCATGACTTAAGGGGCTAAAATGCATAATCAAATTGTTGCTCTTTGTAAGATAATAGAGAAAATATGTTCCAAGAATGAAATACTGACTTCAATATACTAGATAATATATAATGACATCAAGCGTACTGTACTGCACTGCAGTATTTAGAAACCCACACAAGTTGGCTCGAAATCCAGGATACGAAAATGGGTTTGGCACCCTCACTATTTTGAAAGCTATGTTTAAACAAAACAAAGGTCACACCTGAAAAGACACAGTGAGGCTCCAATTCCATCCCATCCCTTTATTGATTTCATATTGCAGATCTTATGAGAGATAACTCATTTGTTTATTCATCCTTTTATAAAAATCATTTGAATTAAAGGTCTGTGTTGACAAGAAGCGAAAAATGAGCTGAGAGTTACCCACCCTTGTTTTCAAACTTCCAGGAGAAACTGTCAAAAGAAACAAAAACACAACATAGAGTTCCTGGATCTAACGGATTTTGATTTCATGGTTATAGATTCCACAAAAATGGCCATAAAATGTAGAGTGTCAAGCAAAAAGGGTCACGACATTGGAACCACAGGACATTGGTCTTTTCACCCTCATCTTTGATGATCATCTGATGCTAATTGAAATAACAGAAATGCAGTTCAGAGTTCATCTAAAAATATGCATGTATATATGTCACTATGACAGCGAGTGCAATACACCAGGCTAGAGCCTCTTCCATAAACATGGAGGCAGTGCTTCCCACTGTGGGCAAGGTGAACAAATGACAAGAATATTTGCAAAAGCAGTTTACTCAAACTCAGTATGGACCAGAATCTCAGACTTCAATGCAACTCTTGTTTACATATTCTTCGTGTTGGTTCATTTGGGGTTAATGTCCTTTAAAAATACTAATTCTTATTTTTCTTCTTGACAAAATTAGCAAAAGGTCAGTCAATATATTTGTAATTATTTGAAATAATTAATTATTTGATTAATTTCAAACACTGGCTGACCGCTTTTCTCCTCTCCCTCCTCCATACCCCGCCATATCCGTTCTGAAATTGAAGTCATTAGTAAATATTTCGACAGTTCTATCAAGTTCAAGCACATACAAAACACATCATGCATGAAGCAGATAAACAAGATACACATTAGTATCACAGTCTCTGGTTGCATAGTGGCCAGTCCCTATCACACGTCTTTTTGTCTATGTACAAAACAAAAATGATACACACAAACAAACAAACTCTAATGTGACAAGAAAACACAAAAGAGAAAACAGATTCATTGACGATTCTAGCATAATTGCTCTTGATCTTCGTCACAGGAGAGGACAAGCTCACACCATGATGGCCTATCAGGGTCACTTTGACCTTTAGCTGCAAATATTAATCTTCTCCATTTTTAACAGACCAGAATAAATATCATCTGCATGTTGTGGAATGACAATAATCAACAAATGACTTCATCTGATCAAATTTAAGTGACTTAAAATATCTGGTTATAAGATTAAGAACAAAAGCTCAACAAATAATGTATAAAATAGAGACTGGCGTAACAAAACGATCTCTGACCAAAAGATTATCACAGAAACATTTGTACATGTCTTTTCTTTTGGCACAGGTCACCCAACACGAACTCTCTGGGTTTTAAAAAATTCAAAACCAGATTTATTCAAGAAGACGAAACAGAAACAGAAAGAAACAAATAGCAATGAAAACAAGTATAATACTGCTTGGAAGATTAAACTCAAGAAACACTATGTCATAGCTGAATATAAACAGATTGCACATATCATAGCAACAATAGAATAAGATGACAGAACAAAACATGAAACAGATAAATACTAATGATTATGATACATTTCATTGCATAAGAGTTGAATACTGTTTGAAAGCACACGCAGTTGTATCAATTTCATGATCACACTTCACTACAACTAATTGACACTCAGTTTGTATATTGCATGTTCATACATGTACATTTCATGTGAGTCTGCCTCGATTACGAGTATGTCCTTTATTGCAGTAGATATTCTACAACTGGTATATACACCGACCAAGAATTCAAGGAGCCATCAAAAACCAAAAAGACTAATATCTTAAACAAACATCTTTAAAAAAACTATTCCCAATAATCTCATCAAACTTACTCAAAATTAGAGCCAATTCAATCTCTTAAAGATACTTCATCCTTCATGAAAACCATTAAAAAACTTCATGATCAAATAAGATAAGATATTTTCCTTTTACGATATCAAAAGTCCAAAAATCGAAATATTTTTCCACATAAAAACAAAAATATTGCAATAGGCTCTTAGTCTTAGTCTATCAGAAGAAGCTACCATTGATCAAATGCATCATGCGAAATGATAACAAATTAATAGCAAACCAGGTGATGATTCTATAATTTACATATTATATTTCCTATCTACTCACTAACAGCACAAGGTACATCCCGCATATTTAACCCTCTGTCTGTTCTTCCGTTATATCAGGTGTGGGAACATCAACCCTGATAGCTTCAGACTCCACAGTTATCTGCCCTTGATCTACTGGGACGCCATCTTGTTGTGGCATAGGTTCCTCTTGGTAGGGTGTAGTCCTGGAGGACTCCAGACCTGACTGTCTAGCTGACATTGGGCGGGTAGACTGTGGCCTTGATGAAATTCGACCTGAGGCAGGTCGGGGAGATACTGACCCTCGGGCTGACATTGGTCGGCCTCGTGTGCCAACAGGAGGGGTTGGGGACCCTCTCATGGGGTCATTGTCCATCCCCGGCATCTTACGTTGTGTTCTTGGGGTTGCTGGTGATATCGCGCCTACCTACAGTCACAAATACATCAAATGTGAATCAAAACAGTAAAAGAATGAACTTTTCCAAAATTTCTTACATTAACAGCAGACAAAAAATATAAGAGCTGGAGTAGCGAATCCTAGTTGACCAACATAAATGATCTGACAAACATTCAACATCAATTTGTACTATTCCATCATATTTAATATAATTCAAGCACTGACGCTAACACAAATGCACGTAAAGCATTTTGCAAAGGATTGTTACTGAAGGATGTCTTTTCATACTGCCTAGAATTCAATTGATAATACAATCTGTTTTGTAAAGCATTTAAGACAGAAACAGCATGGCACAAATGATTATACAACTGGTTCATATTGCATTAAACAAAACTTGAATATTATAACATTATTTGAAGTTCAAGACCTTACCTGATTGATTGACTGTGGCGACATCTTGGACGGCATCTTCGCCTCAATCTGCATCCTCTCTATTCGGCCACGGTATATGTGACCATCTACTCCCTGTACATCCACCTCCTCCCTGGAAACACACAGTTTGATGTAACAGCACACACATACTGAGCCATCCTACTCAGCATGTCTAGGATGTAAGTACACAAACAAATCCATTCCCTACAATCCATTATGTAGTTGGTATATTGCTGGGTGGAGAGTTAGACAAAATATACAAACATTCCAACAATTTTTAGAAGAGTAATTCTAAACTGACGCTAAAGTAACACACACAGACCCCTGCTACATCCTTGTGAATATTTGTTACTACCACCAAGATCTGCATCATAGGTGGCTCAATTCAGGCTCGTACCCCGAGCATCCATGCTCACGCTTGGCGACCCTCCTACTCATTACGGCGTGACTCTTTATTGTTGCAATGGTCCAGTATAGCACTCTAGTGCCATCCATTTTCAGGGCCGACTGATTCAGCAATAAGACCATACAATATGCTGGAATATTGCTGAGTGCAGCATTAAACAACAAATCAAGCAACACCTGGCTACACTTACTTGTAGATGGGGTACACTGGTACAGGTGCCACTTCTGTTTCCTCCTTGAAGAGATTACTGAAAACACAGGTTTCAGCAATCATACAGATGGACCAAAACCAACATGATGATATTTTTTAACCAGGTTAGTGTCTTCAAGACTGACAAGGAGCCAAACAACTGAGTGTACCCACAACTCATTATTCTTTCATATAATCCAACATTGCCAGGAAATGTTTTGCTGTTTCTTTTATCAACCTGAGGACAAATTTCTGTCTTTCAAGAATTTTTAGGTAAAGACAATTTCAAATAAAACAAACAAGACCCACATTTCCAATATTCTCTGAAAAACTATCTTCCTCAAATTGGCCTTATGCAGTTAGTTTCTGACAAAAAATGATTTCTTAAATGTGCATACAACTGACAGCCTACAAAGAAATTGGAAAGTTTTCTACAACATATAGATCCACAGTCCCTCTGGGACTCCCAAGTGCTATAAACAGACCACAATGTTAAGCCAATGTTACCATTTTCAGTTGAAAAGCCTTGTAATGAAATAACCAATGTGTTACTGCATAAAATCTACCAAATGAAACACAAATAGTTCCCTCTCTATATTATAATCTGTCTACCACAACTCTTAACTGCTAGGGTGGGTGGGGTAGCCTAATGGTTAAAGCGTTCGCTTGTCACACCGAAGATCTGGGTTTGATTCCCCACATGGGTACAATGTGTGAAGCCCATTTCTTGTGTCCGCTGCCATGATATTGCTGGAACATTGCTAAAAGCAGCGCTAAACTCACTCACTCACTCTTTACTGGAATCATAAGGTGTGTGACATAAAGGGCATGATGAGGACTAATCCATTTTAAACCGGGGGTAACAGGCAGTGGGTGGTGGGACAGGTCAACTGTTGCATTTGTGATTTAGTAGTATGGGGTTCGACCTGAATTCATTCATCAACAGCTACACAGGTCATCAATTTCTATAATTATCATCATGTCGATATCATTACTCACTCACTCATAACTGCTAATAATGCTCATTATTATTCCTGCCAGTTACTGATATTTGTCCATTTCAAATTTGAATGCTAAAAATACTCACTTCATCTGCGTCATACGAGACACCTTCTTGTGGGGATAGGTTAAGGTGTGGTTCCCCCCACACTGTCGTGTTGTGGCATAGTAGTCGGTGATGTCCTGCTGGTTGAAGCTGAGGAGGCAACAATTAGCTGTTATCTAATCCTTGTGTCACTCATAAAGAATGCAGGGTATTGTGGTTGCATGTAATTAAAACAGCCCAGTCAGTATCCAGCAACAAGGAGTGGTTTTGTATAAGAACATTGTTTAAAACAAAGTGTATCTCTTAAAACAACATCATCAGATGATCAGTGCATTTTGGTAGAACTGTAGACCTATACAATTCAAAAACATAAGTCAGTACTCCTGATTTGTTAAAGAGACATTATGTCGACAGTTCTTGCTGTTTTATGTTATCACACCTTTGGTTCACCTTTCTGTTTGAAGCAAATTGGAGAGAATGCCTGTGCATTTTTACGAATTACTGATCAACACAACACAGTAGTAGTGAGTTTACATGGACCAGAAGCCTGTGTTTATCAAAGCCTACATAACGATATATATACCTCAGTTATATGAATCATATCACATGACAAAACTCTGTCCTACTCTGAATTCCCTACAAAAAGCCGTTTACACAAAACAATATGTAAAGCGCACACTGAAAGGCTTGCATTCCTCCTGTCTGTTCTTATTTCAGAATATGTGTTTAGTTACAAACAAAAGAAGTCTGGATATCTGATATAATCCTACAACTGCACCATGGTCAATAGTGCAGAAACTTCTCTTGTGGAATAAGGCAAGCAGAGCTGAGTAAGCCAGGGCCTAGATTTTCGAAGCTCTCTTAGTGCTAAGATAGTCGTAAGTTAACGTTAATGTATGGCACTTACGACTATCTTAGCTCTAAGAAAGCTTTGAAAATCTAGCCCCTGATTTTTTATCAGCTATTGTTTACAAACAAATGCTTCAGAATGGTCAACAAACTGGCTCGCAGTAAACTTGTAAATCCTTATTAATGTTAACAAAGGTAAGATACTTTAAGGATGACAAAACTATATTATATCATGATGCGATGTTTCGGTATAGTTCTTATACCATTGTCAAGCAAGAGCCCATACCGAAACATTGCATCATAATATAATAAACAAGTTGTCATTCATAATGAGTCTTACCTATTTCATTATTCATCATCTTCTAAAATGCCAATCAAACAGATCATATCAATGTTGCTGCACTGTATATTTTCACAGACCAACATCAGACATGACCTAAATTCTCAAGCAGGTCATAAATATTGTTCATCAGCATCAACAAACCAACAAAAACATCAGGTTAGTATCAAGGCAAACAAATGTGTTAGCAAATAAACAATGTTCTAAAATGCAACAACATAAAGAGGAGAAAGAACGGAATGTGTAGGGAAATCCAATTGGCGATGTTCCCATGCTGACTTACATGGCGCGTTCTCTCTTCTGACAGCGAGCCAGTGCTTCTATGTCCTGGCCAAAATGAACAAGGAACGCCTTCAAGTCGGCACGCCTCATCTTGGCCAGCTTTTTGTCAGCAAGAGCACGCTCAAAATTCACCATATTGGTGCCAAGATACCCACTACAGATAGAACCAAGAGAGACAGAAAGACAGAAAGGTGAGTGAAGACAACGACATGGAACATTACAGGGGAGTGGTCAATTTTCAAAGGGTAGACTGTATAGTGAAACACTGATGTCTATGGAGCTTTCGTGCATATGGTTGGCTCATAATTCAGAATTATGGCACCAATTGTCATTAATTTATGTACTTTCCAATAGACCCATAATGATTAATGAAAACACAATATCACGATTATTGTATCCGAGTCAGGACTTATGAAGTCCGTGACTTTAGCTATTAGTCTGAAGCCCAGGGATTAATCTATAATTTCAAACAAATGTATACTGGGAAAAATCATCTATGGTGTATTGATAAACAGGGGTGTAGCTACCATTATAAAAAAAAGCCCGGCTTACACATGATTGTTGCTAAAATGGTTGGGCAAGCCCTCAATACTATCTAAATATAAAGCTTTGCAACCCAGCAGGCTTACACGAAAAACATGGCTTGCTACGTGCCTGATAAACATTTGGAATTTTTCAGTTTATGTTTTTTTATAATAAATTCAGCATTTTAACACTGCTTGAAAACCTGCAATATAAAACTATCCATTAAGGCTTTCACAACTCTGTTGATCCAGTAATCAGTTAAGTAAATGTCACTCCCACAAAATATATATATTTGTATATCCAATACAATACTGGTAGTTTATTTACATTAACCTGAAGTGAGAAATAGTTTGTTCCAATTTGTAAGTTTTTACTCAAGTTAGTTGCATACTTTTGTAATAGTGGCCTAGCTGAGCAGGCATAGTTAATCTGTGGAAAACCAAGTCAAGGACAAATATAATTTGGTCCAGTAAACTATGTTCACATGCTAACACTAAAATCTACTAAAAGTGTTGAAATAGACCACATTAAGGTTGCAATACTAGCCCCTTTCCCACCTTAGAAAATTCCTTATATTTTCTTATGGAAAAGGAATTTATACCTTGGTGAAAGAATTTATAATACCAGTTCAGTAGCCAGTTTCAAAGACCACACTGAAATATTTTCAGAAAACTAATAAGAAGCATCCTGTGGAGTAAGACTTGATTCAGATTTGGTACTTAAATTTCAGTTTGAGAGGTGACTAAATTATGGTATCGGACATTTTGGAAAATTTAAATGACACTGAGGACCCCTGCTATTACATTTATCATTGCATTATCAGCATCTTTCTATTTATTGCAACACGTCATTAAGTTCATTGCTAACTACATACCTTAAATAGTAAGTAGGATAAATATCACTCACAAAGATTTTTCCTTTGATATCTCAACACAGTTTTCTTCAAATAGTGTATAAGAGTCATCACTGAGGAATATGTATATTGTCATCAAACAACCCTTTGAAAATTTCAAACCATGCACTTCAAGGATTGAATACAGTTGGGACAACTATTAGTAACATAGTGCGTGAAATAAGAGGACAATGGTGCTGGACATGTAATGGGGATTAGGAGTGACGTCTGCCATGCTCAATGAGGTGCAATCGCAAACTGAACCAAAATGGGGGAGAAGTTACCGAAACTGATGTGAAGAATGCTGTTTGTCAACTACCCCTTGAGTTCTAATCAAGAAAAAACATTTGATGAAGGTGAGCTACAGCCATTACACAAAAACACAACTGCCATGCAAAGGCAAGCAATACAAATGGTGTATCTGCACAAACAACCAATGATAAGAGACAGATTACAAAATGTCATGAATTTGTTTTTCCCTCATCAGCAATGATCGCACTGTTGCATGACTGTAAGGAGATACCAATGGAAGACACAGCACCAGGAAAAGCGGCGAGGTGGATGATGAGAGCATAAATCCAGGTTGCCATGGTTATCAGGGTACAGAGACACACTAAATCGTTCAAGGTAACATGTCTTCTCAAGAAACAGCTCAACATGAGTTTTGGATCGAACCTTTCAGCAATAAACTGAATGAATGCATCATGAATGATTTGAATATACGCCATTTTATCTGAAAGCACAACACTTTTCTGCAGTGAAGCCTGAATTTTCTAGCAATCTACAGATGTTTGAATACAGTGAGAAGAAGCTATGTACAAGGTGCTATCTACATGGAAATGACAACCTCATCTGTCACTCACCTCTTGGCATTCTGACGAATCTGATCCAGCTCGAAGGTGGTGTAGGGTCGGGGTGACCTAGTGCCCGGGAGACCATTCTGACTTGGCAGTGATGGGACAGCACTGTTTGAATGAGAATACAAGAAATCACATTAACAACCAAGTCCTAAGTGTCAAACTTGTGATCTAAAGCATTACTTTGAAGCAGAAAATGTTCACTATTCATAAAGTCATACTGCCAAACTTTCATCCATTGTATATACAACATGTGTTTGTATTGTCTTTAATTGTATCTGGCTGTGTATTCTTATCAAAAATAAGTCATTGAGTGAGTTTAGTTGACACTGCACTTAGCAATATTCCAGCTATATGGTGGTGGTCTGTAAATAATCAAGTCTGGACCAGACAATCAAGTGATGAACAGCATGAGCATCGATCTATGCAGTTGGGATACGCTGACATATGTCAACCAAGTCAGTGAGCCTGACCACCCGATCACATTAGCCGCCTCTTACGACAAGCATGGGTTACTGAAGATCGATTCGAGCCTGTATCTTCACGGGTCTATCATAAATAAAACTACTTTTTCAGCATATATCCTGAAAAATTCCCCAAAAGCGGAATATTACTCGCAACATACCGATACAATAGTGCGCAAGTAACTTAGTGTCCACTCATAAACAAATAGACCCAGGGAAATCTGTGAAAGAAAATCCTTTAACTGTAAAATGGAGAAATTTGCAAAAGTGCTGAAAATAACATACATCACAGAATTCAGAAGCAAAAATTGTGGATGTTTACATCACTGTAGCTTCTTGAAATGGCATTTGCGAAAATAGTTCAGCTGTCTTACCCGGTTGGCATAAGATCTACAGGGCGGTCACATGACAGGCAGTTGAATCTCTGCAGCAGTTGCCTAGAAAAAAACATGCATGTTAGAGTCTTTTTTGAGAGGCATTTTAGAAGTTGTATAGATGAAGGAAAACCAAGTTCTATGGATAGTCAACTTCTTTATTGCAATGAGTGACACGTTTCGGTGTAGGTACTAACACCGTTATCAAAAGTCATCACTTGCTTGATAACGGTGTTAGTACCTACACCGAAACATCGCATCATTGCCATAAAGAAGTTGACTATCCATAGAACTTGGTTTTCCTTCATGTTAGAGTCATCGAACATACAGAGCAAAACAATTCAAAGAGAAACAACAACAGCTACTGACAGTCATGAAAACAAGGAAATGATATTGAAAAAGTAAAAGATAGACCATAAAGCAAACAGTTTACTGGGGATGTCCAAGCAGACACTATATGCTGAACATTTGAACATTGCCAGGTGTTCTAGAACACCACACCCAGCAATATTTCAGCTATATGGCAGCAATCTGTAAATAATCGAGTCTTAACCGGACAATCCAGTGATCAACATCATGAGCATCAATCTATGCAATTATGATACGATGCATGTGTCAACCAAGTCAGGAAGCCTGACCAACCAATCCTGTACGTTGCCTTTTTTTGACAAGCATGGGTTGACGAAGACCAGTTCCAACCCAGATTTTTCACAGGTAATCTAATTCAGTACTAAACTATTGAAGTTCCTGCATCATAAGCAAACATCACACATTATTGGTTTAACCCTAGTCGTTCACTCTTGATCAAATAACAAGAGGACACTTACTTCCTAAGTCCAGCAGCATCGTCTTCCGACCACTCGTTGCCAGCGTTGGCCATGATCTTCTTGTTGAGAGCCTTGAGGCGTGACTCCAGCCAGTCCTTGAGTGGGTCAATCTCCAGTCGGTCAAGCTTGCCCTCCACATCATTAGCCAACTGGGCATAGGCATCTTTCCAGGAATTCTCCTGGAGACAGACACAATAATGTAATTCCTTCAGCATGAACAACAAACAGACAAGTCACAGGTGGGAGTCACAGGTAAGTCAGCATGTAACAAGACATGGACCTGTCTAAACTGAACTCTTGTGATACTGCAGCATGCTCTTTGTTCATATTCAGTTATTTTCATTAAGATATTACTGATCCCTTGCAACAAAACTATGACTGATACTTCATGTAAACAAGCACATTCAGCAATCTTTACAATTGTATACAGAGCCTAGTAATATTGTTACTACTATTAACCAGAGCTCCAGATAAGATTTAGCTCATTGGGTACTGTACCCACTGTATTTTTTGGAGTGGGTATTATGAATGTTGAGTGGCTATTTCATTTTCCGTTACCCACTGCTTTCAAACATGTGCGTATTTCAGTCATTTTACTCACCTAAGTATTATGTGACTGAGTAAGTTTACTAAGCAGGTATGTTCTGCCTTATGACTATGTCATACCTAATCAAAACCAACTTAAATATAATGGAAATGAGTTCATAAAAAATCCCTCATCCTAAATGGACAGTACAGCACTTGTCCTATACTAACAGTTCAACTTGATAGCAATCGATGTCTTTTTCATTACGCAAGCGATTTTTATAAATATATTCCGTACGCATTTGTTTTAAACCTTTTGCGTATCTAACATTTTAAAGGCATAATTGGTATGCAACAATTATTTTTCAATGCCTAATTGGAAATTTTATATGCAAATTTTACCCGAATACGCAGCTTATCTGGGCCTCTGATTAACATAAGCAAATAAAAGCCATACAATAACTCTGAATTTACTGTAAATAGTGCTAAGAGACATTTTCAGGCTAGTGTACTAAGGTTTTGGTACAGACTGCAGGTTTGAGATTGCAATGATGAGGTACTAACATTTCCGTCCAACTTGTCCAGGATCTCCTTGATGATCTTGTTGATCTCGCCTGTGGTATTGTCAAACAGGCTGTGGTTCACCTTGTTGTCCAGCTGACGCTTGTCAGCTTTCTGTCGAGACACAAATAACAAACACATCAAATCAATACCCTCATCTGTAATAAACCTGTAGTGATAATACACAAATAGAGACAACAATTACCCACAGACTGTTGTAACTATAGCAAGTGCAATAACTTTGCATGACATCTTTTACTGGTTATCTAAAGTCTAATTAGACATGATTGGCTGGTATCAGGAACCATGTATTATCATCTATCTACAGGTACACGGCTGCTCTCCTGTCTCAGACCTAGATGAAGCTGATGTTGACACTCACCACATCGACCTCCATAGCAACATATTCCTTGTCTGCCTTCTTGTCCTGAAGAGTATCACAGTAGCCTAGCAGGTTCTGCAACACCATGGTTCAAACATGAGCCACCATCGATAATGTCATTTAAGCAATAATCACACTTTTAAAGTCAATGAGCACACTTTTATAGTCAACGATCACACTTTTACAAGCAATAATCACACTTCTAAAGGCAAAAATCACAATCATACAGATAATTATCATATTTTTCAAAGCTTGAAGTAAAATCCATTTGCAATGTCAAACAGGTTCACAGAACATATTTTACTGCCACAATGGCACCATATGTGCATCCGCCAAATGCATAAAACAGTCCAAACACAAGTCAAAATGACAGACATATCTACTGTTACACGATGTATAAACACTTAACTAGAGAAAAGATTGTTATTTACTGAGTCATAGGTAACTATGGCTGCCAAATTCAAGACAAATACAAGTTTGAATTATATTAAAGTCAGTTTAAAATTTTAGACTTCTTCATGGCCACATTGACTTGCAAACATTACAGCATTAGAAGTCTATAAAAACTGCTTGTGAAAGATTACAAAATAACTAATAATCCCAACGTATAAGTAACTCATAACATTGTTTGTACTGTAAGAATAAACAGGCAACATTTCAGACAGTTTTGCACCTTCAATGTGTACATCTTTCTCCTTCCAGTCTGGGTAATGACTGACTGACTGACTGAGTTTAGTTTTACGCCGCTTTTAGCAATATTCCAGCAACATCACGGCGGGGGACACCAGAAATGGGCTTCACCTATTGTACCCATGTGGGGATTCGAACCCGGTCTTAGGGACAATCCAACACTTTAACCACTAGGCTACCCCACCGCCCCTGGGTAATGATGATCTATGAATCATGGCAATATTTATTTGTGAGCAAAGTATGGCTTTAACAAGCATCATATGCTTTTCATGGCAATATTTTCACACCATGAACAACCTAAGTCAGACTACAGTCGATGTAGCCAGATTCAGTTTTCCTGCTTTCTGGTGTGCATTCTACAGGGACAGAAAGTCACTTCTATTTTCAGTAGACACAGAGTTCCAGTACTAATGTTAATACTGGTTGTCCACACGGAAACACAACCAATCCTTTCTCAATCTCACTAGTCTCAGGTTAGTGCACTGACATTAATTTCAAGCACTGGATATATGAACGGAAACTTTCAAGACAGTGTGCTGTTTCCCACCTCAATCTGTTTGGAACGGTGCTTGTTTTCCTCAACGATGTTCTGCGTGATGTTGTGGAGTCGTTCAAGTTCAGCCTGCAGCTGCAGAATCGCCTGCTGAGCTCTGTTCAGAGCATCAGAGTCCTTAAAACATAATATAAGCTGTATAAGACCACACTCAAACAGGGTGAAGTGAAATTACTTTTATAAATTTCAAATTTGAAAAGATGTTATCAAATTATGAAAATATTAAATTAAGAAATATCTCAAATGTTAACATTATTTATGCCAACTAAGATTTAGCAAACATCATGTTTGAATTTAATTATGATACTGTTACAATGTATAGAACACTTCAATGTCATGCTTCGCAAACAACATGAAATAATACCAAAAATAGTGAATGGCAATAAAATCTGCATTACAAATGAATAAAAGGTGATAACATAGCATAAACAAAAGCATAAAATACAAGGGACCAGTTTCACAAAGCAACTGCAGTACAATGGCAGTAATAAGCCTATGTTCAGGAATTTAAATAGTTATAGTGCAAAAATTGCTTTGTGGAATTGGTCAATTCTGAAAAGTAAGTCATATGTTAAAAACAAATGCATTTTATACAATAAAAATAAGAAATCAGGAGCACTTCAACTGTGAATATTGAAATAAAATCTTCAAAGCAATCTGATGCAAAATGATGTTGTCTTGCTGGAGTAAAACAGCAGAAAGCAGTGATATTTTAACGAAAAGAACAGGATGAAGAGAATCAGATATAGGAGTACAAGTAGTGGTGGTCCTGGGGCGCTGATGTTGGCGCTGTCACGGTTGTTGTCATCAGGATGCACAGATTCAACATTTTTTATAATTTCTTCATTGCTGTGTCGCATCGTCGAAAAGCTCTATTTAGAAAAAGGTTGCTACAGTTACAAATCTACTAAAGACAGACATGCAAAACTTTACAACAATCACGGATATACACAGAGATTATTAAGCAAGAATGTGTATCATACTACAACAGTGTCAAACTTTCCCCTGGCAAGATGGTTCTTGTAAATTGTCATTACCCATTATATTCCTTATCCTTTTGAACTCCCCTTTAGAAAAGTGGACTGATCACGAGTGTCATAGTAGACCACGATTGATGTCAACAGTGTTCAGATAAGACACATAGTGTGACATCATGAGGCCTTAACATCACAGTAACATTAAAAAACACAACGTAAAAAGTGCCATCTGGATTATTAACACAATATAGTGGTGTGCGTGAAGTGATATCTGCACAAGTGTACATACAATTTGTATTAAACAGTTATCTTGGATGCTATGGGCAATAATTATGATAACATTCATTCTCAGACAGTAAACAGTTTCAGAATGAGATTAAGACACATTCATGACAATTTTACTTCTATGTGTAGACAAAAACTAAATATGAATTTAATACTTTCATATCTGACAATCATGCCAAAAAGTTTTTACACTGAGAATAAAATCTTCAGAATTTATCATGTTCATACAGTACGCTATTATTTGTGTTTTCTTCCATTATAAAACTCTTTAATTTGATTTAAATGTCAATCTTTCAAAACAGCTGAAATGGCTTCTCTGACTGTGAGGAACACTCACACTACATACCTCTCCTGTTTCCTACATATTTAATTATTACAATGTCACTTTTTTAGTTTATTTTTGGGGTTCTGTATGTTGTTTAAAACTACACTCAGTAATTTTTCAGCTACATGATGGTGCTCTGTATACAATCAAGTCTGGACCAGACAATCCAGTGATTGATATCATGAGCATTGACCTATGCAAGAACTGAGATGCAATGACAGGCATCAACCCAGTCAGTAAGCCTGACCAACCAATCCCATTAGTCGCCTCTTACGACATGCATGGGATGCTGAAGACCAATTCTAACCCGGATCTTCACATGTCTGCTATGACCTCCAAGCTAGCACAGTCAGATGCCACCATTTTGAAGTCAGGCATATAGGAGAGATACCAATATGAGAGAAAAATCTCTTCCCTGTTTCCACCAATTTGTGTATCAATTTGTAGAAAAATTTCTGTGCAGATTTTAGGTAAAACAATACAAAGGAAACTTGTTTCATATATATTTTACCAACAATACTGAAACCTAGAATAGATTATTATATTTTGAAACTTGTATTGTAGTAAGCCAGTAATACCATGCTAATTAAGCAATTAGTTATATGCTTAATACAAAAATATGCATATAACAAGAACAAAAAGACCTCTATTTCATTGTTGTACACTTTTGTTGCCTGTAAAAAAACAGGTAGCTCATTAATTTAATTAAATAATGAGAATATCAGGAGATAGAAGCCTAATCAAAGCACACCTCATTATTTAAATCTCATTTATTGAACACTACCAAACATACATGTCTCTGCTTCCACACATACTTGTCTATGCTCATGGCCAGAGGCTGGGAAACATGTACTTTAATCAGGGATCCTCCACATCACACCAGATACACCTCGTATGACCTGACACAAAGCAGTGTTGCAAGTCGTGCACATTAGATGGATGAATGTATAGCCAGAGGCATGACAACGCTCAAAGTGCAGTTGTAGCAGTCAATACAGTGCCTAGGGATATGGAACTGCTCTGACAATTCACTCACCAGAACACAGAAGTCATTCAATACAGAATGTTTGCTGTAGTTATGCAACTTCAGTGTCACGAGGCATGACAAATATAAGGCACTGAGCAGTGCTGAGTTCAGGGATACGATGACATATGTCAACCAAGTCAGCGAGCCTGACTACCCGATCCCGTTAGTCGCCTCTTACGACAAGCATGGGTTACTGAAGATCAATTCTAACCTGGATCTTCATGAGTATTATGGAGATAGAAAACAATTGAATTAAATTTGATGGTATAGGTACTGTGACACTTCTATTGCTTGGGATCTCTTTTCAGGTCAAAGCTATCACAAAACGTTAAACAATTTTATTTGCTTAAGCTCAAGCTTTAATTTGAAATTCAGGTAGGTATTTCATATTTGTTGCTTTAATAACTGAATACTTGAACAGACAATTCTTTCATAATGTTTCAAAACTAAGTGTATTGGACCATTCGGGTACTATAGATAGAAGAGTCATAACATTTTTTAGAATGACTGTTTGGGACAGGTTGGTTAAATATTCCATTTCCTTGCTTAAGATCACAGTGCAAACTGTCCACTAAATATTATGAAGTTTCCTGAAACCTTTAAAGAAATACATTTAGAGAATAAGACTCGCACCCAAAGAAAGTGAAATTTTTGTTAGTAAGACAAGAGCATGCACAAAAAAAGGCAACCAAGTTCAAACGTTAGTAAATCCACAACTGTAGATACTAATGCCAAACTCCTGTCAATCTCTGATGAAGTGTCGGAATTATACCAATCCATTTGAACTATATGGAAAAACAAGCTAAAAGCCCCAACTGGGAACTGGCATTCCTGGTAATACTGACCATGTCAGACAGTCCTGATACCCGCGATTTCATGAGGGCAAACTCCACACCTTTTGCCATCCGTTTCAGATCGTGATCCAGAGCACGTACTTTATTCATCACCTCCCCAATTTGTTCATCCAAGGCACATCTGAGCTGTTTCAGTTTTTCGTTTGTGCTACGCAACTCAACAGACGCCATGTTCAGATGATCAGTGCCAGATTCATCGTCTGTTGAATCATATAATGAACTGAACTGTCTGTCAACTGTTCCTTCCTCTGGTATATCTCTAATATCATGCCCTGTCTTCAAGTGGCCCTTTTCCTGTCCTTTGCTCTCACCTTCACTCGCAGGGTCAGTGACGTGGGTAACATTACTGGGTTCACGTGACAACACAGATATCTTCTCCTCCATGTCAGACAGGAATGACCGTAGGTCAGACACAGGTTCACTGGAGAAACCGCTGTCCTCAATTGGGTTCAGTATAGCCTGCTGCAGGTTCTTAAAATTGTCCTCCAGGTTTCCAAGACGAGAAATCAGTTCCTCAAAGGCTTCAGAGTCTGACACACGTGATCGTAAGATGGCCAGAAGTTCTTGACTGGACTGGTTATGTGATAAAGAAGCTGCTTCAGATCCAGAGGCTGTACCAGTGTCTGATGACTCTCCATCACTAGGAGGCTGGTAGGTGTGAATCTGCCCTGTTCTATCCTTAGACATACCTTTATTCACAACAGACCCAGTGGTTGGTAAAGTCGTGGAAAACTGCCACGAGTGTCAGGTGGAGAGCATTGGAGTGATGACAGTAAGAGTGTCATGTAGTGGAGGTATAGAAGTGTCAGAGTCAAGTGCAAAGCCAGGGTGAGATGTGATCAGATGGTTTGAAAGAAAGGAGAGAAGGACAGGCATTAGAGTGAGTGAGTAAGCATGACTTTAAGCCACTTTAGCAATACTCCTTACCACAATGATGAATTAGCAATATCACTACAATACTATAAGAGCAATACCACAGGGAGACGCCAGACATGGGCTTCACACATTCTACTCGTGTTGGCTAGGTAGTCCAAATACAGTTATAATACAAGCAGGACTCTATCTAACCAATTCACTGAGGCCTAAACAACTGCTGTGGTTACAAGTTTATTGTTTCCCATTGTAAATTTATAAAGCAGCTTAAACTGTAGAAAAAAAAAAACTTCACAAAACAACACAAGACAACAACCCTATATTTCATAGACTTAAACCACAACAGTTGTTTAGATCGTAGCAGAAGAGCTAATCATATCAGTGTATGAAATAAGGCCTGTTCAACCACCCGTGACGGGCTAGATTTCTGACGGACGGTCTAAATTTACAGGTAGCCAGCCCGATGGTCTGGTAAAAACTTTAGATGTTCCATACATCTGAGTAAATTCAGCATATTTTGGTGTCTGGTCTGGTTAAATCCATTTTGGGATGGTAACATTTTGAAGTTAACAGCCCTGATACATGGCTGTGTTTTTGACTAATTTCATACACTGATCATATACTATTTGTTTCACTTTGTGGAGAACCTAAACATGCTGATACAATTCTATGACACAGCTTATGTGTTTATGTCAAAAGGAATAAATGACTGACATGCCTGACTAGCAGTCTCCTCTCTACCTAAAACTACAACCTCCCTGTAGCTCACCTTATCTCTCATGGACTGCAGGGCATCAAGCTCCTCTTTCAACTTGTTCAGTTGCTCCATCAGGTCCCCTGAGATGTCTAGGAAGAACAACATCACATATGAACAGCATCCACCGTAAATAACGCCAGTGATGAACATCAACCATGAACAATATCAATTATGAACAATATCAGATATGAACAACACAGTGATGAACATGAGCCATGAACAATATCAATCATGAACACATCCATTGAACATCAGCCATGAGTAACATCTGTCCTGAACAACATCAGATATGAACAATACCAGTCATGAACCTTAGTCATGAAGATCATCAATCTTGAGCAATACGATCAAAAACAACATCAGTCTTGAACAATATGGTCATAAACAACCACTACTGATTATATTGCATGATATATAACTGTGTGGATGAATTTGTTTCTTTTACTTTGACATGGTTATTCCAATCAAACTGAACTTATAAAATGGCAGAATTTCTGACACAAAATTGTCCAATAACACTACTGACAGTTTTTTCATCGGGACAGAATATATGGAGTACATGTTATCAACAAAACTTTAGTCTATAAATAATAAGATAATTACAAAAATATAAGTCGTGTTAATATCTTTCATAAATGCCAAACCATTTTCATGAAAATGAAAATATGAGTGTACTTATATTCTAAGTTGCTATGTCATTGTTGCTACTCAGCTTCTACAAATTCTAAGATTGTAGAAAATATAAGGAATAAGTTACCCGATTTCAATTAACCATGGTAACAAGTGAGGTTAGTAGCACGAACATTTGAAACAGTTTGTTAGATTTTTGTTATGTAAATGTCATCTACAGTACCTAATGTAAGAACAAATGCAACTTCTCAATCTAGGAGCTAGCAAATGCCATACAAAACACTTTTTCTTTCCATCAGACTCAGAACCTAGTCATGAGACTGCCTGGTAACTATTAATTTCAACACATTAGAGGTGTGTTATTCTATTTACTGCCCTATGACACAACAAACTGAACTTCAGAGAGTTCTATTTGAAAGCCTATAACTACTGTCTCCTAAGCTATACAAATAGACATATACCAGGTCCAGGCATGTGTATGATAACTGGTTCAGGTTGTGCTGGAGGTGGTGAAACTGGTTTGACGGAAGTGACCTCAACTGGTTTTGGTTCAGGCTTAACTGGTTCCGGTTCTTGGACAGTTTCAACTTGAACAGGGATGACTGTCACAGGTTTGGGTTCAGGTTCAGGTTCGGGTTCTGATGAGGAGATAACTATTTCTACCTCAGATTCTATTGCTGGAGGAGGGGAAGGAGATTTAACAGGTTCTGGAGTTTCAACAATTGTTACACGTTTGGGGGAATCAGGTTTGGGCTCAGGGGAGGTCTGAGAGAATGTTGAGATCACTTCCACCCTCTCAATCTGAGGAGGCAAGGTCACCACCAGTGGTTCTCGGTTTCCGTGATTCTCAGAAAGATATGCAAGTTGTTGCACTGTGGGAACAAAATGATGTAAAGTTCTGAAATATTGTCTTTCAAGTATGATGCAAGATTTATTCCAGTTTGGATGGAATAGTTGCAAAAACAATACACAAAACATTGGCAGAACCAGGGAACAGGAGGTGCCCACCCCAATATTTTTTCAGACATTACACATAAGCAACAACATGAGGAGATTTTGTGTACTCCCATTTTTCAAAATTTATGTGTCTGCCTCAGCAAAATTTCTTTGCTAAAGTTGAACAAGGAAACAATACACAGAGTTAAGCATGATATTCTGAGTACAATAATTTGAGCTGTTTGGACCCTAGCCCTGTTTAACACAAAAAGCATAATGTCATGATCTTGATGATAACTTGGAGGTTTAATCCACAGAATACATATTGTTCATATATTTGTATGTATAGACATGTTGTGTTAATTGGCAATACAAAAGGTCTGCTTGAGTGATTAAACATTTGTGTCCCATCAGATAGTTTTCTGCATCTTCTATACAGATACTATTGGACATGAAATAATACTCAAACATAGGACATGTTGCTCACAGGAACAAAGGAGGATTTGTATAGACCTGCCAACACTGACAATGTGCCATAATATATCTGTCATAAATCAGATCTAATTCATCAATTTTTCATACTATCAACATGCCGTAATATGTTGTCATAACTCGGATCTAATTTATCAATTATTCAAACCCTGAAGTTAACTCCGGGTAGCAATAGGGCTCTAGCTGGAGGCAGGTAGTGTTATAATTCACAGAGGGGACAGTTTTCAATCAAATTCAATACAGTTGAACAACAGGGGGCACAGGGGCACTGTGGTTTCACATGTCACACTTCACAATACAGTATTGACTTCATATGCAGGAATCTGCAGGCGGTGCAGGTTTTGAATATCAACATAAATGTGCTTGTTCAAGGTTACAAAAATTCAGGCAAAACTTGTAACATTTTTTGGTAGATTACCATTTTAACCAATATGTAGAGTGAGTAAGTGGGTTTAGTTGTACGCCTCACACTCAGCAATATTCCAGCTATGTGGCAGTGGTCTGTAAATAATCGAGTCTGGAACAGACAATCCACTGATCAACAACATGAGTATTGATCTACGCAATGGGGAACCGATGACATGTTTCAACCAAGTCAGCGAGCCTGACCACCCTATCCCGTTAGTTGCCTCTTATGACAAGTATGGGTTACTGAAGATCAACTCTACCCCGGATCTTCACAGGTCCCAATATGTAGAAGAACAAAAACATTTTTCCAACACTTGAAACAAAGCTAAATTTCTAGCCCTGTCATAAGTTCAAATCCCAGTTATGGTTAGACATTATATATGGTTTGTCTGTACCATGTCCAAATACCCTGCCTGCGGGTTTTCAAGATGTGGACATAGTGACCTGCATCACCTGGACTTCCCTCCCATAATTCAGATAACTCGCTATATGTAACTGAACTCAGTAACTGTTCAAAGAAGCATCAAACCAAAGTCACTCCTTCACTAACTGGTGCGGTGGGGTAGCCCAGTGGTTAAAGCATTCGCTCATCACGCCGAAGACCCAGGTTCGATTCCCCACATGGTTACAATGCGTGAAGCCCATTTCTGGTGTACCCTTCCATGATATTGCTGGAATATTGCAAAACCGGCATAAAACCATACTCACTCACTCACCTTCACTCACTACAGCAGACAGTCTGGTTACTTACTCAGTCCTTCAAGAGCATCTTTGTCCAGTTTATTCTTCATCTGTTCCTGTAATAGAGATCAGATTCATTGTTACATGTATAGACATATTTGGCCACACTTTGGGAAATTTGAGAATTGTATTTTAGTAACTGAAAGGGTATTACAATATAGAAACAAATCCGTCAGGGATATTATGGTATGTCCAATGTTGCCAGTGTGGAAGTAGGTCTGTGGCACAATACTGGACATATGTCAGAGAACACATTACCAGGGCCCTGTTCCACAAAGGAATCGCAGCGATAAGGCCATTGTAACTCCCAAACTTTAACGCAAACTTCTGATAGTAATAAGAGCACTTTGTGGAAAGGGGTCAAGTTAAGCTGAGTCTCTGATCAAACCTGTATGCCACTTGTCAGTGTCAAGTAAGATTCAGTTTGGTCAAGTAGACTGATAACAGTCCATATTACAACCATTCTTCTGAAAATGATGCTAGGTCTAAGAGCAAAGTTGTGGCACGCATATTCAAACAGGTAAAGAAAAAACTGTAATAATAGTGATAATAATAAATGGAACCATCAAATATTAAGACTGTTCTGGTGTCTTCAGTGTTTCATGACAGAGAATGAAAGTAAAAGGCAAAAAGGATTTGAAAAGAAAATGTTTTGACCTATTTTTGAAACAGTCAGTGTTTGTGATAACTTGATTTCCAATGTGAAATTATTCCGTCTAATAGTTGCACCATATTAAACACATCTCTTTCTGAAATTAAAAGATTTATATTCAGGTGTCTGGATCTTACCTGTAAATACTAAAGTCTGGACTAGACGATCCAGTGATTTGATATTATGAGTGCCAAATCAGGCATAATGTCACATTGTTAACCAAGTCCCAAATGTTCAAAGTTAAACATTCATGAGGTCCATTGATCCAAAAACTACAGCAGCAAACTTCAGGAACCCCCATTTATTTCAAACAATGCATGTTTAAATTTTAATGGTCGTAAGTACACCATGATAGACCTACTGATTTACAAGAACTTTGGTCTCCATCCCCCATCTCGGAGTTCCATTTCTATAAATATTACATCACGGTCTATCAAGACAAGCCTGATTTCACAACATCTGTACTTTAACAGGCAGATAACTGCACCAAATGCACTATGCATAAAATAGCGCTTTCTCTTGTCACTGACAGCCCTGTTAATGAGACTTGGCTTCCTCTTCGTGTCCTGCAGGTGTTGAAGCATGCGAATCTATGTCTTAATCAATAGTCAATCAATACCAAACAAAGCTTGTTTATAGTCCGATTCCAACGTGATTACTGCCACTCAGCTGGATGTCTGTGCACTCAATTACTCTGTAAGAGGTACATGGCTATGATTTGCTACTGAATGAGCTGTTATTCATATATGCAATGTACTTAATGTCCTAGAGAGGCAGAAAACGGCAAAGTGATAAAGACATGTATTTTGACAGACTGATAATTACGCCAATCAATAGACGTTTATTGCAACCTTTTATTCAGAAATCCATAATTTGCAAAAATAGCTATATTTTCTGTCCAAGTCACAACTGGTGAGTGAAAATAATAGAACAGCTAGAAGCAAGATGATAATCTTGTCATTCAGATTTTTCTTGACCATAGAAAACTAAGTAGCTTTTGCAGACATAAAAGGACATTTTCTTGTCGGAACTGCCAATTTAGCAAGATTAATATGATTAAAACACGCATGAATTGTTCCCATCCTTTTTATTGACAAAACTCTAGCCAGTCTAAAAAAAGTTTAAAATACACATTTCTTATCACAACTAACAAAGGTAGCTATGTTCAGTTAAGACTCAGTTCAATTAAAGATCTAACAGATATATCATACATGCAAGCAAACCTTCAATAACCTGATAAAGCTGTGATCAATTATAAGGTCATTTGTTGCTCTGGGTATAACATGAGTTTTTCAATAAAGAAAACCTCAATATCTTCAACAGTCTAACATCTGTGAGTGGCCAAGACCATGAGTCATTTGTCAGTGTGTGATCAGGGCAAGAGTGATGAAAAAATCTATGTGCTTTAGACATTATTCAGTAGTAGTTGTGAGACATTACAAGCAAAATTCTGCAATGTGAAGGCTTTCTTACCTAATTCGCATCAAGCAGGTTGAGATACATTAATCAGTACAACAAATACCCGAATAAGCTCAAGTGGCAATATTCCATATTACTCATTGATAATGAGTAAAAGATGTTCAACCCCTAAATCCATGTAATGTCTAAACTATATCACAGTATTCAAGGTGGACAAGGCATTGACAGCACCAGCTGTAAATTGGCAAGGAGAACAAAATAGGTACAGGCCTGATGTTTTAATAAAACATTCATGATGTGCATTTAGATTCTTCATCTATCTGTAAATGAAGCTGAAATGTGATGATTTTGATTAGTTACATTTAAGGGAATCATGACAGTACAAAGAAGTGTTTTCTCACAACTAACTGTAACAGTTATCGCCATTTCAGAATCTTAAAAGAATTATAGGATTCATAACTTTATCTTTAATTTTTCCCTTATGTTACGTACCGTGAAGAATTTTCCTTTGCTGTCCTTTATTGTTGTCAAATACCGTAGGAAAGTATACCGGAATTGTAATTGACCGTAACTGCACACATTTGATACTGATGTATTGGGGGTAACTGTTACCCGGCGATAACTGTTCGGCAGCCAGTGTAGATATATACATATAAGTGATAATAAAAACACAAAACATAATCCTACCTCCAGCTCCTCTACACGTTTAGTGAGGGCATCGTGGGAAGATGACAACTTCCCAATTTTCTCAAGGACTTCGAGCAGGTCATTTGAGGGACCTGAACTGCATGTGCTCAGACTTGACATTGGGCGTGATGGTGTGCGGTGTGATGAGGTAGGGCGTGATGGCTGCAACACAACATCAACATCAGACTACTTTCTAATCTATGTCATGCATCTCTGTAGACTGTGAGAAGAACATAATTTAGGGGTCACATGGGCGGATCCAGGAATTTTGAAAAGAGGGGTGGGGGGTGTGTTTCAGGTGGTTTGTACCCCCTGAACCCCCCACTGGCTTCGCCAATGGGTCAGGTATCAAATAAATATTCACATATACATGATTAGCAATAAAAGGAACCAAAAGTAAGGGACCGTTCATAATTTATGGCTAGGGTGTGTGTGTGTGTGTGGGTGATGATGATTTTTATGGAGAAGCATGTACAATGTGAATGACCCCACCCTAAAATTTATGTACAAAATAAGTGACCCCCTGCATGCCACATACAAAATCAATGACCCCCTCCCCTTCCCATAATTTCTAAGCATAATTTCAAACATCATACAAAATTGATGACCCCCTACAAAATAGGTGACCCCAGAACAAATCATCATCATTTCTCTCTCTCTTTCTCCCATAAAAATATGAGCGGTCCCTTGAGCATTTCCCATAATGCTAATGTCCAAAATCACCATTATTGGGTTATAGATTGACCACGAATATTTCAAATGCTAATGTCCAAAGTGATGAACATTTCAAGGTCAATTTTGATAATGCTACGCTAATGTTCAAAGTTTACCATTATAGGGCCTCTAGATTTATACACTATATCAGTAAACCTCAACAAGTAAAGAGAAAACCTCCCACTAAAGAGATAGTGAACTTCCCACAGATTTTCAGATCTGCAGATATGGAGAAAAACTTCCACCACAGTCATCTGCTGACTTGAAATATTATGGATAGGAAAGTCAAGTAGGTCTGTGTTCATGCAAACAAAATAATTGATCTCATTACATTAGGACTGAAGAAACATTAATCACTTTAAGACAGCCCAGTGTCAAGTTGCACAAAGCAATCTTAGTGCTAAGATCATTGAATCTCCAATACTCCATCACTGACTTAGGAAAGTTGCGGCAATAATCTGTAAAAATTCTTATAGCATTTATAGCTTATGTGGTGTTTGTAACCATGGTAACGGGTTGTATGTGCTTTCATCATTCTATCTATGTCATGCAAACACTACATAAAACTTAACAATGTGGGAAAATGCAACAAGACGATAAAGATGGAATACAATCCATGTATTAAAAAATCATGCACATTCTTCTTGGTAAAATCCTGCTGAAATTCCAGTATAAAATCCCATTTCAGTTCGTGATGAAACTTCCATAAGATGAGATTATATTCAGGTCATGATTAGATATTTCAAGTTTTATAAAATCTAGGTTCATAAAGCCATTTCTGATTCTAAATAAGAAATACAGAAAAATCATACCAGGGTGCCTTTGTACAAAGAGATCTTAGTGCTAAGGTAATCATAACTCATTCATAAACATAGACCTATGACAGGCATAGCACAGAGGCTGCTTCAAACAATGGAACCGAGTACATGAACTGAAAGAATTGGTCACTGCCACCAGAAATATGTTTGTTAACACAAAAATATCTTTGGTCATTTTGTCATAAATCATTCTTCTAATTGATGATGATAGTGCTGACACAACAGTACATGGTTAAAATGAACACAGACATACAATCTAATAACAGTTAAAGTAAACAATCTTCAGTCCCGATTGATGTTCTATTTGTTCTCAGATATTATGCATGTAAGCAACTGTGAACAGGGTGCCATTTTGCTATTTACAACCTGCACTGGTGCTAACAATGGCTGGTGCAGGTTACCTTCAGTAACAGGTTGCACCCGGTGCAGGTTACCTTCAGTGACAGGTTGCACCCGGTGCAGGTAACAATAAATCCTCCAACATCTTATAACTGTCATTGTGTGTTTTAATTGGAAGTGATATTTTTCTCTCTGCATGACTTGTTACAGTATGAACATTTGAGTACTCATAAATTAGTTACTTAAAGTACGAGGACGCTTGTGTCCGAGAGGCTAAACGTTATAATAGTTCAGGGCGAAAGTGTGTTTTATTACACTTTACATGGTGGTAGAGCGAACTGTATTTCTTTTCTAAGATGCCAAATTTAATACTTTCTAAGGATAATTACGATTAATTTAAGGCAGAAAACAAACGACGGTGTCGGTGACCTAAATTAAGAATCCTCGCACAGGGCTAACTGGCGCGCTGTTCTATTGATGTGTCTGTCCCCCTACGTTAAGACGAACGTTACCAGCAAAAAACAAATGATAACAGTTTGATGACGGTTTACGTTCGGATTAAATATCTTCTCTGAATAATTTTAATTACATCTGTCATTAACGTAAACCATATGGGGCAATATGAACGTCGTGTTTCTACTACCAACGTAAGTTTAGATCAGTACATCCAGATGAAGCTGAGTAGTCAAGCGACATTCCACTATTGCATTGTGGGAATGTAAACATTGAGAACGTTACTGTGTCGCTGAAAACTTGTGAGTCGAATTGACACATTTTAACCGTCGTAAAACATAAACGTAATGTTTCCACCAGTGATGTTAGCTGCGTGAAGCAAATGAAAACCAAGAAACGGGATGCAACAGAGTAGTTTACTGTAGGAGGCCGTACGGAGCGATGACAACTGACATGCATCGTGACGTCACTTACATTGTGACGTAATGTAAAATAGTTCGACTACGAGGGGGCACACTAGAATGGCGCAGTGACTGGATAACGTCATTCAATTGTTACGTCATCAAAGAACTACACCTTTATTGTCTGATAATGTATTTTATTTCTGATTGTTCTAACCGCTAGGCATCTTAGAAGTAGCAGTAATAATATAATTGAGATTTATAAATAAAGGAGATGCAAAATAGAATCATTTACCATTTATCATCATGGGGTCAGATTCTGATGAATGTATCTGATACTGAGTACTTGTTATGAAAATTGCTGATGATACTTTTTAGAACTAGTGACATTATTTTATGGTGCAACCAAAATTTTGATGGTGCAGCCAAACCTTTAAGCCAGGTTGCACTCGGTGCAGGTACTAAAAAAAACCTCCGAAATCACACCCTGATGAATAACCACTATTGTGAATTTACTTTTTCTGACAGAGACATATAAATTGTACAAATTTATGATTTTTCCTGGAGTGATGAACTGGTCCATCTCAATCAGTGTCAATGACCAGCCGAGTTGACTCAAACAACGGATGCATGATCCCATTATCACTGTGCTATGCTTACAAGATTAGTGAACTTAGCTACAATTACAATCAACAGTCAATCAATATCCACACCAATCAGCAGCATATAAGCACAGTCACAGCTTATTGTTGCATGCCTTGTGGTACAGCTCATAATATGTCAGTGTTGCCAATTCCAACCGTGTTAACCACCTGATCCTATCACTGAAACTATTATCACATATCTAAATGTCACTGAAACTATTATCACATATCTAAATATCAATGAAACTATTATCACATATCTAAATATCAATGAAACTATTATCACATATCAAAATATCACTGAAACTATTATCACATATCTAAATATCACTGAAACTGTTATCACATCTCATCTGCTGACGTCTATCACAAGCAATAACGAATGTCTGAAGACTGACTTAGCAAGGCAACTATCATACTTTAAAACAATTTTCGCAGCAAAAGTCAAATGGTGAGGGCAGCACTTCCCTCGTATTCCACATGAGACTATAAAAATATCTCTACGGAATATTTGCACTGTAGATCTATATTCTCACATTTTCTATGTAACCCAGAAACTATTTTCATAGTTTGATATTTTCAAATTGATATGAGTTCCACACACTTCGACTATGTCCAACACAATTTAATATGATCGTTTACTTAAAAAATTATTATGATAATATTTTACACATTTCAACACTAAAACTTAACAAGTACTTTTCAAATTAGCCATAATATTTGTCCATAAATATGACATGCTACAAAGAGTCGAGAATTCTAACCCTCAAACAACCTGCACCCTGTCTCTAAACTGCCATTACGGAACTGGTGGTGGCAAGCACTAACAAGTCATAGCAAGTCATTTGAGATGTTAAACTGCTCTGTATTTATAATGACCTCTTGCATAACAATAGGTTCACACTTCTAAAATTTTCACTCAAGCCTGTTTCAAACACAGTGACTGCAACAATTACTGTAAAACGAGACTATTGATACCGTAGGAATGTGGCCAATCACATATTGCTTCCTCACGACAGCACGGCGCAAATAGCCATGTCGATTACACGCTTGTGACATACCATCTATTCTGGTCACATGAGGCTAATGTGACAATTACACGGGTCTTAGGTTACAGCAGAGAGGGTGGGAGGCTGAGAGGCTGGGTTGAAGGGGATCACAAAGAATCAGTTGGGCAAATAGTCATTATAAGTTGCTGTACAAAATCTTTGCTTTAAATTCATGCAACATAATCTGAATTCCTATGTGTTGCATTAAGGACACCTTTGCATACCAAGTATACACTCAGAAACAACATTTTGTGTTTCAACTGACCACTCACACAGGTTAAGTAAAATAACTCTGGAGTGAAAATTGTACTCATGATGTTGGACTGATATTTGTATTGAATGCTGGAATAAATTCCATGGATGTTTGTATGTTCTAAATATGTGTGATGAACTGCTAGCTACTGAGAAATCTTCAGCATATGTAATCATATGATGCTTGTTTGTTGTTTAACGCTGCACTCAGCAATATTCCAGCAAAAAGGCGGCAGTTTTTAAATAATGTCTGGACCAGACAATGCAGTGATCAACAGCATGAGCATTGATTACGTAATTGGGATACGGTGACATGTGTCAAACAAGTCAGCTAGCCTGACCACCCGATCCTTTTAGTCATCTCTTACAACAAACATGGGTTGTTGAAGACGAATTTCATGGGTCGTAATCATATGCAAAGTTAAAACAGACTCTCAGCTAATACTATTGCAGATTTCAAAAGATATTTTCAGATTGGACCGATATTTCACAAAATTAGCCTCCCTTTTACAATAAAATCAACATTAATGCAGTTTATAATATAATCAGTCCTTAGTACTTAATCTTGACTACAGATACTTACCTAGGGTCATAACAATCAGGTTTATGTCTATACTATTAGTCTAAGCTATGAGCAGATTTCACCAGCTTATCAGAAATAATTCTCGTCAGCTACCATATCATATTGTTCTCAAAACTAGCCCTATAGCTGGGATCCAACTACCAGATTTCACCTAAAATTATGAACAGTTCTCATACCAAATTGTCCAAAATGTTTTAAAAACTCATTACATGAAAAGAAATCATACTCTACAATATCATAATAAAGACCACTCTGAAAAACATATTCCTTGCCCTACACCTAATGTTAAAAAAAATTGATGGTTGCCTCGAAAATGTGTAATACTACAGTAAAAAGCAACAACCCAGGATCAGTTAACATTCTAACACTAAATATCAGTATGACTTGGTTCATATCTTATCAATAACCAAACAATTTCCAGGTAAAACACAAATCATTTTCAAGAGGAACTACAGCATTTCCTGGAAACCAACATCTTTGCCCCAAGGGACACGTTGAAATGTGTGCACAGATCTTGTTTCAAGGTTTACTAATTGGCTGAACAAAATGATGGGAAAATGGCCATGCCTAGACTAAGGCTTAGTCTCTGAATATATATAATTTTGATAGTAACAAACAAGCCCATTTAAATTGAAAAGGAGCCCTAGGTACACCAGAGATCCTGAACCTGGGGAAATCTAGACTTGCTTTATTTAGGGCTTAAGCACTGCAGAGAGGGCTTGGCAATGGGGAAAATAATGTGGTTCAGGGACTGTGAGACAGACTAGGCCATGCCATGAGACCATAGCACTCAGGAGACTGTAATCACTGTACTAGCATTGTAGACATCAGGGAGAGTACTAATACCTGCTACATAAACGGGGTGTACTGACTGCATGAAATCCTAACACCCTCCATACAACAGGGATTGTAATAAGGTAACAATGTATGATTAAATGGGACTAGTGTAATCTTCCCAGGCATGACCAGGTTGTAAATTGGCTTCTAAGCTTAGCATGTGGAATATGGAATTAAGGGTCAATCAGTCTATGAAATCCTATTTAGTTTAAGATAATTGTATTAGACATCAGGTGGCGCCATACAAATCTCATTGTATCAGTATTTCCGGTGTAACATTCAAGTGTTTTGGTTTATCTTGCTTGTCACAGAATGAACTAATTGGAAATGAATTCATTTCATATTATTTGCTAATGCATACACAGCAATATATATATGATTATATATAAAATACATAGATATATATATACTGAAAGGCAAAAGAAACGTCGCAATATTGGAAATGACATAAACCAACAGATGTAATTGTTTTTCTTTATCCAACCATTGGGTTGAGAGGAGTAGTGGTACAACAGTCTATGTTATTTTAGAACTGAGATTTCTTCCATTTCAATGTACAGTTTTAAATACATGGATCAGCATGCATTTTGTATTTTCCTAATATAAGGTGATTTCTGTACAACACACATACCACCAACAAATTATTCCCTGGTAATTGTTTGCAGGGGTTCAAGGTCTGGCAGGAAAACTATAAGCTGATATTCTAAGCAATGGAAGAAGGCTACCATCGCTTAATATATTTTCTTTAGAGAAACTAGAAAGAAACTCTAGCAAAATATATGTTACAATGTAAAGACTTGAGTTTTCTAAGACAGGCACATGAATAAAACACCTAATAATGGCTAATGTCAATGTAAGATCTTTAATTTGCACTATGACTAAATTCTAATGCATAACAAATACTAAGAATATATTCCTTCTTCAGCTCCCATGATCAATTCTACAAAAAGACACAAAACCTGTTGATAATGTTTGATTGCTTACCGCTCTTTGTTCTGTCTGGCTGCCCATCTCAATGACAACTCTCTCTTGGGGAGGTACCTGAAGTTCCTCGAAGTCCTTCCTCACCCCCTTCAAGGCATCCTCTAGGAGGCCAGGTCACAAACTGGGCATAGTCATCAGCGGTCGGCAGTGTGCTGAACTTGTCATTCAAATCATTCTGTAAAGACATAGTCTTTGACGTAACCACTAGCCTGAATCCTGAGCCAAGTACATCTTTCCCTCTAGTCAGAACAGTTAATGCATATGTTGTCCATACAAACACTACTGTAAGTGAAAGAAATGATGACAAAAAGAAAAACTTGTTCGGATCGTCAGTGAAGTCTCTGGCACAGAAACACTCTTGCTTTTTCTAGACAATTATCAAACAGTTGATGTTAACTGATTATGAGGCAAGACGCACATAACAATGCCAGAATATGAGTTGTCATACAATATTTGCACATTTACCAAATACAATCTTTCAATTGTCACCAGGCTGACATAGCTAACATTTGGTCTTGTGGACAAGGCATTCGACCTTGAATCAGAAGGCAAGTTGTTCAAATCTCATCATAGGATTCAGAATTATTTTCAAAATACAAATACTCACCGTAACCTTTTCCAAATCCGCTAATTTCTTGTTTAGTTCATCAATATTCAACTATAAAGAAAGTAAAAAGTCTCAACACACATACTTTTGACAATATCATGAATCATTTCATGATACATAATGCATTTCATTATTATAACATAAACATATAACTGTGATCCAATCTTCATATCAGTTACTTGAAATACAACCTTATTCATTCAGAAATTCAGAAATGATATTTCTTGCAACATGCAACATTTTTACAAATTCAATGTGCTTGAAAATTGCTTGTATCAAATAGCTTACCATTTAACAGGTCAGTGTGTTCAGTTCTTCATTTTATGTATAAACATTCCTGGGCTACTTCATGCCACTTCAAAGGGTGAATAATTCCAACTAGTGTATAATAATTTCTAAAGACTCCAAACTTGATGCTTAAAGAAAATGTATGTTTTGCACAATGATCCCTAGCAAGACCCAAACTCAGTTGACAGTTAAACCCGGTATTGATGATTTCCAGAAACATATTTAGCTGTAACGTGCATGTAAGGTATCCCTATACTTATTTACACTTACACTGTTGATCCGGTCCAGCAGATTGGAGTTTGTGTCTCGCAACGTCTGCATCTCTTTCATCAGGTCCTCCACTAGGGACATCAACTGAAACATTCAGGCCTGCCTTTGGGAAGGGTGAACAGCTATATGGTACTGTTAATGATCAAACAGTAACATAGAAAATGCATACACTACTTGTTTATGGTCTACAGATAGTCAATAAGTATGTTTATTGTCACAGATTTCACAGTCACTGCAGGCATCTGTATTCTCCTCTTCTCAGTATCAACTTCTTATGTCAGGGACACCATTAGTGAGCATGCTAAACACAACATGCTGTTGCTTGTTTGGGTTTCTTTGTTGTTTAATGTCACACTCAGCAATATTTGAGCTATATGGTGGAAATATGTAAATAATCAAGCTTGGACTAGACAACCCAGTGATCGACAGCATGAGCATCAGTCTACGCAATTTGGATACAATGACAGGTCAACGAAGTCAACGACCCTGTCCACCCAACCCCCTTTTGTAACATGCACATGCGATGATGCAGATTTGGGCATTAGCTGCGTGATGTTACATGCAACCAATTCCCTCCACTTTTATTCAAAATCCAAGAGCTGCCTTTGTCAAGGATAGTCATTGACAAACCACTCAGTCCCTCACTGATCAATATAAGTCAGTGTCAACATGGAAACAGCATAAAGGTTGTACCTAGATTAAAATTCAATAGCTACTACCTCCAGAACCCTTTGAAGTTAACCCCACTTATTTGCTATCACTACCAGATGGAGGAAGGGGTTATTGCAGGCGTTGCACTCAACACCTATACACATGGTAATTGTGCCCTCGGCTAAGTCACTTGACTTGGGTATTATGTGCACCACCACCCTTTTTTCAATATCCTGATCTATATTTCTCGAGGATAGAAAATGACAAAGCGTAAAATCCAATTTATCTACAGTAATAATAACAGTGTGGCTGCAATATTTCAGACTTGTGAGCATACAGCTGTGTGCCAATGGTTTCCATGTACACCATATCAATACATGAGTCAATACATGCAGCATAAAAATATTAATACTTGTTTGAATAAACCACATGCAGCACCTAGCCAAACAAGCTGTCATACACGATTGATTATGAAATGATAATCACGATAAAATTGATCGATCAGTTTGATGTATTACCACCAAGCGTTTGTATCAAATTTACAATCTGTGTGTGAACAGGACAATATAAGTATAACTAGATAGTCAGCCAAATGTTTCTGTACATACATAAACCACTGAGGCCCCTATTCAACAAGACGATCTTAGAGATATGACTGATTTAAATCCATACCTTAAACTGACTGTAAAAATAACACTGTTTGTTATGAAATCAGCAATTTTTAAAAGTTTTGACAATGTATTTCATATTAGGAGTCCTACTCAAATAGGCACTACAATATCTTGAAATAATAATTCAAATGAAGTTCATTGAGATCAGAAGCATACACTTTGTTTCTGTCAGTAGTTTTGTGGTTGTTTTTTCTTAACTGAATCAAAATGGAATAAGAAGAATCTTTAGCATCTCAGGTTAGTTTAAAAACTAAGTCGAACAGGCAGTTTCTATATAAGCTCTCACTCTTGACAGCACTATTTGTCTGGTGCTGAATATTTTGACATCAGTACCTGTGCTGGTTTGCGTTTCTGACTCAGTGTTTCACTTCCAGCTGATTTCAGTTTACACTTTTTATTTTACACTTTAAAACAATGAGGTTTAAGATTGGCCACAATCAAGTTCAGCAAACAGCCATATTTGTGCACCGTTATTCGTGTAAACATTTTACACAGGGGATATTAGCTTTTCTTCTTAAAAACCCCACATTTTTATGTCACAGTGTGATCTAACTCAACTGCTCATATCATACATACTTCTTTTTTTATAACAAAGAGAAAAAAAAAAACTCTTTCAAAGCTTTTGGGGGGGGGTCTTTTGTGTAAACACAAATAGGAAGTGAACAATAATATGTGGTAAAAAATACAGGCAAAGAACTTACATGTTTATTTTTGTCTTTCACATAAACATGTGGTCATTGGTATTATTGTTTTGCCAATATCAATGTCCTGAAAGATCCTGATTAATAATTGACACAAGCTGTCATGGTAAGCTTGATATCTCGTGTCAGGGCATGCATGAAGATATTTCGTGATATACTTCATTGCTGAATAGGGTAGTCCCACTCTTTGTTTTCTTGAATTGAAAAATATCACCTCAGTAGCACAGTACTAGTCACATGTGTTAATGTCCCGTTTTCAGGTCACAAGATGTGACATGATGGTGTCAATCAGACAGACTGAATATACATAGTTCATGAGAGTGAGTGAGTTTGGTTTTACGCCGCTTTTAGTAATATTCCAGCAATATCACGGCTGGGGACACCAGAAATGGGCTTTACACATTGTACCCATATGGGGAATTGAACCCGGGTCTTTCGTGTGACAAGCAAACGCTTTAACCACTAGGCTACCCCACCGCCCCTCATGAGAGTGAAATAGTGATTACCGTATATATATTCTAGACAACTTTCAAGCCACTGATCATACTATCTTTCTCTAACAGCTGTATCAAGTGGTACATTATTTGCTTGACTTGTGACAGAGATGTTTGAGTGCTTGCTGAGTACTTCAAGCATTGCCTGTGTGCGTCTGGTATCAAATAAAACCTATCATAAGTCATTTTCTGCCATACAAATCACCACACCCGTCCTGTGACCTAACACAATGTGTCAATATTCAGATATCCCTTCTCATTGCCTGATCTATGTGACATACATGATCTACAATTGTATAAAGTGTTTCCTCCAATACAAAGTCACTAGAGCAGGCAGTGTCTTTGCTAGGGAAGTACAAACTGTGATCGTTCTACAGATAACAAGTACTTGCCAGTTAATCAATCTGGGGTTCTCAGGAGATAAAACCAGTGTGATTTTAAACATGAGTCTGAAACTGGAGACTAGTCCAGTTTCTTCTTAATAGTCATACAAAAACTTAAATCAGCTGATGCCTAAATACAAAATTTGAAAATTTGAAAAATCTGTGAAAATGTTATTGTTGTCTGAATTAATTATAACAATTGACTTCAATAAATTTCTGTCTTTATTATAACTTAAATATATGTAGCTCCCAAGGATTAGTTTAGTAATTGCACCCACATCAGTATAGACTGGTGAAGATTAAATGTTTTTAAATCTGTACATATCTACATCCATAACACTAAACGAATTAAATAACTCTGTCTGTACATATCTATACCCTTTGTCTGCCTCTTGTTGAACTTTTTTGTATTATACACTTGTAACTATGTGGAGAGGGCTTATTTAAGTTGGATAACTTGTGCCCAATCCGTTTCTTAATTGAATAAAATATGTTTCAATCAATCAAGATTAACCATTAAAGTTAGCTATTACCCATCCAACGTATTTTCAGCTGATCAGTAATATTGGGGTTCACAATCTATATTCACATTTAAAGGGTCAAGCCCAAGAATTATGTCAAAATATCAGGTGTGAAGCCCATTTCTGGTGTCCCCTGCCGTGATATAGCTGGAATATGGCTAAAAGTGGCGTAAAACTGAACTCACTCACTCACAAATATCAGCATGAAAATTTATTATTGTTAAAGAATACATTCTATTTCTAGTTAAATTTCCTTTTGAGTCGTGAAAGTTGTTATCCATAATTGATTAGTAGCTTAACATTTTCACTCCTATCAATTTATAATCTTTGTAAACATATTAGCATTGAAAGTGGGAATGGTCATTACACTATTTGACTTAACTTGTATGAATGTATTGACAACTAAGTTGCAGTGATGGGTTGCTCTTATTTTCATCCATGTTACATATGTATTTGATAATTAATTTTAAAGACATAATGCCAGTATGTAAAATGTCACTTTACCTACAGCTGTCTACACAACTTCCTTCCTGAGAAACTCTCACACCATCTATGTACTACGTAGCAGTTTCATGATATCACAAGTAGTGCTATATATTGGCTGTTATGGAAGTTATTGGTTATTATTTAACGCCGTTCTCAGCAATATTCCAGCTATATGGCGGCAGTCTGAAAATAATCGAGTCTGGAACAGACAATCCACTGATCAACAGCATGAGCATCAATCGATGCAATTGGGATACGATGACATGAGTCAACCAAGTCAGCGAGCCTGACCACCCGATGCCGTTAGTCGCCTCTTACGGCAAGTATGGCTTACTGAAGACCAATTCTAAGCCGGACCTTCATGGCTTCGGTTATGTTAGTAACAGTATCACAATAAAAAGAACTTAGAAGTATTAGTTTTGGGCTGTAATACTTAATTTGATCAGTCATCATGCTCATCTGAATAGTGTTATTTATTGAACTAACTGATTTTGATTAAGTAAGACATGTTAAGACACAAGTTATAACAAATTAATGTATTTCATGATTGTTTTGTAATTTACAGTAACACTTATGACAAACTCAGCAGCTATGACCTTCTTCAACTCTGAAAGCAAACTAAATTGATAAACGAGAACTTTATCACAATACTTTGCACCTATAGGAAAGTTTTTCACACATGGGTGGACCCCACAATGGAAGGAATGCATAACAAAGAGCCATGTCAGAACATACTATATCCTTCAAGATCTCTAAAGACCCCCATGAAAGAAATCCACTTCAACAAAACATGCCCCGAGCACTGGCGCTGTTCATGAATATACCAGTGTGAGTTTAGTTACACTGTTCACAGGAATGTATAGGCCAGAATGACTGTATAACGGTATTGGCCGATGTCAGGTGGCACAACACAAGCGAGTAAAATGTCTGAACCTATGCAGTGAAGCATTACTGATCAGTGAAAAGGACGGGAACTCTACAGAATGCAAATTACAGCTAGGTGTTAGAATGTGTGGGCTGTGAGCGCCCTCTGTCATATATCTGTGGTCAATCAGTCTTATCTATATACTTGGTTCATGTGGGCTTGTTACTGAAATGATACAATGTCTTAAACTGACTGTGAGTTAGCAGTGAGGTGACCTGTGAAAACAAGTAATATATGTACAAAACAACAACAATGTGATCTATAAGGTTTGTTTGTTTGGCATCGCAACAGTCAGCAATATTCTTGGTCTACAAGGTCCTGTATATAACCAGTGTTTGAAATTACACATGAAATGACAAGTCATAAAGCGGGTCCTTGTCATAACCCTAATTTTAACAGTTGATGATATATAGGGGGAGGGACCCAGATTCAAGGATTCCAGTATTAACATAAATTCTTCAACACTGATTGATGATTAATATTAGGTCAAGGACCTACATGAAGCTCTCTTAGATGATCATAAGTGCCATACATTAACATTAACTTGCGACTATCTTAGTGCTAAGAAAGCTTTGAAAATCTTGGTTCTGTTAAGTTAATTTAGGATCCCTTATACCACTGTATACACCCAAGTTTCAACATAGATATCAATACGCTAGTCAAGACAAGTGAACAGTAATAAAGACAAATTGTATTCTCCTTAAATAATTTCCCACAAAACTACGTCATAAATAATATACTTTGTTGGTTTGGTTTTTTAACTCATTGTTGTCTACCCTTGTCCTAATATGTAAGGGGGCGTTGGGGAAGCCTAATGGTTAAAGGGTCCGCTTGTCACACTGAAGACCTGGATTCGATTCCCCACATAGGTACAATGTGTGAGGCACATTTCTGTGTCTCCGCCGTGATGTTGCTGGAATATTGCTAAAAGCAGCGTAAAACCATATTCACTCCCCTAATATGTAAGCATGTAAACAGTACTAATTGAAACTCTCCCTTACAAACACACATACACACTGTAAATGTCTGACATATATCCTCATGCCTGTTAATATAACATAATATAGTCACCCATTTAGCCTTTACTAAGATGCATACATTTTGGGGTGGAAATATTCATGAGTATACAAATGAAATATCAAAATATAGGTGAATTTATTTAATTGTTCTCATACACAGCTCATGTCTGATGCTGATTATGATTATCATGAATTTAAATACTCAAGACATACACTGTCACAGTAATGTTTACATAGGCGTAGATAATCTTCCAAGAGATTATGTTAACTCTGTTGAGACAACACAGTGTTTACTGAGTCTGATGTAATCTACAGATAACGACTGGTGTACATCAGTATTTACTATCACTGTCTCACTGGTTCATAAGTGACCATAAGATGTGTGTACAGACTGACATTACATTACCTTGGTCAACACAAATCTGACCATGAACTGAACCTTGAACTCTTGCTCTTATAAATAGCATGAGACCAGTGTTTCTCTCTAGACATGTGAAAGTTAAATGCCACTCAAAGAAGTTTAAAGCTGTTTTGTACGCAAATTAAAGTTATTATAGGTTAAACTTAAGGGTCCTGCATAGCTAAGGGATACTACCCGGTACTCTGCCAAAGAAATTGTGGACTTTATCACTGGCACTCCTGTGTACCTAAATATCCCTATGGCAAATATAACTCTATACAACAGCTATTTCAGTTTTAGCACCAGCCTTGATGACGTGCTGTCACCATAACCAACACATGACATCCTGGATTATCTTCATGACATCATAAATAAAGGCTATTATACACGTGCATTATTAATGGTGTAATTATATTTAGTAGTTCTCACAGAGCATCATGCTTCGTGTTTAGTGGTTAGTTTGTTCAAACATAACATTTGGTTAGGTTATCCTACTATTAAGTAGAATATTATGCACTTTATATGGTATTGCCTTATGGTATTACTATTTCAGTAGTATATTTTGGGAGTTGATATCTATTCCCGTTCCCATGGGACATATAATCAATAGCTTATAGCACACAGGTTATGCTCTGAGCACACAGTATATGGATAATGAAGAACTTTCCATTTATTTAGATTTTTATCTACCATTAGACTATACAGAAGATGTTAGAATAATCCTGAAAGGTAATTATTTTTGGATGTTGTATCAAAAAGTGGCATCAAGCATAATATTATCACAAGTATCAAGAAATAAACATATTCTAAAATATATCATCAATTTAATAAATGTTTCGGACAATTTTTAATATGCATTTGAGAATTATAATCAGGAAATCCTCAAAAACACACACTCTTCTGAGTCTTATATTACAGGTAATAATTCTGTAAATGTTTAATGTAATGGGATCATATTTACCTTTCCAACTCCTTCCTCATTGGCATCCACTCGTTTCTTCAGTTGCATGTACTGCCACATATCAGCTATAGGTCTTTCTCCATCACCCTTGGCTTTGGCTCTCTCAAACAGATCCGAGTTTGTAGGCAAAGCATTTAAATTTTCTAACTGTTCAGCAAGTTTTTCTACCCGTAGTTCAAGATGATGGTACGGGACTGATCTTTTCAACTTGTGTTTGGCAGAGGAGGCAGGGGTGTCTGGATCACTCAAATCTCTAATTTCACTTAATGCATCTTCCGAATCTTCCCCTTTGCCACTGTCAATATCACTCAGGGCTGTCATCACTCTTTGGGGTTTGTTCGATGAAAGGAAATCACGATCACTTTCATTTATGTCGGCTTTGACATCTGTTATATTTAGTTTAGAGATCATCGCATGGAGTAAAGTGTGTAAAACATTGAAATTGACAGCCCCCACCTCAGGTGTCCCGAGGGCCAGGTCCACCAATTTCGACAAAGGCAAAGTTGTCGGCATCTTGAGAGATACTCGACACTTACCTGATGTCTACCGGTTATGAATTCAGCTTCGATTTCTGTGAACACGCCTAAAACAATCTTTTACAGTAACCTGTGATTACCTCAACATGACAGTAACATGCTTCTATCGCTAGCAGACAGTTGAATGTCGATATTCTTCCGCGGTGTGATTTATGGTCAAGTTTTCTACTGCAACAGCCAATTAATAAATAGTTCAGTACATCCAATGTATGTGTTTTTGACGAAAATAAACACTAAACACACTCTAAATGTTTTCTTCCAGGTGTTAAAAATGTCATCCCACGGACTAGTTACTTACAGCGAATGGATCAAGTACGCCTGTGTGAACTGCGATGTCGCCAATAGCAACATGAAGCGATCCGAAGCCACGTGACAGCAGAACGTAAACACCGCTTCGCGAGAACATAACTGTACCGCCAGGCGTGGTGAAGGTTTGACCCATTAATGAGACCGTAACCGAAACAATCAATCAGGATACATTTGTAAACTGATAATAGTGGTATTACCGGTATTTGTATGATTCAAACAACCGAGTATAAAAACAAATCCGATTATCAAGATTATGTGACTAATTATGTCAATGTACCCAACTCGTATTCTTGATCTGGCTCAAATGAACAAAATGTTAGAAACGTATTTCTGGAGATCTAAAGGGGCCCAAATGCTTAAGAGTGACAAAATTCAAGAGATATCTGTTGGCCTGTATATTATGAATTTCAATGAATGAAAATTTGTGATGCTAACCTGATGATTGGTAAAAAATTAAGCTGATGTTGTTGATTAAATCATGTAATTGCTGATTCACAGTTAAATTATAGTTTAAAAAATTATAATTGCTATGAAATATTCGAAAGACCAAAGACATGCTATTCATTTTTTTCATAATTTATTTTTAATAATTTATCTGTATGTCTCCTTCAAATCTCAAAGTACGTGGTTTTTCCTGTGCCGTGTGTTAATGCAACAGTTTCAAATATTTCAAGTACAGTAATATACACGAGAGTTAGAGTATCGCATGACACATTTAGCGACAGCCATTCGTGTCAGGAGGGTTGGTGTCGCCATTAGCAAACAGTTTTGTTCACTTGAAGTACAACAGCTTTAGTTTACATGAAGTTTATGAAACGAGATTCATCACGGAATTCCCATTGAGCCAGAAATGACCTGCTAGTTCATCATGCTTTCTTTCGTTATATTTTGAAAACGCTGTAAATAAATCGAACCATGATACAATAACGAGAATGAAACGGCATGAATGATCTAAGAGTCAAGTGGCTGTTTAAAGTACCCATTTCTTGTTTCATGTTTATTGTTTTGCTATTAATGGTCAGTCCTGTATGGGGGCGGTTGGGTAGCCTAGTGGTTAAAGCGTTCGCTCGTCACGCGGAAGACCCGGGTTCAATTCCCCACATGGGTACGATGTGTCGAATCTGGTGTCCCTTGCCCTGATATTGCTGGAATATTGCTAAAAGTGGCGTAAAACTACACTCACTCATTTAGTCCCGTTTAATCACACCATCAATATCCCACAAACAAGTAATAACTATATATGATGTGCGTGGATATATCATAATTACTGTAAGTTTATTTCAGGAAACAGGTAAGAGGCGACTGGATCGGGTGGTCCGTCTCGGTGACATGGCTAATTGCCTTGGCGTATCACACTTGCTTTGACTGATACTTATGAGATTGATCACTGGATTGTCTGGTTCAGGTTCGATTATTTAGAGACCGCCGCCATATAGCTGGAATATAGCTGAGTGCGGTGTTAAACAACAAACAAACAAACAGTCTCGGTGACTTGGCTGATTACCTGTCGCCGTATCACACTTGCTTGGATTGACGCTTATGATATTGATCACGGCATGCATTGTCTCGATCACACTCGATTATTTAGAGAACACCAATTCAACTGGTTTACGAGATATTTGTTTAGTACATGTTTACATAATTACATTTCCAACGCCTCCGTTGGCAACGTGTTGTTTGATTACACCTAAAAAAACAACAAATACACATCAAAACATGGAATATCTTCTCGCGTGCTTAGGCATATTTGAACCATCGCTCTCTGTAAGTAAAAAGTGAGTGAGTTTTACACCGCACTCAGCAATATTCAAGCTATATGGTCTGAATAATAGAGTCTGGACCAGACAACCCAGTGATCAACAGCATGAGCACCGATCTACGCAACTGGGAACCGATGACACGTATCAACCAAGACAGTGAACCTGACCACCCTCGATCCCGTTAGTCGCCTTTTAGGAAAAACATTGGTTACTGAAGATTAATTCTCGCCCGGATCTTCACGGGTCGTATTCAATATAAAAAAATTCGATTGATGAGAGCGATATGAATAGAGTAATGCTAGCGCATTAAAAACACAACTCACCCACACACTCTCTATGTCTATACTTTTTTACAGTGAGTGATAAAGATCGAACAATCAGGATCGATTAAAGCTCGAAATTACACGTTTCCATTCTTGTGTTCCTGAGTGGATGTATATAACATAGTGATGTCAACCGGAATACAGGTATTTGCTCTTGCTCACACAATCTATTAGCCAGCGTCTCGAAGCGTGCCCTCGTGTCTATAGACCAGGGATTAAGGTGTATCTACTACAGCTGAAAACTCGTGACTAACCATCCGATCTCCTCGATATATCAATAAACTGGATAGAGGGGGCGTGTTGAAGTGATACGTGCTCGGGAAAGGCGTCTCAAGATAGAATCAGCCTTTGTTTCACATAATGAATCGTATCAAAGAGGTGGTGGGTTAGCCTAAAGGGTAAAGCGTTCGTTCGTCACGTCGAAGGCCCGGGTTCGATTCCCCACATGGGTACAATGTGTGAAGCCCATTTCTGGTGTCCCCCACCGTGATATTGCTGGAGTATTGCTAAAAGCGGCGTAAAACCATAATCACTCACATACATATTATATCTGACGTATTATAACCAACGTCAAGACTTCATATGTTTTGTAGAGACATTACGTGATGGAGGATGCACAGGCACAAGAAACTATAGCATTACAGGTTTTTGTGATCGATTATTGCTTTTATAATACATGCTTGCATGTACGTATATGTGCGTCTGCTCGTGCCAGTCTTATAGTGTCAGCCAAATGAAATACCCTGACGAAGTTTAAAGTGGTACCTTACTCAGAAAAAGAATTAATATCCATTAGCTTCCGTAGTTGGCCGGGGATCAAACCACCCACCTTTCACTCTACGGACAAACGCGCTATCGACTAAACACCAATGTGGATTGTAACAAAATACAAACCAATAATAGCGATTTGAATCTATGATTGTTTGTTTTATCCTAAGATGAATAAAATTCTGAGATGTAACTGTTCAATTGGCAAGGTAAAATTAAGAAGATTCGCAATCTTAATTTCACTTTATTTGATTTACTTTTTTGTTTAAAGTGAAATTCATCGGTACGTTTTCACTGCAAACAGACTATAGTTTGACAGATTGCGAAGATCACTGATGAGTAGGCCATTCAAAGCTCAAATCTTAATGTATTGGCATTTATATGGATTTTTGGATTACGGTGTGGTCGAAAACCTAACAGCATTATTAATCAAACCCTCCAAGCTGTGCAAAAGCTGTGCCAGTCTGCCAACGTTGAATGACAGTTAAAGCAGTGAACGCGCACCTGCCATATATCCAGCAGATCGGTATAGTCACTCTTCGATTTTTATGAGTGTTAAACTCTCCTCAGAATACCACAATCTACCGAACAGAACTGAAGTTTTTACATGTGTAGTGTAAATAACGAATGAATGTTGTTTTATGCTACATTCCAGCGAAGATTGAGTCTATATGGATCGTACAATTCATACATTTCTTTAGACCCATACCGTCCATTGGCGATTCACACAGTACGATGGTACACATTCGGCCTTATCACACGTTGCGACCACCAAATAACCATTTTAGTCCTAAGCATAATGTTAAAGCAAGGGAGTTACGATCATCTTAGATATATGGCATAGGGTCAAGGAATCCCCACACCGGAATCCCAAGTGGGGACAATCACAGATTTTAAGTGCATGGTTTTACGCCGATCTGAAAGTTGTATAAGCATTGTGTGCTGTAACGAAACTCAGTCGACATCTTACGTTAACGGGGCGGTGGGGTAGCCTAGTGGTTAAAGCGTTGGCTCGTCACGCCGAAGACCCGGGGTCGATTCCCCACATGGGCACAATGTGTGAAGCCCATTTCTGGTGTCCCCCCGCCGTGATATTGCTGGAATATTGCTAAAAGCGGCGTAAAACTAAACTCAGTCAGTCAGTCTTACGTTAACGGGCAGTGGGGTAAGCTAGTGGTTAAAGCGTTGGCTCGTCACGGCGAAGGCCCGGGTTCGATTCCCCATATGGGTACAACGTGTTGCCCCGTCCTTAGCTTGTAGCTCTGAACTTCAACCTCTACAACATTTTTTTTCATGAATATATAATTGTGCACGGGTCTCCCGGAAGATAAAGTTAAAACATGGACAAGGGAAATTCGTGTTGTGACATTATTTTGTGGATATCTTATGTGTGATATCGAATTCCTGCTGGGGATGGCTAAAATGATCGATAATCGGAAATATCGTCGGTACGAAAAATGTTTAATGATTATCGATAGGAAAACAGTTACCGACAATATCGTACATTATTTTTGTGATACAAAAAAGTTTTAATTTTGTCAAACAATATACAAATGTAGGACTTTATTCATGGCCTGCTTCTAAATTATGTTAGGATGCTGTTTTGTTGAAAACTCATGCAAAAACATGTGACCACTCACCAATGATGTCAAATATATTAATTTCTTTCAGATATTTTTTACATTTTTGCTCAAAGTTACACCTCCGATATTTATCGATTTAGTTAACGATTATCGATGTCTATCATCTATATCGATAACCAGCCCTAATGTGGCTGCCTACATCATGATGGTGGGCAGAGGATGACGGAATGTATTCCTGATTGTATTTTTTGAGTTAGTGAGTGAGTCTGGTTAAAATTATGCAACATTTAGCAATATTGAAGCAATATCACGGTGGGGACACCACACGAGGTCAGAATTGGTCTTCTGCAATCCATGCTTGACGTTAGAGGCGACTAACGGGATCGGGTGGTCAGGCTGGCCTACTTGGTTGACACTGACACATGTCATTGTACCCCAGTTGCGTAGATCGGTGCTCATGCCGTTGATCACTGGATTGTCTGGTCCAAACTCGATTATTTACCGCCATATAGCTGTAATACTGCTGAGCTAGTGCAACGTTAAACAACCAACCAACCAAATGTACTCCTTCTCATCACAATGTTATTCGTGAAATAATAATACACACATTTTTTTATTTCTTTTTTTGTTTTTTTTTGTTGATCACTCCTCTCGTATTACGAACATATTGCATCGGTCGAGTATTCCTGCGTTCAAACAACGTAACATTAATTTATCGAGTCCTTGCGGAAGACGACGAGGTAAAACGATTCACAAATATTTGCCGTCGTTGTGTACATACTTGGACTTACAAAACATGGCCACCACAAGATAATACATATGAATGGTCACTCACAATGGTCAACTACGCTCCACAATGGTCAACTATGCTGCTACGTCAGATACTACTTTCCGTTCCAGTATCACAAGCATGGCTAGATGACGCTGTTCAATGGCATTATTTCCGGAAGGCAACATGCCTTTCAGACCAAGATCGACCGTAAAAATCGCTTGTGTGATAGTGTAAAATATTTATCGCAAGCATTTGAAAGACGAGGTTGTTTGTCGATACTGTAAACGTGAGTACTCATTCAGGGAGCACAACTCCCGTATAACATGACTTGGAGGGAGAGGCAGACAAGACGTACACCGGTCGCTAGAGACTTCGTGGGAGATACGTGATCTTCACTTCCGGTATTGATACTTGCAACATGCATATGCAGTCAAACACCGATTTGTCTAACCTCTATGTGTCGAACTTACGTCAGTCTCGAAGTCGAAGGTCCTCGTGGAACTTATTTAGTTACTCACTGGGGCATTGTGCGGTTGTATCGAATCTCGAACAACTCGAGGTATATATTTTCGTAAATCCCCTCAACATCGTTAGATAATTAGCAGTGGAGAAACTAGCGCCATGCTGGGTTCTGACTTCTGACACCAGTCAGAAAATGTGACACAATACTTGGAGACGAGGTTTAGTGAAAATGTGTGACAAGGATCTGCAAAGTTTCGAATGTCGAAACATGCGAAATGCATAAGGTTCACACAACATTTACATAAAGTTAAAAAAAATGTACCCGGACTGTTAAAACAATGAAACTGTTCGATAAATTTTGAAACTTAGAATTGTACGAATTTCTGTTCAATCAAAACATGTTCAGCATAATGTAAAAACGCATGCTATAAAAACTGCATTGAATTGTAAATGAATTTGTCATAAATCAAATGTCATGGCTGCCGATGTGGCGTCAAGAGTACTGAGACTAGGGATCGACATATCGGCCTTGGAAAGGGAGGTGTGGAGGGTGTGAGTGTTTGTCCGTGTGTAGATGTTGTGTTAGCTAAGATGTGTAAAGGGATGTTTGTTTCGGTAGAGTTTTATATATGTTACAGTCAATCTGTCAAACCATCATTTGGTCAAAAATGAATGAAACGACCAGTCATTTGGTCGAAAATGGTCAAAAGACTAACATTCTCAGTCATTTGACCGAATGACTAAAATTTTCGACCAGTCATTTGACCAAGTGACTTAATCGTCGTCTTCTTCAACGGGGTCAGTCTCACGGGTCTCAGACTGCTCTAGGTGGGAACTGGTAGCTGCAAGTAGGTCATCCTCTGCAGCTTGTACAGGATGTCATCAGGAAGTGATGTTGATCGCAATCCAACCTTGGCCTCCATTCCAAAGAGAGCTGAATACGGGGACTGTTGGATACTAGTTGAAAAACTAGGGTTCTTCCTGAACTGAGGGGCGGTGGGGTAGCCTAGTGGTTAAAGCGTTGGCTCGTCACGCTGAAGACCCGGGTTCGAATCCCCACATGGGTACAATGTGTGAAGCCCATTTCTGGTGTCCCCCACCGTGATGTTGCTGGACTATTGCTAAAAGCGGCATAAAACCAAACTCAGTCAGTCAGTCCTGAACTGAATAGATCTGATACCAACTCAATTTTCAATTTTCACTCATCCAAGCACAGATCATGTCCTTGATATCAGAAATCACTCGCTCAACCGATCCTTGACTTTGAGGGTGTCGTGGTTTACCGTGCACAATGATCAGATCCAAAGTTCTTTTAGTTCAGTGGTTACTTTAGCTGTGAATTTAGATCCGTTATCACTTTTGCAGTATCTTTCGGGCACCAAGCAGCAGGAATATGTCCATAAGCTGGTAGGCAACTTCAGCTGCTCTCTTTGATGTTAAGGGTCGTAGCACACAAAACTTGGTCAAATGGTCCTGGTACAACATTCAAAACAAATACCTTGCATTTGATGGATTGACTAAAACTGTTGAGGCAATCAGTCTAACTAGATCTCTATTTTCAGTCATGATCGTTGTAATTTGACTGTAACATTTTTGGTCAACCATTGTTTGACTGTAACATTTATACCAAAGATGCCCCAAAGATGCATTTTACACTGAATGACAGCTATTGCTAGTCGCAATTCATTTTAACTTCATTCTCCTAAAAGAATCTGAGTTAAGTGTTGTTATTATTATTATATATTTGGAGTCTCACCCCAATGTTGTTCATCAGATCGATGCTCATACTGTTGATCCCTGGATTGTCTGGTCCAGATTCAATTATTTACCGACGCCGCCATATAGCTGGAATATTGCTGAGTGCGGCGTAAAACTTAACTCTCACTTACTTAAACATTGAACCGTGTTTTATAAGTTGATAATCAATATGGCGTATATCATATATTTTACGAATGCTTCGATGTGAATGTCTTTCGCTGTTTCATAATCGATATTGTTAAGTGGTGATTTCCATGTTGAAACTAAAAGTTCTCCGGGAAAGTTACAAAGTTATACAAATCAGGACAAAGCTACTACATTTGTAGTGACAGTACACATTCATCGTAAATGTAGAGCAGAGATTTAAAGCAAACTGACGTTGATGGTAATTTATCATCCAAAACTGTCTCCCACAGTAGATATCGCTTGTGTGAGATTTAGAGAATAACCAACTCTGTACGAGTGATTACGGAAATATATCTGAGATGAAATAATGTTCACAGTGCCGAGCCTTGGCCAGGCACTGAACATTATTTTCACGAGGGCATATTTCCGTAATCACTGTACCGAGTTGGTTATTCTATTTATTACCCATAATGTAATTTAAAAAGAAGAACCACGGAATAAAACCACCCGGGACAGGACTTGTGACCTCTAACAGCTGATTCGTATTCATGCGCGTATTAAACCTAACTTCTCCAGCGGTAATAACATAACTACACTATGGAAAATAGCACGTAGTAAAATTGCTTTTAAAATACAACAAAATATTTTGTCTGGAATAATAAATTAACATTTGTTAATATAATAAAATGATCTTTTAAATATATCATTGAACTTAATAACAGCTAAACCGTTATTTGCACATTAAATGAAACACCGAGAACAAGTCGGGTTGGTCTAAGTTAACGCTCCTCACGTACTGCTCGTGCATTTGTTTCACTGTTCCATCCACTGCGCCTACCCCTTGTAATACAAACCAATAATAGCGATTTGAAACTATGATCGTTTGTTAAACAACTTTTATCCAAAGTTGAATATAATTCTGAGATTTAAAATGTTCGATTGGCAAGGTAAAATTATGAGGATTCGCAATCTTAATATCGCTTTATTTGATTCACTTTTTCGTTTTTCGTGAAATTCATCGGTACGTTTTCACTGCAAACAGATTATACAAGGGTTTGACAACAATTTATTGATGGACTGATGTTGTTTCTCATTAATTGAAGAGTAACTGTTTATTCATTGAAAATTTTTGTGCCCGGAAATTTGCATGATTTGATGTACTGGTACACCATTGTCAGAGAGGGTCTGGTCGTTTTCGGGCCTTGATCGGGGTTAGCCTAATGGCGGCCACGTTTGTTTACAAATAACGCAAACGATTGTTGTTGGGTTTTTTAAAGGTTATTTATTTTAGAAAGACTACTATTTATAACGCAATTTTATTTCGAAATAATAATGTCTAATAAAAAGAGTATTCATATTCTTTAACCTTTATGTTTTCTTTTATTAATCTCGGAATGTGTGAGTACAGCACGTTCTAATTATCAATGAAACGGTAAAAGTTGTCAATGAACTTTGATCACGAAAAGTAGTTCCGTCAACAATCATATTTCTTCTCTGCTTAGCTGCCAATAAACGTTGAGAATCACTGAAAACCACATATGCGATTATCAAAAAAATAATCACCTGTGTATCCTAGCCCCTATGGGTAATAACAAGCGCTATCTACAAGTAGTATCAATGTTGTAGATATCGCAACAATTGAACTGTCAACATGCTATTACATCATCAGTTAATGCTCACAAAGCTTTGACATCACTAAGAACACAGCTGACAATGCTACGACGTCGCAAAGTTGATGACATCACAATGCTATGATGTCATGAAGCTGATGACGTCACAATTCTATAGCCTTGCTGAGATCACTGCTCAAGAGGCCTAATGGCAGTTTTGTATTCAGTTAAATTCATTCTTTTACTGATAACTGATGAAGAATGACTTTCGATGATACATAAAATCTCACCCTTGTGTCTCCTGATATCAATTATATCAACACTCGTTGAATAAAGTGAAAACATCAGCAAGCCTCGGATGTTTGTAACTTTAATCTATTCGTGTTGATATAGATAATTAATATCAGAAGACACTTGGGTGACTCCACATTCACCTCACTGCAACATTGCAATATCCGGGTTAGAATTGGTCTTCAGCAACCCATGCTTGTCGTAACAGGAGACTAAGGGGATCGGGTAGTCAGGCTCGCTGACTTGGTTGACACATGTCATCGTATCCCAAAAGCATACGTAGATCGATGCTCATGCTGTTGATCACTCGATTGTCTGGTCCAGACTCGATTATTTACAGACCGCATACTCCGAAACTACCACATTGGGTTTTTGTGATCCGATAAGCATTGCATTTTTACAAGCCAGTATACTGGAAGATAACTATACTTTCTCTTCACTCTCAAATCTGTTGGTTGAATCTGAGACTTAATTTCATTCTATAATATCACCACACGTTCTTCTTACCGAGTCACTTTCTCAGTTCGATACTTGAAAGCAATGTCATTATTTAGCGTTGACAGAATTTCTAACTGTGATATAGATATGTCGTTGTCACAGACAAAACTCAATGTCTTGTTTTATTGACACCTGTGTGTCTCCCTGCCTGTCTGCTAATGGCAATATTCAATACACAGCTGCTATCACTGACCACATGCAATTTGAACTTAACACCAATCAGGCTATACACCATAAACAAAATGCATTGATTTATGGCCCGAGTTCGGTCTCTGTCACATTATGTAATTACACAGACAGGCAGGTGTGATACTTGAACACATGACATGTTATGTTGTCTGTTGATTGTAAAATGTTATACACAAAAAACCATGAGCATGTATTTACAAATCGGGCTGACCCAACATCTCTATATATACACACACAATAAGCCGTGAGGGCATCTGCAAATGAACCAGCCGTTACACAACCGCTCTGAGTGCACACCCACCCGGTCTGACTGGGTTCGGTATCCCAGGCTGTCTTTTGATTTTGTTTCGATCAAAATGGCAGCCACGAATAACTCGTGAAAATGAAGGTAGGGATTCTCTTTTCGTCAAGTTAATGTTTAGACTGTGTTCATAAACTACTAGATTGCTATTTCATGTGTCTATTTCGCTTCTTATTGGTCCACTTACTCCTGAATGTCAGTTGACACAATATCCGAAGCCTCCATTAGATGTAAGAGGTAGTTATTTGTACTTTCTATTTCATTTTAACTTTGCAGGTTAATTCAGCGTAAATCTCAACAATTAAAAGATCACAGTAGAGTATATATATTTAATTCGATATCGAAATACAATTACCATTACATGTCATACTTTTCACTTTGCGAATGAATATGATCTGATTTTAAATAGATTGGTTTCATAACAAGATGGACCTTAATTAGCATGATGTTGTTTATGGTAAAGAAAGGAATTAATAATTTATTTATCACACATTCTGGAATAACCTTTGACTTTTCATGATTTTTAAAAGGAAGGACGTCTTTAGTAAACCTAGTCTGTTATTGAACTATTATTCCGTTTGCATAGTATGTGTAATACGTGAGTGTGCTCTTAGCGTCGGAATGGCTAGCCGACTGTGGCGCTGCTCTTGTGGAGATTTACTGAGAGCAGAGTATCTGCCTGTACACTGCAGGCATCAGGGCATTCTCTCAGACGATTCTAGTCCGGATGGTAAATACCATACATATGCCTGATATCGTACACATAAATAAATATTCAAATATCTTTGTGTCGGTTGTTTGTTCACTCTACAGCACTCTTCACTTTGGGAGGCCCAAGATCTATTTTAGGTATTAAGCGTTTGTTATGGACGATTTGGTTGGTAGTCTCTCCATGACTCTGTGCGCCGTGTACGAGTGGTTCTTGTCAAATCTGGGTCCAGCCTGGTTCCCGGGGTCTGCTGTGCTACGCTCAGTGTCGAAAGACACCCAGGAACAGATCGCCCATAGCCACAGGCCCTCGTCACATGCTCGTGTCTTTGCGAGGATTAAAGATTTTAAAAAATATATTCATAAATATTTGAGATTTGAAGTTTCTGATGAGGTCTGTTTAATACTTTTCAATACCTACAGTTCTTAAAGAATCAGAAGAATAGTGTAAATTTGTCACCATGCCATATGTATATGGGTGGGACAATTTATGCAAACCTGTCTTTACCGATGGACCTCCAGCACCTGAGGGCCTTCTTCAGCTTCATATCTGTGCATGTAAAAGTCAATGAACAGGAAGGTGTAGCTGTAAGAGGCTGAACCTGTGGTGTACTTCTGCATGTGGGTGTAGACCTGCAACATGTTCCCGTGATTTTGAACTTAGTGACATTCACTGACACGTCAGCTGGGAATGCACTTTGACAAGTAAGAAAAAGAGATAATAAATTATATGTAGAAATGATGATTGCATTATGGTGACAGGACTGACTCACCTTTCTTTGATGAGCATGAAGTATTTTTAATGACATGGAAAATTTATTATTCTTTTTTTTTTCATACTCAACATATGATTTGTTTTTTTTTGTGTTATTTCTTCAGAATTATACCTTTAAGAGCTTTTTGTTATATTGTGTGATTTTAATGATAGTTCAACAGTATCTTAGATATATTTGGTATTGTTGATACTTTGTAAAGCACGGAGCTGTTACTGTTGAACAGGCATTTTGCTGATCTAGATGGAAAGTGCCGACTTTTGTTTCCTTGTATATGATTTTCAAATGATATATGTTAAATCTGGAAAACCATACTTCGGGTAAAATTACCTTTAATTGTTCCAGAGGGACCACAGATGCTATAAATATGCGAAAACTGAAAAAATACTATCATATGAAAGAACTGTTGCCACTTTTAATTAAACACATTTGCCTTTAATGTTTAATCAAGCTGTCATCCGTTCCATGAGGAAACTTTATATCAATGTATCGATGCTCAATTTTGAAACATTGCCAATTATTTGTAGAAAATTATTTGTGAAGGAGGTTGCTATATATACCTGAAATGAGGAAATTTATCAGCGGGACCCTTTATTTTGAAGCGACTTATATTTATGACATCGCGGGCAATATCCTAAATTCTGAATAGTCATTTCTAACCACGGGTATGAGGAATATGTTGCTTGAAAGAAATTGATTTGAAAGACGATGTTGCCATGTTGACTTTATGATAATTGCCGCTTGCTGTTTGAAGTTTTCTGTAGGGTATTGGCCGAGAATGAAGGTCAATGTTATTAGAACGAAAGTACAAACAGCTCTTTTGGTACCACGGGATCGTTTTTTGTGTGTGTATTTCGTAAACCAGAAGGGAGGTCATTCAATCAAAAATCCTCCTAACCTTGTTAAGTCAAAATATTGCATGAAATTCGATTATTTAATGATAAAAATGAGGTATGAAACAGTCAATACATTCACAAAAGTAAATAATGAAGACATTAGATGGTTACAGAATAAGACTAAATTGTTTACTTTTCAGAAATTAAACGATTCTGGCCAACAGTAAATAAGACTGGTTCTCCTTCGTACACGATGGACACTACTCCTCTGCTATCAGAACCAGAGGATGGATCCATCCAAGAATCCCCGTATCACCTTCCACAGCCTCTTCGGGGTCCATCTCTGGATGAATTAGCTGGATGTGGTGTTGATGTTAGAAGCCCCGGTGACGACATTACAACGACGGGCATCGACTTCAGGGACGACACGTCTCTCAGCACGAATGTCCAGATCGACAGATTGAAAGAACACGAAGAAGAACACGAACCAACTGTGAGAAAAGTCGTTTTTTCTCCTGATGCGACGACTGCTGATCCAGTTCCTTTGGACATCCCAAGACGTAACCCCATTCGTTCAGCATCAACATACAGTAATCAGGATCTCAGTGACCTTGACAGCGTATCTACTTCCACTCGTCACGATGGCCACTACACCTCTGCCAGTATCGAAAACATGCACTCTAGACCTGTTCCATCTTTTAGAGCAGGTAAGACGTTAGACATCCTATGTTTCCTGGGATATGGGTAGTGGTAACCGTAGTTTCTTACATGCATATTTCTTCGTTTATGAAGGGCATATAATGCGCTTTTGGGGAATAAAAATACAAGATTGATTTCCATAAAAGCAGGAAATCTCCACCTCAAAGACAGAGTCGACTATCATGTGCGTTATTGAATCAGTATCAAATGTCGATGGTACCCAGGTAAAGTTCAAGGAAAGAGGGGTATCATGAAATAAAATCACAAGGGAAATTCAATGCTTCTAAAAAAGAGAGGGGCGGTGGGTAGCCTAGTGGTTAAAGCGTTATTCGTCACGCCGAAGCCCTAACGATTCCCCACATAGGCACAATGTGTGAAGCCCATTTCTGGTGTCCCCGCCGTGATGTTGCTGGAATATTGCTAAAAGCGGCGTAAAAATCCAAACCCAGTCAGTCAGTCACGTCTAAAAAGAACGAAAACATATCTTCAAAATTGAAAATAACCAAGGCTCCGTATTTATACTGTCCCATCGAGACAGTAAAGACAGCAGTTCTGGTACATGCAACTGACGTACTTATATATGTTGAATACATTGAACACATCTTCAATGAACTTTATTACACATATATTTTGAATTTTCCTTTTGATGGGTAAAAGATGCCGGCCAGTTGACAGAAACATTTGATCATTGGTTCAAATCCTAGATTGATTTGT